>NC_089509.1:35875728-36186297 GCF_036850995.1 Saccopteryx leptura
AATAAATAAATAAATAAGAAATTTAAAATATATATATAAAAAAACCCAATCATGATAGTATTCTCTTTTTCTTCACTGTCAAAATTCTAAAAAATTAGTCTGCACCTATGGCCTTCAAAGTCTTGGTTTCACTTCTTGACCCTTTATGATCCGGTTTCTGCTCTACACAGATAACTCTTTAGTTATGAAATCCAGCAATATTGTCTAAGCCCTTGAATCTCCTTATGGGTTTTCAGATTTGAAGCTATTGACCTCTTGCTTAACTGTCCATTCCTTTTAAATATTGTCATTTCAAATTATCTTTTTAGATATTAAACTGTTGGGTCACTTCCAGTCTCCTCCTATGGCTTCTCTAAAGCCTTCTACTTACCTTACAGAGAAAATCTCTTTTTTCACATCTAGAGTCATACTGCCAGCACCTGTTAGACATCTGTCCCTGATTTCTCCTCACAACCTTGAACTCAATCTGTTTCATTCTTGTGTCAGCATCCTTTGTCTCAATAGTTCCTTTTTCTGTCTTCATTTCCTATCAATGCTAGCACCTTCTCCCAGATCAAAATATTAGAATCATTTTGCATCCTTTAAATATTTGTTTGTGACATTATATCATTTGTCAGATCTTGTCAGCTCTGTCTCCATGAGCATTTTCAATTTTGACTCCTCCTTCCCTGCCCACAGTTAGCATCCTTGTTTAAGCTATTGTTTACCCATGTAAGCTCCTAATTTGCCTCTATGTCCTCAGTTTCTCTTCTTTTACTAACAGTGTATAAAGAATGTTTTAAAAGTCTGCCATGCAAACAGACTCATCATTTGCAATTTGCCATTTTCAATGCCTACATGCGTACTTCCCTTCTGCAATTCCTGTCCTAGTAAAGAGTCTTTATAAACAAATAAAAACAACAAGAAAAAACTTCTGGCTCACAGATTAATGATGTTGAAAACAATATCTGTGAACATGATAAAGCTGACAGTTGTAATATTTTCCTAAGTCCTCTGGTCTTTGAATAAATCCATGTAACCTTTACTTTCTGGTCCCTCCCTGCCTGCTTGTGATAGCAAGTGATATAACAACGTCAGTAGCACACTCCTGGGTTTCCATTCTGACTTCAGTTCAGAAAAAAGCAGACTTGACCACCCTCCTTGTATCCTTCTGATACACCAGAGCCCCGTTGAAGCCCTTCTGGTAATCTCAGCAGTAAGATGTGATCGACCCTAGACTTTGTGTGAAGCATTTTACCTGATCTTTCTTTATTATAAGGTAAGCAATTCAAGGTCAAAGAATCTGATATCACACCTTTGTATTTTAATTTAATTTAATTTTTCAATCACAGTTTACAATTGATATTATTTTGTATTAGTTTTAGGTGTACTTTTTGTCATTTTCTGAAATAATGCCTTAGCAAGAGCATGTGCTCATTTCATGAATGGCCTTAATTTTCCCCAAAATGTGTCTAAATAAAACATGCTCTGATGAAATTTTTATGAGATTAATAAAAAAAATTCTATAGAAAAACTAAGATGATGCTATAATCTATAGAATAGACAACTAATCTCTGGACTATTGAAAACTGGTTAGGCATCTATAGAGGAAGGAAATAGACACACTCTGTAAATGTATGTGTAAACTGCATAATGGTGAAAAAGGCACGTTTTGGAGTCAGACTTCCTTATTTCAAGAGCTACCTCCACCAATTACTAGCTGTGTGACCTAGGGAAAATAATCTTTAAAATGAGATACATATGAAAACTCCTTCCTTGGAGGATTGGTTGAAGATTAATTGAGTTAACATATATAAAGCATTTAAAACATATTGCACATTGGTATGTGCCTCAAGAACCTGTCATAGTCCTTTTTTTTAAAGATGTTTTCTAATTTTTATTTTTTATTTTTAAGACTTTATTTATTCAATTTTTAGAGAGGGAAGAGAGAGAGGAGGGGGGAGGAGCAGAAAACATCAATTCCCATATGTGCCTTGATCAGGCAAGCCCAGGGTTTCAAACTGCCACCTCAGTGTTCCAGGTCAAGGCTTTATCCACTGCGCCACCACAGGTCAGGCTGTCACAGTCCTTAATCACAGAAGAGAACTTTGCTTGTCACTTCTCAAGTTCTTTCTTCCAGTTCCCCAGAATTTGGCTTGAAAAATCATCAGGGTTCTGCATGAAAGACATTTGGAAGGGTAAGGTTCTAAACAGAAGGGTAAGCCAACAAAGGAATTTGCAGGATGCAGTGAGGAAGCAGAGCATTAGAAGCAGAACTCACAGAGGTAGATTCAAATCCAACTCAGCTAGTATATTCCAGCTCCCAGAACCTCGGTGTCCTGGTATGGAGAATGGGGTTGGTGCAAGGATTCGAGAATGCGGCTTGGCCTTCACAGTGTAATTTCTAGAGCCCAGGGAAATTGCTTTCCTTCTCACAGCCTTCAACAGAGCAAGACATCCCTTTGTCAGAATCAAAGATAATTGCATGATAATTTAGTCAAAGCTTCCTTTTATATCAAGATATATAGAAATTCTACTGTTTAGAAAATAGAACAGTCTGCTAGTGTGACTTCATTGTCTGTCTTTCTGAATAATAAGCTTTCTTGCTATCAACCTTAAAAGTCCCTTTACCTCTAGTGAAACTACTAATTGTTTTATTCTTTCATTTGCTTTCCAAATATGTAGCCAAATTCTCAAGTTAAAATTTTTTTTAATTAAAGGAAGCACACACCTATCTACTATCTTAGAGAAGCATCTAAGAGTTCTGTTGATTCTGAGAAATGCAACATTATTTTTAGCATATAAATATCACTTTTGAAATTTCGGGATATATTTTTATGATGCCTCATGACACCCTAACAATGTGTTATTGTTTAGACTTTCTCTGAGAGCCTGTCCAGAGTCAGTGGCTGCTTTTTTAGGACAAAATCTCCATGACCTAAATGTGATCTTTTACATCCATATGGCAGAAACAATCCAAGAAGTTCAAAGCCAGCAAATATATATACAATATAAACAAACAAACTGTCTGTAGGAAATTAGGCAAAGCTGGAATGACAGGAGCGTGCTCTGACTCACAACAGTCACTTGAAATTCAGGAGCAAACACAGCATGCTTTCAAAGCTCATCACTTTACAGCATTTAAAGGGCCTGGAGTTAGATCTTGACACCCTCTATGGTACATGCTGAGTTAAACTTTTTATTAATGCCATGGTATTGATTCTGATCTTTCCATATATTTAATGTCATCTTGATTTGAATATATGCACTCTGGTGAGATGGATTAATTAGAACCGATGTTAAGAAAAATTATTAGCAAGGTAAAATTTATTTTTATTGGCCTTCCCAATCTTCAATCAACATCCTTTCTCCGATGCCAGCCCCTCATCTCCTGGGGACACCAGTGCCTTTATGATGTTTAAGGCCTTCACTTGAGTTGAACCATCCTCCTTAGAAAATGCTTCATGTTCCAGCCCAGCGAAATTTACCTTTTGAGTATGGCCATCTCCCAGCTCTTGCTTAGCAACACCATGATTTATACCATCCATTCTAATGGGTTGGTGAGTACTTGTCTTTGTCGTTGTTGGCTGCTATAACAAGATACCATACACTAGGTGATTTAAACAATAGACATTTATTTTTTCCAGTTCTGGAGGATAGGAAGTCCTACGTCAAGACACCTGTAGATCTGGTGTGTGGTGACGGCACTTCCTGGCTTGTAGACTGTCATCTTCTTGCTATGTCAGCAGAAAGAGGGAAAGAGGCTCTCTTGTGTTCATTCTTATAAGGGCATTAATCCCATTATAAGGGCTCCAGCTTCATGGCCTAATTATCTCTCAATGGTCTTGCCTTCAAATATCATCACATTAGAGAATTAAGTTTCAACTTAGGAATGTTGGGGGGGGGGGGATCACAAACATTCAGTCCATAGCAATATAACTTTCTCTCCCTCTTATGAATTAGAATACTTTTCACCTTTCTGCTCCTTTGGAAAATTAAGTGCATTCAACTCAATTATAATATTTTTGAATCTTTTCTAATAACTCCTAGGAATAATATGTTACCCTTCAACCTTTGCTCCCATAATACTTTTATTTTATTTTTTTATTATTTAGGGGTGGTCCTTTTCTCATTAAATTTTGAGATTTTCAAAGACTGGGACATCACAGTATTTGTTCTTCTGTTTCCACTACTGAGCATAAAGTCTGGCAATTAGCAATTGTTTGTTAAATACTCATTGACTACATAAGTGATTATAATGATATGAATTTGAAGTCCTCTCAGATCTACCAAGATATCCTGTCTTTGAAAAGTTAAAAAGAAAACAGTCTGATGTTGATCCACTTCAAAGGATGCTTTGAGCTGATTTTTTTTTTTTCCTGAAAAACCAATCCTAGGACAACAGCTTGCTCAGAGTCACAGCCAGTTGGACCACACATACTTTATACTGATACAGAGGCCTTGAAAATGACAGAGCTCACAACCACAGCCCCCTTTGCTGTGAGGCTGCTCCTCTGGCCAGAGTGATTGCATATCAGTGCTCTTTCTTTTCCAGAACGAATTTAGCTGACTTGGAATCCCAAGTTCCTTGTGAGTAAACAATATAACCTTAAACGAGGCAAAAAGTTACATTCTATCACAAAATCTACTCATTGGCTGAGTTTCCTTTCCTTTTGGAAAATGACAACCATCAGTGAATTCTAAAATGTAGCCAGCCAGAGGGAGAAAAATATTTGTGGGTAAGTAGACCTTTCTTCAATGCCTCCCCAAATCACATCAGCAGCCATCTCTACCACTAGACAGCTCAGGCCATGACCAAAGACATTCCACGGGCTGAAGTTACACTTCAAACACAAAGGAGAAGAATCCATGTAAAATGAGATATTCTCATCTTTCATACAGATGTGATTACCTTCAGAGGAACAAGAAACAAGAGAAGAATGTACTTCCTTCTCTCATCATCAAAATTATCTTATTTCAGGTTTAACATTTTGAGAAGAGCATGATGAAAGATATCTGTGGTGGGACTTTACTGGATATGTTTCCTTTTGCTACAGAAAACCATGTTAAATATGCATTTTGTTGTTGTTTATGGCAAAATATGCAGTCACAAAGATAAAATCTAGACTTCTGTGGGATGCTAGACACATGCTAAGTTAGCCATGAAAAACAGACCATATTGATCTTTGAGACATTTGTTTTGGTAGATACATTTATATAGTTCCTAGATATTTCCAGAAACAAATGTTAAAATGTGCAATATTTGGGATTATGGTTAAAAGGATGTAAAATAGGTCAAGCAAAGGAGAAAAATCAGGCCTTACCAATATACTCTAATTTATTTCAAACCTATCTTTTATTTTCTCTGCTTCCCTTATTGCTCTCCTTTCCCAGATGTCTTTCTTTAATTACTTTGCTGATCTTTTTCTTTTAATTACCGTATGCTGATTCAGTTAGTTGTCATATTATGTAATTTCATGTTTATAATATTTTGCATATAATACCTGTGCTTGTGTTTCTTACATGCTATGTTCTAAATGTCTTTAATTAATTTATCTAGCTATGCCTTTAATCATACCCTCTCCTAATTTATCTGAGACTCTGCCATCAATTATCATTAGATAACTGCAATCTCTTTTTCTTTCTCCTCTTGCATCCTTTCTTTTGCCCCAAATGGAAAGATAGCGGCATGAGTGACCAAATTCCCCAATACTCATTAGCTGTGTATAGCACTTTGCACCCATTAGCTTCATTCTCTAAACCTCAGCTTTCTCTACAGTTTAATCGATATTGTTCATTACACCTCAGATAAGCAAAAATATAGAATAAAAATATAAATAATAAAAAGTAGTAGCCCTGTGAATACAGCTTTGATCTTCTTGTAGGAGCTTTATCTCATTAAATTCTTCCAAAATCCTTCTACAAGTTACACTGTGCTCCGAGACCTATTCCTCCCAGCTGCCGCATGGCATGCCAGCACACAATCCTCTGTTCCTCTGGCTTACAAAAGTGCTGTCTGTGATCTCTGAGGTTTCTGAAAGTAGAATTTATGCCTATATTGCCCACTGTTACTTTCCAAAGGCTATATTTTCCAAAGCTTTCCAATGTTCAAGGCTCCAGATATCCATGATTGCCAAAGCCAAAGGCAAGGAAGACATTAGCAAAAATGAAGTTTCTGTCTCTAATGTTACTGTCATCACAATAGCCAATTTGCCGTTGCCCAGCCTACTGCTTCTATGTAAAGACCAGTGGTTTCTAATACTACGGATAATTTGTATGTCAGTGTCCTGTGGGGATTTTAGAGAAATGACTCTTTTAATTTACATTAGCTCTGTCCTTACACCCCTCACTCTAGAACTTCGCATGAGGTCAAACTAAGAACTGTCTGACAGACACCACGATGTCTTTGGAATTATTCTTGTAGACTCTCCATAAATCACATTTTTATAACAAAATTCTGAACACTAAACCAACAACTTTAAAAAAACACAAGATTTTATCTCACTCATATAATCATCCAAAATGATTAAATGGATTTTGCTCCACAAAATCATCTAGAAATCCAGGGTAATAATATAACTCTACACCCTCTGGCACTGTTGACATCTACCGCTTGAAGGCCAGGCCAGGTTCCAGCTAACAATAAGAAAAAACATAGGCCTGACCTGTAGTGGCGCAGTGGATAAAGCGTCGATCCGGACTGCTGAGGTCGCCGGTTCAAAACCCTGGGCTTGCCCGGTCAAGGCACATACAGGAGTTGATGCTTCCTGCTCCTCCCCCCTTCTCTCTCTCTCTCTCTCTCTCTCTCTCTCTCTCTCTTTTCTAAAATGAATAAATAAATAAAAGAAAAAACATGGATGAGCTGTGACCATTGTTGTAAGGTATATATTATTTCCACTCACATGCCCTGGGCAAGAACACTGACATGTGGCCGTATGTAACTACAGGGGGGACTAGGGGACAGTCTAACTATGTACTCCAGAAGGAGAGAATTGACTATCCTAGGCAACTCACAGTGTTTTTCATGAAACAGTTTCTAGAGTCCCTGATAGTAAGATTTCAGATATCATCTTAGTTTGGGTACTGTTTCATTTCAGAAGAGAAGCAGGGTGAGGAGCTTCCAGGTGTCTGGTAAAAATAATACAAAGGCAGCCTGGGTGCGGAATGGATGGCTGCAGCAGTGATTTCCTGATTCCACAGGCAGTTTCCTCCTCTGGCAGATTCCTGACAGAGGCTGAGGTGTCCTTCTGGAATCGGCAGCCATGATGTCATATTTATGATTCTATAATAAAGTTTCTGATTATGGCAGAGGCAGCACCTCCCCTGGCTCAATTCTGTTGGAAGGATTTGGAAATGCTCCCTGGAATCTCAACCCAGAGTATTCCTTCAGCACTTTCGCAGTGGTTCTGTAAGTCACATGTTACCATGTAATCACTTTCTGCCTGCTTAGGTAGAGTGGATTCGACTATTGGCAGCTGAAGTCTAAGCAATACACTTACTCTGTCTCCAAAAGCCTGAAATCTCCTTGGAGATCTCTGGCTCACTTTTCACTATGTACACACAATTTGCACTGAATTCCAAACAGGTTTTATTAAGAGATATAGAATCCTAAAGAGAGTAAGAAAGAGTATTCATTTCTCTAATATTTCTAAGGTCCTATTCTCAAACCTCAATACCAAATTGCCCTTAATTTCATATAACCCAGGAACACCTATTACATTGGGGCTGGGGAGGAGAGATCCAAGACCCCCAGAGAGTACAGCCGCAACCAGAGCTCCTGGGGCTACTTTCTCCAAAACGTGCTGTTTTAAATGTTAACTCAAATATCATTTATTATGAAAGATGAAGTACTTAGGGAAAAATGGACTGATGTATGCAATTCACTCTGAAATGCATTGAGAAAAACAGATGAAATGAGGGATGGATAGATATGTAATAAAACAAGTTTAGTGAAATGTTAAGGGGGTAGAAATCAAGTGGTATGTATATGACTGCATACTTTAAAATTACTTCAGCTTTACTGGATGTTTGAAATTTTATAATAAAATGTTAGATAAAGATTTATGAAAAGTAATATGCTTCTTATACATATAGAAACAGTTCAGATACATATTGAGAAAAAGAAGTAATTTTCTCTTCTTATTTTATCTACTGCTACAGGTATATTTAATCATATTTTCCTTTGCTTATTAAAAGCATAACTATAAGGGTTTAACATCAAATGGGTAATACTATATTATATTTTGTAAATTGTTTTTATTTTATAAGTGTATTACGAATCTTTGCCCAAGTAAATTCATATAGATCTCATCTTTTTAAGTACAACATCAAGATATCAGCCTATATAAAAAGTGCACAATGTTTTGGAATATGAATTACTTAATTTGTTCAATCATCCTGTAACTGACAACTATTCAGGTTGCCCTAGCTCTTGGTTGCTGAAACCATGCGATAAATTCCTTATACAGATATATTTAAATAATGGGTTTTTTTTAAAAAAAGTAAACCTTTTTTTAAAAAAACTGATTTAGAGAAAGGAGAGAAAGAGAGAAAGAAAAAAAAAAAGAAAGGCAGGGAGAAGGAGGAATGAGAAGCACCTACTCACAGTTGCTTCTCATATGTGCCTTGACCGGGCAAGCCAGGGGTCTTGAACTAGCAACCTCAGCGTTCCAGGTTTACACCTTATTCACTCTGCCACCCAGGTCAGGCAAATATTGGTATTTTTGTATCTAGTAAATGAGTAGTTGGAAGTGGAGTTGCTGGTCAGGGAGGAATAAAAGTTTTATATTTTAATTTCATTCTCCCAGATAACTTCCTTAGAACATTGTTTATAGTCCAACCAAGAGTGAATGAGAATCTCTTTTTTCACGCTGTCTTACTAGCACTAGAGATTGCCTATCAGTCATGGGCATTCTGGTGGTCATCAGAATAGTTTAAAATTTTCTCCAGAGGAAACAAGACTGAAGAATGGAGATAATTTCAGCATAATGATTTACTAAGAGCACATAGTTTATTAACACCAGAAAAGGTGAAAGAACTGTGGATTTCTCGTTTGCAATGTTTCCTTCTCCCTTTTTGTGAACATAGCCTAAAGATACTAAGTAAAAGCATTTATGGGTGATGATTTTGATCAAAATTCAGATTTTGTCTTTCAATCAAATGTAGTGGCTTTTAGTCTCTCGGCTTGCTTATGTTTCAGTTCTGTGACCTTACCTGTAGGCAGTACAGTCAAATACTGTCAAATGGACAGTGTCAAATGGAAGCAATACCTAAATATTAGAACAAGTGGAGAGTGACAGAAGTCTGCCACATCCCTTCTCATGCTCTTCCAGAACGGCATGGGGCAGAGGGTGCTGCTGAGCCCAGACAAGGGGCCCCTCAGTAGAGCTCGGGAGCTCAGGTTGCAAATTTAGGTAAATCTCTCCACTTTCTGGCTAGAATGTTCCCTCCATGTAAAATAAAGTGGGACCTTTCACACACAAGAAAACAAAAATTTAACCAAGCTTGTAGATATGTTGTAAAATCTTATTTAAGAATAATCTCCTACGAAGAGAATAAAATGAGAAGGAACAAAAACTTTGAAACAAGTTATATTACCTATCATACCCCAGTCTGATTCTGAAATATTTGAGTAATTATGTTGCATTACCCTGTAATATCTATTTTGAAAGTATTTTTCTCTATATAATGGAAACAGCTACTCAAATAATTCACAGTAAATTGTTAGGTAATTTAAGATACTTACTCTTCCCCCATAATAGAGGTGGTATACAACTGCTTCCCACTCACAGATTAAACTATTTGAAAATGTTATTTTTATAGAAAAGCTTCTTATATCAAAGCTTAAAGAAATCTATAGTACACCTTATTTTTTCCCTTTATTGTCCAAGCAGTTTTTCTTTTTTTTTTTTTTAAATGACCTGGTCATTACATTTTCCTAATGCCAGAGAAGCAGAAAACCAAGGGTAAATAATGACAATCCCTAAAAATTAATGATGATGCACTAATAAAAAATCAAACTAACTGTTGAAAACTCAATGACTAAAAGTGGAGCAAATATATAATTCAGTTGTTCCAAGTAACTAGACATACTTAGTGTTGATGGTAACTGCTCTAAATCTTAGGGAAACAATTTTTACTTTTCTTTAGGCTATCTATTTATCTTCAAGTTCTCAGGCACCTAATGTCTAGCGAGTACTCAAATCCTTCCATACATTCTGAACCAAGTTTTCTAAAAAAAGAGGTGGCAATGCAGGCAGGAGCCAAAATACCAAGAGATAAACCTTTTTGTTTAATCACTAACAAAACTGAAAACTTATGTTGATGTGGTACTAACTCAGTGCATTTGTGGATTGGTGCTCTTTGAGATCATGGTCATTTACTATATTACTTGTTCCCATGTAAATAAAGTAGAAACAGGGGGACTGGGGCTGCCTTCAGCTTGGAATAATTTCTTACTCTCCTGCCAGCAACCACACACACAAACTCATATTCTGGGAGGGCCCGGGGAGAGGCTGTCTAGTTCAGCTGTTCTAAATCTTAGGGATTTATATTCACTTTTCTTCTGTTACCTCTTCAACCTTTTAACTACAGCATCAAGATATCAGCAATAAAAAAGGAACCAAGAGGACCCCTTGGCTTGCTTTTGGACTTTCATTAAAGAGAAGCAATCCCAGTTGTTGCTCTTAGATCCATCTAGTCCCATGGCTCTTAACTGAGGGCATTTAGGCAATGTCTGGGGACATTTAGGATTACCACAGCTGAAGAGGAGGTATAGCACTCATATCTAGTACACAGAGGCCTGAGAAGCTGCTAAACAGCCCACAAAGCAGAAACCACCCCTGCCACACACATACACGCACACACATATACACACCACCAACAAAGATTTATCCAGTCCAAATGACAGTATGTTAATAATGCAGAGGTTGGAAAACCTTGATCTAGCCCAGTGGTCCCCAACCCCCAGGCCGCAGACTGGTACCGGTTCGTGGGCCATTTGATACCAGTCTGCAGAGAAAGAATAAATAACTTACATTATTTCCGTTTTATTTATATTTAAGTCTGAACGATGTTTTATTTTTAAAAAACGACCAGATTCCCTCTGTTACATCCATCTAAGACTCACTCTTGACGCTTGTCTCGGTCACGTGATACATTTATCCGTCTCACCCTAAAGGCCGGTCCGTGAAAATATTTTCTGACATTAAACCGGTCTGTGGCCCAAAAAAGGTTGGGGACCACTGACCTAAGCCACAAGGGCTAGCATGTCACCAACAGGTTTCAGACCAATAGCTTTCTTAACCTTATTTTCACCATTCTCTCTCTTTCTCTCTCTCTCTCTCTCTCTCTCTCTCATGATCTCATGAGTGTGTGTGTGTGTGTGTGTGTGTGTGTGTGTGTGTGTGTGTGTGTGTTCATTTCTCCCTCCTTAGTTCCAAAAATAGGAGACAGGCTGTTCAGTTACCAACTAGAATAATTCAGATATTGCAATCATAGCTAATTCCCCTTTAGAGACTTGACTAGTTTTAGCTATTTCTTAAGTGTCTTAGTATTCACACTTTTTGTGAATTGAATGATTAAGATAAGTAAAGTGAATGATTCCAGGTTAAAAATCTACTTTAAATGATCACTATCTGTTTGGCCAATAGTAGGTTTGCAGTTGTGTATGGAACACAGAGTTTATTCTTATATTGTTATTTATTGATTATTATATTATTTTCCTTTTGAACAACTGTAAAGCTACTTTTACCACACACTGTATTCAATTCAATATGATCAACTCAAGTGTTTTCACTTTTTGGTTATGTCACGTCAAAAAATTTAAGAAAATGTTCAAGCCAACCATGAAAACAAATTTTAGTTTTATTTTTACACATGTAAAAACACACACATTTTTTGAATATGAAGAATACTCATTGGAAAATTTTCTATTTGTTCTGACACCTGTGGATTAATTCAACTAGGCCAGGTGTTCAGAATGTTATTCTATGTAAATTTGTGCCAAAGGTAGGCACAAGGTATTCTCAGGCTCAGGGAAGTTAACACTTACACTGAATAATAGGATAAAATAGTTGCAAATGTTGACAACATTAGTTCATATGTGAAAAGTCCATATCCTCTATATTTCTGGAGAAACTGTATATCATCTAAATCCTGCAGGTTTGGTCTCTGATTACTAAAGGAAGGTAAGAAAATTATTTTACTGTCTCAACAAATCCTGGCTTTCAAGCCAATTGCCTTACTGTAAAAGTACTATCATGGATGTCAGAAATTGAAAAGTATTTCTTTTTCTTTATATTCCTGCGGTTGCAGTCATAAACCATTCCTACATCCATTCAGGACCAACTACATCATTTCTGGTACCAAGTGCAAGATGAAAAGATAGAGCTGCTTGTTTAACAATTCTGAAGAATCTCAAGATGGCGACAGCAAAGCATTAAACCAAGTACGAGGCCCTTCTAAGTGCCAAGTCCCCTTCAACTGCACCTTACACATCCATGAAGATGCCACTGGTTTCATCCTTCCCCAGTGGATTCTTGCAAGGTCACATACTCAGAAATGGCACTTTAATCCATTACGCTGCAGGACCTCCACATTCAGTTCAACAGGTTCTGCACTGCACGTGTCAGAGCTGAGAAAACTGCATCCTCTAAAATTGGGTGGCATAGACCTGCTTATTCATGTGTGCCAACACCAATTACAGAAATGATATTCTTCTCTGTTTTAGTAAAGAGGGTCATACTACAAAGCTACTATACTACCTTTGTTGTCCACCAAAACATGAGAAACTATTCAGTTGATTTTCAAATTAAGTAACATTTTAATCTTTCCCTCTCTGATCAGTCACTGAGGAGGGTGTTTGGAAGTGGTGGGATTCAAATAATTTAACAAGTTCTCTGCCCTAATGACCATTTTAAGTATAAAAAATAATAAACAACCAAAAGTTGTTTATTATTTCATGCATTATATACTTAAATAAGAATAAAAGAGGTACACAAAACTAGATTATGTTATAAGAAAGAGTTTTAAAATATTAAATAATGCCTGACAAAAAATAATAAAATCATTATTTAAGGTATTTCCATATTGCATAACGCAAAGCTGAAACAAATGAAAGCTTGTCAACCCTGGTTGTTTGGCACTTTTTCTCTTTACATTATATTTTTGTTTACTGAAGTAACAAACACAAGAGAATTAAAATGTAGCATTTCATCCAAGGTATAATGAGTTTTATGAGGTGAATAAATAAATATTACAAGTATAGTTCCATCAAATTTTTCCACCTATGGACAGAATGAAC
Organism: Saccopteryx leptura; assembly: GCF_036850995.1. Lineage (NCBI taxonomy): Eukaryota > Metazoa > Chordata > Mammalia > Chiroptera > Emballonuridae > Saccopteryx > Saccopteryx leptura. The sequence goes on from NC_089509.1 coordinate 35,889,011, forward strand.
ATTACTACAGGTGCTTAGAATATGCTGTTGCGCAGATGAACATTAAAAAAAGAGTAAAGAATGTAAATTTGTGATTTCCACATTGAATGGCTGCCCAGGTGCCCACCTTAGAGAGATCTCTGATTACAAGTCCCATGTTAACAACTGGTTCACTGAACTCAACAAAAAATTAGATATCAGTTCTTCTAAACCAGTGTGAACCAGCTGAATCCCACCACTGTTGTTTGGTATTTCTTAAACTCTAGTCCAAAAACCATAAAAAAATTCACAATTTTTCTCAAAAATAGAAATGTATTTCATTATTTTCCTAAATATTTGAAGCATAACTTTTGGGATTTCCATGACAGTTAACTCATTTATGCATCATAGTTTTATCATGATTCATCTTTTTGTCAAAGAAGCACTAGTTTCAATGGAGGCTTTTCGGTGTAGGTCAGAGAAAAAGACCCATGAACACTGAGCAGCACGGTTCATTAGAGCCAGAAGTGATCTAAGAAATGATCATTTCCTACCCTCTCCTTAGACAGATGAGGAACCAAAAACTGGACTTGTTACATTAGTAGATATTGAAAGAAAAAGACTAGATCTCACATCCCAGATACCTTGATTTCCAGGACAATCAGGATATAATAGATGCATTTAAATCAGATTCATCCCAAGATAAAAGTGATAAACATTTCTGTCAGCAAAAGCAAAGTCAATGTCTTGTGAATAAGTTTAACTGTGACTCGGATTTGACAGATGACATGTCAGCCGTTACCCAGGCAGATCCTGTGAAAGCATGCTATCACTATGACACACTGCTGTAAGTGGATGCTGTCTGTCATTCAGAATCTTAGCACTGTTGTTAAGATTCCTTATGTGTTGTCACTGTAAATACTCTCTTTTCAGGTGTTCATAACAAGTTCATTAGCTTTCTGTTCATATGCAGACATCTGAAGCATAAGAGCTCTCAAAGATAAAAAGAATTTAGTAGTAATTAAAATTTCAAAAATATCACAGGCATTTATGACATTTTATCAAACAGTAAAGAGAATGTTGACAACTTTTAAATTATTTTGCAATATATTTAAATTTGATAATCTTGAAAGAAACATCTTGTTTTTTCTCCATATACTACTGGCATCAGAATTATTGTCATCTGAATTGATTTCAAGTCATCATTGTCTTTCTGTTTCACATAAAATGAATGTTTTTCTCTCCTACTGCAAAGAGGGAAGACAATTCTTATCACCAGCACCAGCCCCTGTGAGTTCTAAATGTAAGGAGACAGAGCTTCCTTAGAAGTGTGTGCTTCCCATCTTATCTGTTATATAGAGCTGACTGTTTCCCTGCCAATTTGTTACTTATTGATTTTCTTTGCCTCACATGGATTATAGGATTTTTTCTTCTGCAAAGTACTATATTAAAATTGACTCTCCTAAAATCTGACCATCACATCACTCATCAGATATTAACTGATAATCTGATACTTCATAGTTCTAAAAAAAGACACTCATAATTTTTATAAAACCTAGTCCTTTTCTTAAGATACATTATTTGTAATTTGATGAGCTAACACTATTTCCATTATCAAAAAGCACTGACATAAAATAACATGTGGAACAGGAATAGTTTCTAAAATAACAGATCAGATACTTCCTTATATTAATATAGGTTACATTATTGGTCACAGTTTCTTCATCCTTTCTAGTATCCATAATCTTTGTCATGTGATTTTACAATCCCATTCTTGACCTTGGACTTGACCATTTGGCTTATTTTGCCAATGTGATAGGAGGAGAATTGCAGTTTTCCAGTTGCTCTTTTGTACCTTTCCCATTGCTATAAGAACAGCTTGCTTGGGTTAACCCAAGTCAGGAAGGAAGATGAGAGACTGATGGATGGGGTAAACTGGCCCCAGCTGACCCATGGAGGAATGAGAGGAAGCATGAAGCAGGGCCTTGCAATCCGCAGCTGAGTTGCCCAGCCAAGCCCAGGCTCCATCAGCCAAACTCCCAAAGTCCATCTTACAGACACATGGGTGATAATAAATGATTTTTGTTTAAGGCCTCTGAATTTTAAGTAGTTTCTTAGTTAGCAACGGTTAATAGATCCATGGGCTTCCATTGTCAAAACCAGGAACAAGATATAGCTGAAATTAACATATGTAGAACTTCTAGAGTTTTTTTCTGACCAAAAAGCAGTCTTAAATTGACATGCTTATCTTCCTCAAACAGAGAAAATTGCTTCCATTTTGGAAACAAGAATAGATTAAAATGGTCTATATTTGTTGAGTTCACTGAGAAAACTCACCATTCCTTCTAAAGTAGTGATTTCCAAAGTTTGAATGCTGGCAATGTTTCTATATTTAGATGTGGGAGAAATTCTTTGCCACTCTGAAAATACCTCACTTTAGCTAATCTACACCTCCCACTTGGAATCACAATGCTATTTTTTTTCAACATAAGGTGTTTAATTCTTATTTAACACAATTGTATAGTCAGTGGAGGACTACCATTCTTCCAACTTAGGGTAATGTTTATTTTGTTTCGCTTAATGCTTAGAACAGAGGCTAAAGAATTCAAAATGAATAAAGAGAGACATATTTTTAAAAATACATATTTATTATACAATACATTTTTAAATAAAATATGTATTTCCGATGGCTTTAGGCGACCCCTGTGTTTTGGTCGTTCGACCCCCGCCAGGGTTGCAACCCACAGGTTGAGAACCACTGCGTAAACCTTTGCCCCAAATATCAAAGTAATTTCAATTGTACTAATATTAAATACATGACAATATATTCTCATATATCTATTGGTTTCATAAAACATTTTCTAGCTAAGGTATAGATGCTTCCTCATTAAGCATAAACTCTATAATGCCTTAAATCAAGGAAGAATCTTGGGCTGAGTTTTACTTTGAGAATGAACGAGGATGTTTATGTTACATCCTGGCGAGATAGGCCACAGCAAACTCAAAGTAAATTTTATAGGTTTTATTGCAGACCTGCACAGGGACTGCAGGCAACCCATGCAAGGGAGCACTGCAGCCCCCCAAACCTGCGCAGGGACTGCAGGTAACCCACACAGGGGAACACTGCAGCCCCCCAAACCTGCACAGGGACTGCAGCTAACCCACACGGGGGCACACTGCGGCCCCCCAAACCTGCACAGGGACTGCAGCTAACCCACACGGGGGCACACTGCAGCCCCCCAAACCTGCACAGGGACTGCAGCTAACCCACACGGGGGCACACTGCAGCCCCCCAAACCTGCACAGGGACTGCAGCTAACCCACACGGGGGCACACTGCAGCCCCCCAAACCTGCACAGGGACTGCAGCCCCCCAAACCTGCGCAGGGACTGCAGGTAACCCACACAGGGGAACACTGCAGCCCCCCAAACCTGCGCAGGGACTGCAGCCCCCCAAACCTGCATAAGGACTGCAGCTCCGAGCTTCTAAAATGGCTCCTTTTTATAGGGTGGCTATCTAGGATGAGCAAGCATCATACAGAAGCTGATGTGGCTGTTAGTCATTGGCTAGGGAGGTTGTGCGCAGTTACAGGGGGGGGTATTACTCAGTGGAGAATTTCAAACATAAACTTCTGATAAGGGTCTCTGACTCAATGCAGGATGTTGCTGAACTCTTTGTTCTCAGTGTCACAGGGACCTTGTACACTCTTGGCAGCCCCAGCATGTCAGTACTCCCTGAATCTAACAGTTTACACAAAAAGGCAACAGTACAAACCTTACATATAGCTAATAAAGTTATAGATATTATAAATAATTTTAAATATTAAATTAAGTATCTGAAAATGAATTATGCTCTTGTAAACAAATAACTATTTTTCATCTACTTCTTGTATAGTAAGCAAAATAGCTTTAGCATTTAAAAAAAAAAATCAATGTTTCATTACCTGAAGACCTTGCTGAGGATTAAGGATATTTTTCTGCTGTTGACATCTCATTAAGATTATTTAACAACTACACAATCTATTTGCCTCCTTGGTGCTAAAATTGATATAGTTTTCAAAATACAGTTCAGAGTTTTCAGAGAAAAACCCATAAAATTTTAACCCAATGTCAATATCTATCACTGAAAGGTATGAAATAAACTAAAACAATAAGTGTTTGAGTCAAGAAGATAGAAAATATATTAAGTAATAAATAAAGTCTTGCCTTAATGATGTTATTAAAAGAATAATAAGATTTTTTTAATAATAAAGTCATTTTTAAATTGTTACTTTGCAATAATTGGATATTGATAACATGTATTTTATTATTTTATAAAAATGCATTAGAAAACAAGTGTTTTGTTTATCTTTATTCACACACAGAAAATAGAGGCATTGTCCAGGTAATTTCAGTCAGAAAACAAGAGTTCTCTCTTTTTTCATTTTTGACATAAATTCAGGCTTACAAAAAGTTTGCAAGAATAGCACCTAGAATCAGAATTTTTAGGGATTTTTCAAGTATTGATACCTTACCATATTTGCTCTATCATCTCAACTCTTAATATATACACATATATTAGAAATGTTAAAAGGTAAGTTGCAGACATACTATAATATTTACCCTTAAATATTTTAATATGTATATCCTAAAACAAGATAATTATCTTACATAGTCACAGTACAATTATCAATATCAGGAAATCAACATTGATGCAATAATATCAGATAGTCTACAGACCTCATTCAATTTCATCAGTTATCTTAATTAACAATGTTGCTTATAGCAAAAGAAAATCTCAGTTTATGCCTTACATTCCATTGTAAAAATCTCTTTAGTCCTCTTTCAACCTGAGTAGTTTTTCAGAAATTTTTTTTTCATTGCATTGACATTTTTGAAGAGTACAATCATCATATCATTTCATAGAATGCCCCTCAAATTGGGTTTATCTGATGTTACGTTTTTATTATATTCAGCATATGCAGGTTGGGCCAAGAATATCATAGAAGTAGTGTTTTGTTTTCTCAGTGCTCTGGTTCCTATTAGTGGAGTATTTAGAAAGCAAGATTTGGACTATAGGTGGGTGATTACTTTTAGGAACTCTCAGTAGAGCTAATAAACAGATGTACACACACACACACACACACACACACACACACCCCTTTTTCTATATCTGTTTCTTAACCTCAGCACTATTGTTATTTTGGGTCAGATAATTGCTAGCACTGTAGGATGTTTAACAGCATCCTACTAGATGCCAGTGCCATTCCTCATTTTGCAGACTTGATAACAAAACTGACTCTAGACATTTCTACATTTCCCCTAGTGAGCAAATTGTCCTCAACTGAGAACTATTGATGAATCTATTAAAAACTGTGAATTCACACTGATACCTACAATTCCAGTCCAACAGCACAGGGCTCATTCTGTCTTCCGTCTTTCTTTTTTTGTAGCTTTTTTCTTTGACAGTGAAAAACCTGGCTCTTACCATCCACTGTATATTACTTATTTGTTCATTCATAGAATACTTATTTATATTTATATTATTTATATATTTTGTTTATATATATTATTTATATATAAAAGTAGTTGCATCTGTGATAACCAATGCTCCTACCAAAAAAAGTGTTGAATTTTGTCAGTCTTCTTCTACCTCTATAAAGATGATCATATGATTTTTCTACTTATATTTATTAATATAGCTTATTATATTAATAAATTTTCTAATGTTGAACCAAGTTTGCAATTCTTTTTTTTTAATTCAGTGAGAGGAGGGGAGGCAGAGAGACAGACTCCCACATGTGCCCCAACCGAGACCCACCTGGCAACACCACTAGGGGGTGATGCTTTGCTATCTGGGACATTGCTCTGTTGTTCAGCAAAATTTGAACTTCTCCATTGGCACCAAGGGAAGGAGCACATGGGCTTTTTTATGGTTTGTAGAAAAAGATGTGGGAAAAGAAAGATGTCGAAAAATAAAAGGGAAGATGTGGGGCTTGAAAGGTATCTGCGGTCAGATGTCAAACATGGAGTCAGACACTTGATTACATTTACCATATAACAAGCAGTCCCATTCTTAGATAGTTACTCAAAAGAAATGGTAACATATAGCCATAAAACCTATATGCAAATGTTTATAACCAAAACCTGAAGCAACCCCAAGTCCATAAACTGTTGAATCAGTAAACAATTTGCAAAGCACACATACAACAGAATACTCCTTGGCAATAAAAAGGGAAATTTTATAAGTTCCTGCAACAGGATGAATGAATCTCAAAAGCATTATGCTGATAGAAACCAGATACAAAAAGCCATACACTCTATAATTACATTTCTATGATAACCTGGGGAAGGCAAAACTAAGTGCCACGGGCTGCAGGTAGGTAAAGGGAATTGATTTCAAAGAAACAAGGGAACATTTTAGTTATCTTGATTGTGGTTTAGTTCCATAGCTCTATAGCTCTCAAAACTCAACAAACTCTACTCATGAGGAGTGAAAATTGTAGTATAAAATTACACAACCATAAAATTGAATAAAACCACCTCACCCCTGTTAGATTAGCTATTATCAACAAGACGGGTAATAGCAAATGTTGGAGAGGCTGTGGAGAAAAAGGAACCCTCATTCACTGTTGGTGGGACTGTAAAGTAGTACAACCATTATGGAGGAAAGTATGGTGGTTCCTCAAAAAACTGCAAATAGAACTACCTTATGACCCAGCAATCCCTCTACTGGGTATATACCCCAAAACCTCAGAAACATTGATACGTGAAGACACATGTAGCCCCATGTTCATTGCAGCACTGTTCACAGTGGCCAAGACATGGAAACAACCAAAAAGCCCTTCAATAGAAGACTGGATAAAGAAGATGTGGCACATATACACTATGGAATACTACTCAGCCATAAGAAATGATGACATCAGATCATTTACAGCAAAATGGTGGGATCTTGATAACATTATAAGGAGTGAAATAAGTAAATCAGAAAAAAACAAGAACTACATGATTCCATACATTGGTGGAACATAAAAATGAGACTAAGAGACATGGACAAGAGTGTGGTGGTTACCAGGGGTGGGGGGAGGGAGGACAGGGGGAGAGTTAGGGGGAGGGGGAGGGGCACAGAGAACTAGATAGAGGGTGGCGAAAGACAATCTGACTTTGGGCGAGGGGTATGCAACATAATTTAATGACAAAATAACCTAGACATGTGTTCTTTGAATATATGTACCCTGATTTATTAATGTCATCCCATTACCATTAATAAAAATTTATTTAAAAATAAAATAAAATAAAATAAAATTGAATAAAAAAGTAAACCTTTGTAAGATAAATAAAATCGATATTATTGTATTCAAATTCTAGATAAGTAAACTTAGGCTTAAGAAGTCTGAATGATCGGCTAAAAACAATCCACATCTTAAGTGGGAGCAGCAGAGCTTAAATTCAAATTGCTGAAACTTCATCCAAAGCTTGTTCATAATATTACATTTTTTAAATCTAATACAAAAACATTTATGACTTTTCTTTATTGACAATGTAATATGAAAACGATTTAGATTTGTATGGTGTCATTCCATGGGGTCATAGTAGATACATTAGATCAATAGGTAAAAATTATAGCAAATCAAAGTTTTACTTCACAAAATATAAAAAGAACAAACATACTTGAACAATGAGACAGTCCTGAAAATGGCAGTTTATTGTTAGTGTCAAGAAAAAGCCAATAAGCCAGAGAATGTAAACCATGAGAAATGATTGAGGAATTTAAAGATTAGGTGCACAGTTGCAGTAACTGGCCTCTGAATATTGACTCATCATTCCTGCCCTATAAAGTAGTGAGAAACATGTATTGAACATGATAATGTCAAGTATGGTCCTAAAGCTTGTGAGTGTTACAAAGATGGGAAAGACTCAACTGCTAACCTAATCACGATAAAAGGCATGTGGTAAAACACTGGAGTCTGTCTACAGAAAGTGATTGCTTGTGTGATAGGCTTTAAAAGCAAAGACACAGCATAAAATTAAATATATTTTTATAAAGCCCGTATAAGAAAAAATAAAGATCATCTCCTCCAGTAACAACTCTTTAGTAAAATATTTTGTTCAAATTGTCAGTCATTAAGAAAAATCTACAGATAATGTCTACTGATTAAAAATAAGCTAATTTAATTAATAAGAGACTGAATATAATTCTTTTTCTTACATTTATGGATTTAAATTTAAATAGTTATGTAAAGATGGTGGGATTAGGTGATTTGAATCATTTTGGGTGTGATTGTAAAAGTATTTTAATTGTAAAGCCTTGGGGATAAAGAATGCAGCTAATTACTGAGTATGTAAGTGTAAACATCTACTGGTTGCAGCTCAAGTGGAGTCCCTGAACTCAGGGGCAGACTTTAGTTCAGATCATTTAAAAATTACTGCATCTTCCCTTACAGTTATAAGATCGGTGACTGACAACATAATTCGTATATCTAGTAAACAAGGTAACAGCTTTTGCAGATCTAATTAGAGTATATTCTGTTGCTTAGAATACATGCCAGAGGTGTTAAACTAATCTCCTGTACTTAAAGATGATGGTTGAATCATAGGAAACTAATATATATAAGCTGTATTCCTCACTTTATAAATAGTAGGAGGCAATAAATAAATCAATGGTAATGATGATTATAATTTTAAAGGACGGTTAAGACAAAGCGGCTCTCCTTCCAGGAGGAGCATGAGTTTGAATGTCTAAAACACAATAAAATGTTTGACTGTACAATTTTTTTCATCCAAATTTTAGAAGTATATTGGAGACAAACTCAGGATATTTACCAGTCACAAAGTTAGTCTGTCACCAACCAAAATGTCTGCTGTGGCAGCTCAGTCTCAGAATCCTTAAGTCTTGGTGATGTCCTTGCTCTGACATGTCAACCTTCAACATTTGTGGCAGTGGCTCTCAGTTCCCTCTGCCTGCATACTTTATCTCTGGATTACAGTGCCTTTAGGAAAGTCCTCCTACCCTGATAGCATGCAGTCTTGGTGGGGCAATAAAGTTTATATTCCAACCTTCCCTTCCACTGATTGGGTGCAAGACTAGGATGGTCAATACTTATAAACTATTCTCTTCAAGGTAGTGACAAGTCCAAGTATGGACACGTGAATAAGGCAAGGCCAAAAAGAGTATTCAGTTAATGGTGATTTTTGCTATTGAGCTTGAGTGTGTATGCAAGTTAAGCCACCAAGGAAAGCAGACCTGAGTATGTGTGTGTGCGTGTATCTATGTATCTTCTGTCCATCTATCTATCTATCTATATCTATCTTCTATCTATCTATCTATCTATCTATCTATCTATCTATCATCTATTGAGAGGGGGGGAGTGCTTATGACATCATTTAACTGTTTAGACAGAGGTATAATTAATTGAAAGCCACTGAAGTTTCTCATAAGATAAAAATATTACCTATTTGCTTAAACAAGAAGCAAAATAACTTTGAAACATAACCTACCTAGTATTTTTATGACTTTGTAAAATTGAACATAAAAACTGTTTATAGAATTATTTTAATTAAGACAATTGCTTTATCCCATTTTTTTGTATTTGTGAGGACTCAATGAAATAGTTGTTAATTTTTGTCTCCATTTTATAGATGATGAAACTGAAGCTTAGCTATATTAAAGAATTTTCCCAAGATAAGTATTGATCAGGATAAATACTCTGATTAAGATAAAACAATCATGTGAAGATGAACTTCTATCTCATACCAGATGTCTATTTCTCTTTTTTTATTTTATTTATTTATTTATTTATTTTTTGTATTTTTCTGAAGCTGGAAACGGGGAGAGACAGTCAGACAGACTCCCACATGTGCCCGACCGGGATCCACCCGGCACGCCCACCAGGGGGCGATGCTCTGCCCCTCCGGGGCATCACTCTGTTGCAACCAGAGCCACTCTAGCACCTGGGGCAGAGGCCAAGTAGCCATCCCCCGCGCCCGGGCCATCTTTGCTCCAATGGAGCCTTGGCTGCGAGAGGGGAAGAGAGAGACAGAGAGGAAGGAGAGGGGGAGAGGTGGAGAAGCAGATGGATGCTTCTCCTGTGTGCCCTGGCCAGGAATCGAACCCGGGACTTCTACACGCCAGGCCGACGCTCTACCACTGAGCCAACCGGCCAGGGCCAGATGTCTATTTCTCATACAAAGTTTAAGCAGCTCTCCTGGGCAGTTTTGTTCTAAGTTCTGTTAAGGGATCCAAGCTCCCTCTTCATTGGGTTTCTGCTACCTTGGACCTCTAATAACACACCAGTATGTTCCAGCCAGCAGGTAGAGATGGAGTCAAGGGGCCTAGAATGTAGGAACTCACACTACATACAAAACTATCTCAACTCAAAAATAATACATATGACTTCTGCTCACTTTCTATTAGCTAAAATTAGTCACGAGATTCCATCTAGCTTCAAGAAGTCATGTAGTCTTTCTGTTTGCCTAAAATGACACCTCACTGTAGCATTGTCTGTGCCGTGGTTAACATGGTTAATATGGATGGAGCCTGGATTTCAACCTAGTCAAGCTAACTGTTGAGTATAGGCCATTAAGCAAGCACTATGCCATGTTGTGTTAACCTTTTATCAGCACTAATTAAAACTATGTGACAGTACTGGGCCTATGGTAGGTGTTTAATAAATGTAAGCCTCTTCTAAGGAAGAAAGAGAGAGAGAGAACAAGGAATGAAAAGATGGAAAGAAGGGAGGTAGTAAGGAGGAGGGAGGGAGGGAAGAAGAAAATATAGACTCGCTGCTCACAAACAATTAAATTCTTTTATTTTTTTTCTCCCTAAAAATTCTTAATTTGGTAAATTAGGGATGGAGAGCAAACAATAGTATTGTTAAAAATTATCATACTTTAGGTATTATATTTAGTGAAACACCAGGAAAGATTATATGCAGACTGGCCTGTCTCCTAACTCAGCCTATCCAAGTAACAACTTCCAAGCAGAATTCACCATGACGGTGTTTTGAATGTCATTATGCCGCAGACTTGCGCAGCTCGTAATTCTGGGTCTTGAGTGAGAACGGTGTGGAATTAAGAAAACAGACTCATTAAGAAAAAAGGATGGGATCGGGAGGCCTCTTCAATGCTGATGGCAATATCTGAGTGCCCCATAGCCCGAGTTTGCTTTATTATATAGCCATATGCAAATCAAGGAGGTCTTTGATACAAAGTTACACATCTGAGGCAAAACCAGGAACTCTCCCAAGGCATAAACAGGAATCCCCCTACCATGCATAAGCAAATTCAACCAACATCTGAACAAACAAAGAGTAAGAGGAAGGGCATGTAAATTTCTTCCAGCATCTTAAGGAAGCAAGTGAAGTGGGTGCAAATACTCAGCATCATAGCCAATATGGAGGTGGAGGGGGGATAACTTAGCCTTTCGCTAACCTCAAATTTGCAAAGGCGTTTTGCCACTTGCCGTCTACAACACCAGTAGTATTGTTTACAAATACCTTGAGTTTCTATGTTTGCATGTATAATCCAAATTATATGCCACAGTCTTTTCTGCACTTATGCTTGAAATTAGCTCCCTGTGAAGTTTTGCCCAGCTATTTTTTAGAGGTTTTAAAACCCTGTCTGTCTCTCACTAAGTCCATTAGATTTCTCCATCCAGCTTCTGTAGCTTGCCACCTTTCTGCCTGAGGTGACCCTCATGAGGTCTCTGCTGTGTTCTATGATGTTTAGTGGATATAACCAGTGGACAATATTGAATATAGGTGTGAGAGAGGAAACAAGTCTTATTATCTATTTCCCCAAATATGTAACAGTACTTCTCTAAAATCCCTTCAACATAGGAGAGACTAGACTATAACTTTCAACAAGAACTTATCGAATATTAAAGGATAATCAATTATCCCAAAACTGCTGTCAAACTCAGATCCACTCTAGAGATGCTTAGTGGTCAGCTCTTCATTTGCTTCATGTGCTGACTACCTCCATCAGCCTTTCCCATCCTCCATCACTAGAAATGTTCTATGTATCTCAAGGCCTGGATCTGAGCCAATCTACCTCAAAGTCTCCAAAGAATTTTTCTCCCTTCAGTGCAAGGCAAACATGGATGTTCTTTATCACTACTACTTTTCAATATGATACTCGAAATCTTAGCAAGTTAAATAAGACAAGAAAATTAAATAAAAATTATACAGGTTGGAAAAGAAAACATAAAACAGTTATTGTTCACAGATGACATTGTCTTCTAAGTAGAAAATACAAAAAATCAAAAAAAAATTCTCCTAGAACTAACAAGGGATTATAGCAAGATCACACAAGGTTAACATACAAAAACCTATTTCTTCTCTTTATACCAACAATAAATGAGTGAAATTTAAAATTTAAAATGCAATGGCATTTACATTACCACTCCTACAAGTGAAATACTTACGTTTAAATTTAAAAATATGTACAAGCTCTATATGAAGAAAACTATAAAACTCTGATGAACAAAATCAAATAACTAAATAGAGATCTATTCACTGTTCATGGCATAAGAAGACTCTATATTGTGAAGATGCCAGTTCTTCCTGACTTGATCTATAGAGTCAATACAATTTCACTTTAAACCCCAGCAAGTTATTTTGTGAATATTAACAAAATGATTCTAGAGTTTATATGGTGGTGCTGGCCAGTTTGTTCAGTGGATAGAGTACCAGCCCAGCATATGGATGTCCCAGGTTTGATTGCTGGTCAGGGCACACAGAAAAAGCAATGACCAGCTTCTGCCCCCCTCTCTCTCCCCCTTCTCTCCCTCTTCTCCTCCTGCAGCCAGTGGCTCCCTTAATTCGAGTATGGCCTCGGGTGTTGAGGATAGCTCAGTACTCAAGCATCAGCCTCAGATGGGGCTGCCAGGTAGATCCTGGTTGGGGCCCATGCAGGAGTCTGCCTCACTATCTTCCCTCTCACACCTAAATAAATAATTAAAATAGAGTTTGTATGAAGAAGCAAAAAAAAAAAAGAATAGTCTACATGATACTAAATAACGGAGTTGGAGGACTGATACTGACACTAGCTGACTTCAAGACTCACTATAAAGCTACAGAAATGAAGACAGTATGGTGAAAAAATACACAAATAGAATAATGGAACAAAATAGAGATTCCAGAAATAGACCCACATAAACATAGTTAACTAAACTTTGACAGAAGATCAAGGACAATAAAATGAATTAAAGATAATCTTTTCAAAAAATGGTGCTGAAACAATTGAACATGTACATGCAAAATAATAATAATAATGAGACACAGATTTTTTTACCCTTCACAAAAATTAACTCAAAATGAATCACAGACCTAATGTCAAACACAAAACTATAAAACTCTTAGAAGATAACAGAAGAAAATCCAGATGATCTTGGGTTTGGCAGTGACCTTTTAGGTACAACAGCAAAGACAAAATCCATGAGTAAAAAGATTGATAAACTGAACTTCATTAAAATTAAAATTGTATTCTCTGTTAAAGACACTGTCAAGAGTATGAAATGACAAACCACAAATTGGGAAAAAATATTTGCAAAGGACATATCTGATAAAATTCTGGCAAAGAGTTGTACTAACAGAAATTCTTATTCATTGCTGGTGGGAGTGCAACAACATTCAGTCATTTGGAAAGATAATTTGGCAGCTTCTTACAAAGTAAACATATTCTTAGCCTACATTCAAGCAATTATGTTTCTTGGTTTTTACCCAAAGGAGTTGAAAACTTATGTTCATACAAAACACACACATGGGTGTTTATAGTATAACATCTATATCCAGAATTGTTAGAACTTGGAGCAATCAAGCTTCAGTAGGTAAGTAGGTAAATAAACTGTAATTTGTCCAGACACGGGAATGTTATTGAGAGTAAAATGATCTATCAAGCCATGAAGAAATATAGAGAAACCATAAAAACATGTTACTAGTAAAATATACCAATGTGAAAAGACTACATACTGTATGTTCCAACTACATGACATCTTAGAAAAGGCAAAACTATAAAGACAGTAGAAAGATCAGCTTAATTCATAACACTGACAAATACAAACACACACACACAAACATACACACTTACAAATGATTTAACTCTCCAGTGCTTACTTAATTTCTGCCATATTTAAAAAAGCAGTCCTTGAGAAGACAATCCATTGATCAACAGAAGAAGACATTTTACTAAGCTGAATTCACCAATGTGAGATGCCTTTCTACAATCGCAAGTAACACTGACTTTCAAATTACTACTACTTATAAATAGAAGTTACTTTTTTGACAGATGACGCTTCACATCTGGAAACACAATCAATTTGGGGTTGTAATTTTATTTTCTTGTAATGTGTTTGTCATTAAGGTTATGGTATCAAATGTAGGCTAGTTTCATAAAACAAGTTAGAAAATATTCCCTCATCCTATCATTTATAAAAGAATTTGGGTAAGATTTGAATTACTTCTTCCTTAAATGTTTGATAGAGTTTCTAGTGAAGCAGTTTGGACCTGGGGGTTTCTCTGCAGGAAACATTTTAATTATATATTCAATTTCTTTAAGAAATAGAGGGCTATCAATATTCCCTAAGTGTTTTTTGTTTGTTTGTTTTTTGTCTATGTCAGTTTAGGTTAAATTGTGATTTTCAAGGAATTTAACCATTGCATAAAGCTGTTCCAATTTTTTTGTTATGTTTGTCATTCTTATTGGATCTTTCATTCCTGACACTGTGAATTAGAGTAGTCCTCCTTTATTCACCCGGGATATGTTCCAGGACCCCCAATGGATGCCTGAAACTGTGGATGGTACCAAACCCCACATGTCCTATGTTTTCTCCTAGATACATCCATATTTTCACTTGAAGTAAGCACTTTATGGTTTCTCTTTGGCAAATCCAAATTGTCAGCATCACTGTTCTTGTACTTTGGGCCATTATTAAGGAAAATAAGAGCTACTTGGACACAAGCACTGTGATACTGCCACCCTGGATCTGATCATTGAGACAGTTCCTAAGTGACTGATGGGCAGGGAGTGTGCCCATGTGGATACCCTGGACAAAGGGATGCTCCACATCTAGAAGGGACTGGGTGGGTTGGTGTGAGAATTTACGTTACTTAGAATGGGGCACAATTTACAGTTCAAAAATCGTTTATTTCTGGAATTTTTTAATTTCTATTTTTGAACTGCAGTTGACCTCTGGTACCTGAAACCACAAAAGCAAAACTGCACATGAGGAGGGTCAGCTGTAATTTGTAATCTCTCTTCTTCTTTCCTCTCTTCTTCTCTTCCCCTTCCTCTCTCTTTCTCTCTCTCTCTCATCACCAACATCTCTCATCATTCTTGGTAGATCTGTCAATTTTATTATTCTATACAAAGAATTAACTTCATTGATTTTTATCTTTTTCTTTCATTGATTTCCCACTTATTATCTTCTCCTTCCTTATACTTATTTGGATTTAGTTTACTCTTTCCCTTAGCCTGAACTTTTCTTTTTTACTAATATAAGCATTCAAAGGTATAAATTTTTCTAAATGGAATGCTATAAAGGCGTTCCACATATTTGGATATGTTGTGTTTTTACTACCTTGCAGTTTAAGATGTTTTCTAAATTCACTTGTTATTTCTTCTTTAACCCATGGACTATTTTATAGTGTGTTACATAATTTGCCAATGTTTTAGTATTTTCTGATACATTATTGTTATTGATTTCTAATTTAACTGTTCTCATGAAAGAATGTATTCTGCACTATTTCCATTGTTTTAATTGTTAATCTTTGTTATATGGTTCAGCATATGGTCTAGCTAGTAAATATTTTACATGAATTTAGAAAAAATACATATTCTGCCATTTTGGGGAATAGTATTCAATAGATAGTGATTATGTTAAATTTGTTGAGTGTATTATTCAAACCTTCTTCATTCTTACTGTGCTCTTATCTATTCTATCAATTGCCGATAGAGTGGTAATGGAATTTCCAATATTTTTCTGTTTATCTCTTTAATTCTGTCCATTGTGCTAGTTTGAAGCTCTGTCATCATCACAGAGATGACACAATTAGAACTTACACAATTAGGATTGTTACACCATTTTGATGAATTAACTCTTTTATTATTTAATGTTCCACACAAACTTTTGTAATACTCTTTGTATTATTACCTAATTTGGTTGACTTTGATATAGCCATTAAAACTTTCTTGTAACCAGTTTACATGAAATATAATTTTTTTTTCTTAAGTGAGAAGCAGGGAGGTAGAGAGACAGACTCCCACATGTACCCCGACCAGGATCCACCTGGCAACCCTTGTCTGGGGTGATGCTTGAATCAATGGAGCTATTTTTAGTACCTGAAGCTGATACTGGGGACCAATCAAACCACTGGCTGAGGGAGGAGAAGAGGGAGAGAAGGAGGAGAGAAGTAGATGGTTGTTTATTCTGTGTGCCCTAACCTGGAATCAAACCTGGGAGGTCCATATACTGGGCCAATACTCTATCCACTGAGCAAACCAGCCAGGGCCTATTTTACATTTTTAAAACCTACTTTTGTCTTTATAATTAAGACAATATGTCATAAGTAACATATGATTAGGTTTTGCTTTAAAAAAAATCCTCTCAGCCCTGGCTGGTTGGCTCAGTGGTAGAGCACCAACCCAACATGTGAAAGTCCTGGGGTGGATTCCCCGAGAGGGCACACAGGAGAAGCGGCCATCTGCTTCTCCACCCCTCCTTTTTCTCTCTGTCTCTTACCTTTTCTCTCTTTCTCTTCCACAGCCAAGGCTCAAATGAGCAAGTTGGCTCTGGGTGCTGAGGATGGCTCCATGGCCTCACTTCAAGAGCTAATAGCTCAGTTGCAGAGCAAAAGAACAGCAGCCCCAGACGGGCAGAGCATCAGATGAGGGTTACCAGGAGGATACTGGTCAGGGCATATGCAGGAGTCTGTCTTTCTGCCTCCCTACCTCTCACTTGATAATAATAATAATAATAATAAGAAGAAGAAGAAGAAGAAGAAGAAGAAGAAGAAAAGGAACAAAAATCCTCTCTAGTAATCTATCCTTTTAAGTTTTGAACCAGTTTCATGAGGTATGATTATTAAGTTTTAAAGTATTGTTTCTTAATTATAATACCTTAAACTGTGCTTAATTCTATCATTAGAATATTTGTTTTCTGTCTGTCCTATCTCTTTTTCTGTTTCTTTGTTCCTCTTTTATTTTGGACAAATTTTTTATTAATAAATTTTATTATCTCTATTGGTTTTCTTAGCTATATCTCATAGTCTTAATGTTTCAATGGATGATCTCATGATGACAGCATGAATCCTTAACTCATAATAATCTAACTTTATTTAATACTGTACTATACTATTTTGCCTGACAGGTGATGGTGCAGTGGATAGAGCTTCAGCGTGAGACACAAAAGATTCAGGTTCAAAACCCTGAGGTCATCAGCTTGAGCGCAGGGTCACTGACTTGAGTGTGGGATCATAGACATGACCCCAAGGTCACAGGCTTGAGCCTAAGGTTGCTGGTTTGAGCAAGGGGTCACTGGCTCGGCTGGAGCCCCCCAGTCAAGGCATGTATGAGAAAGCAATCAATGAACAACTAAGGTGCTGCAACTATGAGTTGATACTTTTAATCTCTCTCTCTTCCTGTCTATCTATGCCTGTCTGTCCCTCTGTTTATCTCTCTGTTCCTCTTGCTAATAAATAAATAAATAAATAAATAAATAAATAAATAAATAAATAAAATGATGCTATACTATTTCAAGTATAATTTGACAAATTTATAGTATGACACTTTAATTTATCTCCCTCCTATCCTATTTTGTTGTTGTTGAAATATATATATATATATATATATATATGTGCAGAGTTACATAAGGTTTTATATATATATATATATGCATATATATATATATGCAGAGTTATATAAGGTTTTATATATAAATTGTTGTTACTTTTGCTTCAGTCAGTTGCCTGTTAAAAATATTTTTAATTTAAATAATTTACTATATTTATCCATACACTCACCTAATCACATGAGCCTTTTAAACACAGAGTTTTCTGTGGTGAGCAGTGAGCAGTGTAGGAAGAATTCAGAAAGAGGAGGAGTTGAAACAGGTTTCTGGCTTGAAAACAGATGAATTACATGGAAAGAACCTGAGAGTAGCCTCTAGATTTTAACAAGCAGCAAGGAAATGGGGACCTCAATCCAAGAAACTTAATTTTTCCCATAAGAATAAGCTTGGAAGCATATTTTCCACAAGGTTCAGAACAAGAACTCAGCTCTGCCAACACCTTGATTTTGGTCTTGTGAGACTCCCAAGCAGAGAATTCAGCCTTGCTGTGCTGGGCTTGCAACATAACATAATGGGGAGGTAATAAATGGGTATTGTTTTGAAGGGACAGAGAGAGAGAAACATTGATTTGTTGTTCCACTTGTTTATGCATTTATTGGTTGATTCTTGTATGTGCCATGACTGGGGATCGAACCCATAACCCTAGTGTGTAGGCACAGTGCTTTCACCAATTTAGCTATCCATTCAGATAAATTGATATTATTTTAATCCAGCAAGTATGTGGCAATTTGTTATGCAGCAAAAGTAAACTAGTATAGCCAAGATATATAGATCAGCTATACCACTAATGCTAAATGTGACTTTTGGCAATGACACTTGTTTGATATCTGAATGACACTAAATATTTCACAAATATGTACTAATACTAATTTCTCTCTTTTACTATTCAAAAGTCACCCAATGGGATTATCCAAGAAGTACAAAGGCCATAGGTTATCTAAAAAAGTCTTTTCCTAAATCTCTTCCTGTCTTCCTTTAGCCTGACATACCTTTAAATTTCAATCAGCAGCATAAATGCATCACTGTAATTTAAAGAAACATTGTTGAAAAGTCATTCAAGTCAGAGTAGTGAAAACTGCTCCTTAGCAATTGAAGACACAAACAGTAAACATTGCTATTAAATGAATAGTAATTTATTAGAAGATGTCCACTCCCAGAAACTGTTCATCTCTTGCTAAGAAATCAAAAATCTGATTCTTAGGGACAAAGTTGAAATCTGCTAGTACCTATGTATTTTGCACAGGTATCTCAGTATTGTAATTCAACATCTGCCTTCATGGATTGTGTTCAACAATTTTCTGGTTCTAGCTAAATTATTTTAGAAGAAGATCCTAATTGGAAACCCAGAGCACAGAGTTTAAAAACATTTTTAAAGGCATGTTTTCTTCTAGCATCCAGCTCTATCATGTAAACAGTGGTCTGAAAAGATAATAGTGCTCTTCAGAGCCTTGCTCAGATCTCTTTGATGACTTAACATTGTGTAGAACCTGCCCAAGACAGCTTAGAGATTATGGATGGAGGTCATGAAAAAGATTTTGGAGTCTAGCGAATAAACGTGTAAATGTCAATGTTACCATTTAATAACTGAGAAAATAGCAACACCTATGAGTCTCAATTTTCTCATTTAGCTAAGAAAAAGAATAATTTTTTGCAGAGCCAAGATCAGGATTACTTAATAGTGTAAGTCTAGAGTTTATTACTGTTCTGACCCAATACATAGTGCCTATTTTTATTAATACTTATTCTGAATTCTAATTCATTGTATCTCTCCAGTTCATTTCAAATTTCACCAAAAAACTCTTCACTTATACTTATTAAAATTTTTCTCTTGATGTTATCATTTATTTAGAACCTTGCTTTTTTTTTTTGGTCAATAGTTCTTTGCTCATCATCAAGTTAATTAATAAATTAATACTAAAATCACCAGTCTGAGTTAAGGACACTCTCTATAATGAAACCTTAGTAGCTTAAATTAAAGTGAATCTGAAAAGGTATTTTAAAGTCATTCTTCTATTAATGGGAGATTAGCATTTTCGGTAGGAGTTTTATTGGTTAGACAATAAGAACCACATTATATTAATAATTTTTCTATATTTAAGTGGATGTAACCACTTTATGACAAATTTTGTTAGAATCACTGATACAACAATACAATGGTGTTCATTTTTCAGGTTTTACAATGTCTAGCAAATGTCCTTTTTACCCATGAAAACCATACCCACCAAGGTATACTTTATAAGAGTTTGAATTAGCCATCCAGTATTTTATGAATTCAAAGCAAGACTCTATTATTTATTCTAAATGCTTTAGAGGTGGGCAGCCTCCACACAAGTAATCTGCTGATTAGTTTAAGTATGCATATCGGAAGCCAGCAAACTCCAATTTGCATTGAATGCCAGCTGCATAACAATTTATCACAGAAGCCCAGATATGAGGGTAAAGAAATATTCCTTCCTTAATTATGAGCATGTGTATGCTAGTGCAAACCTACATTAGTATAACTGAGCATTCTGAGATAAGTCAATGCTATTAAGATTCATTACATATTCCTAATATGCATACCAATGCCTCTTTGTGGCAATATGTTAGATCCCAAGTTCCAAGTCTGTGATGACAAAGTCCAGTGAGAACAGAGAGAGGTCTTAAATAAGGCTTTACAACATTTTAGAAGAGACATTCCTGGTGATTCCACATACTAATTCAGTGTTAACATCCGGTGGTCTTGATCAATTATCATACAGAATGGGGCAAAAGTAGAAGTAGATTTACAGTTGTTCAGACTTACTTTGCCCCACCCTGTAGTTTAAAAAACCAAAGCCTTTCTGTTTTATATGTATAAATCTAAGACTTTTATACTGATATAAGAAAGAAAAAATTAATGCAAAGTAAAAAGCAAATTGTTGAACGCCTACTTTGGCTTCAGACCTGTTTTATTATTTGGCCAAGATTTCAATTTGAAGGACATTAGGTGGCAGTTACTCTGTCCGCAACCTATTGCTTTTATACTTGATTTATTCATTTATCTGATCTGACTAGTCCCTGAAGGCATTTGAGCTTGAGAATCTAGTTTTAAATGAAAATCTGCATCAAAGGTTAAATATTTCCTTAAGAAAGATGGACCAGGCAAGTGAATGTGACTGAATATTTTGTTTATCTGCCATGTCAAGTCTGACAGAATACAAATGCAAGAAGCATTTGACCTTAGAGACTATAGTATCATGTGAGGTGTCTTGGTTTGGGAGACAGACACAGTTGTTTTTTTTTCATCCATTCATTTAATCATTCAGTCATTCAGATTACCAACATGTATTAATTGCCCAGAGGGTATCGTTATTGGGATACAGCAATGAGCAAGAACAGTATTATCTGCTAAAATTGTAATGCATGTGATAATGCACGTAAATTGGGTACAAACCTTGTTCTTCTTTTTAGGTTCCCTAGACTGTTTCCTTTTGTGTTCCTCTTGGTCAGCATCTCATTCTTGACAAATAGCCCCCAAAGGGCAAGATGAAATGCCATTCCCTAGGAATCTGGCTTACTAAATGAAAACTGAGGTGTTAAGATAATACTACCTGGAAATATGAGAGTATGAGTTTCTGCCTGTAAAATGTATTTCCCCATTGGGAAATGAGAGATAGAATGGATCTATGCAAATTTCTCTTTCTTCATGGACTGCTCCAAGGTGCAGTTCCTCTTTGCCAATCTTCCAGGAAAAGCCCAAATGCCAAGCAAGTATACCTACTCTATAACTGGCTGATCCAGTGGCTGACATATTAAAATGGTTGCATTTCATTGTTTTTTGTCTTCTTCTATTTCACTTCCCTTTGTTTTTTGATAGATACGTGAATTCCAAACTGCCCTCTTGATGTTCCACTTATCTGTCAGACCTCACACTTACTGGACTATCACCCCTGAGGCAGAGGAATTCCAAGAAGCTGGCAAGCCACCCCTAGGAGAAGCATTCCAGACATACCAGGACTTTTGATTCAACACCCACATTCTCGAAATTCTTCCTTACCCTCTAACACCCGTCCCCCTAGCTTGTACTGGTGCCCTTCTTTTGGAGAAGTGCCCCGGCAGGTCTTTCTCCTCTAATAAAGCCTGCACACCTGGTGTTCGAGTGCCATCTCATTCTTATATTTGGTGACGAAACCCGGGACAGGGTACTAACTGCCTGGATGATTCCTCTTTGCCATCCAGACTTACAACCAGGGAAGCAATGGGCAGCAACAACTCATCCTGGGCTTACTCCTTGATTCTGTTTGGACGTGTAATTATAGGTTGATTGGCCGGCAGTCTAACCCTGTCCTGAACCCCTGCCGGATCCGGAGGTAAGGTGTTTCTCCCTTCCCCTTCCCCAGTTGGCTTCTCTAAAAACACACCTTCCTGGTCAGATGGTTTTGACTTTGGACCTCACATCTATGAGTGATCTGCCTCTACTCCTTTATGGACTTCTACGAAAGTCTAGGCGCGCCTAGCCAGGCCCCTCTCCTATGTCCCGGGATCTCAGCCTTGGGGTGATGACCTCCTGTCTGAAACTCTCTTTCTACGGAGATTTTCTCCTTTTGGAACTGTGACTGAAGGCAGGGACATCCCCTTCTCTCACCAGTCTCCTCTACTGTGGGCTCCTCTCAGTCCAAACCATCCAGCCAGACTCCCCTCAGGACATGGGCTCCTCCCAATCTCAGGCCTCAGAGACGATTCCTCTACTCCTTCAGGACTCACTCTACTCTCTGAGGTTCACAGCTTGGGAGGTTTCTACTCAGAGCAGCCTGCTTCTACGAACTTCCTCGAAAGTCTAGGCACCTAGCTAGGTTGCTTTCTACTACTATTATAATATCCTAAGAGATCTTGACAATTTCTGCCACCGGACGGGGAGGGCATCAGAAATTCCTTACGTGCAGGCTTCCTTTTACTTTTGCTTCTGTCCTTAATTTCTGGGCTGCTTGTTCTACATGCAGGCTGTTTTTTGGCCCAGGAAACCTCACCTAAAACTTCCGCTCCTAATCTTTCCTTCACCTGACTCCCAACTCTCTCCACCTCCTGCCTGACCCACAGGGGTACCCCTCTCTCGGGACCCCGCTCTGGTCCCTCTGCAAAGCTCTTCGCTCGAGTCTCTACCCTCCATAAAGCCCCCTCCCTTCACAGAATCCTGTTTTCTCATTCACCTGAAAATACCAGTCTCTCTTTCTCCTCCTCTGCTGGCCAGGGGCCCCTCCCTTCTCCACTGTGTTCTTAGACCCCTCCTCCCTCCTTACAGACTAGCGGCTCTGTCTCTTTTTCTTCTTTGACCCATCCCCCACCCCACCAGCTTCGGCTGTCTCTTTTTCTTCTTCTACCCATCTTCCCTGTTCAAAACCTTCAGGGGTTTATCGCCTCATACAAGACTTACACCTAATCAATGAGGCAATAATTCCCCTCCATCCAGTAGTCCCTAATCTCTACAAATTGCTGTCACACATTCCCTCAAACATCACTCACTTCACAGTCTTGAACCTCAGGAATGCCTACTTTGCCATTCCTCTACACCCTGACTCTTATTTTCTGTTTACATTCACCTGGACTGACCTGGACACTAATGCAGCCCAGCAACTTACATGGACTGTCTTACCCCAGGGGATCAAAAACAGCCCACACCTGTTTGGTCAGGCACTAGCTCAGGATTTAACAGCATGCAATCTCAAAACTAGTACTCTCTTACAATATGTAAATGACCTGCTCCTCTGCAGCCCCTCCCTGCCTACCTCAAGGAAACACACCGCCACCTTTCTTAACTTCCTCGCTATGAAGGGATATCGCGTCTTCTCTCTTAAGGCTCAACTTCATTCTCAGTCCGTAGTCTATATGGGCATCGTCTTAATCCCCACTACCTGAAGTCTCACCCTAAATCAAACTCAGACCCTCCACAGTCTCCAACCACCTACCACCACAGATCAAATCTTTTCTTTCCTCAGTCTAATAGGCTTCTTTAAACATTGAATTCCTAATTTTGCTCTCTTAGTCAAGCCCCTCAGTGAGATCTTCTGAGCATGGCTTTTAAGGTCTATAATGACCAAGGAAGTAACAGAAAAGGCAAATAAGGCCCAAAAGAAGTCAGGAAATACCAGCTTTTGGCATACACTCTTAAAGGCTCCAGCATCTTAAAGGGCTTCAAAGAATTCTATCAGGGCCCTGCTCCAGAGTGGCAAGAAAGGTCATTAACCTGAAGCCTGCCAGGCTTCCTGGCCCCATCAGGGGACACATCATTGCTGTGAAAAGAGGAGCACAAGAAGGTAAGCTGTCCCCTTGCTCCATGGAAGGAGGGTTCAGTCTCTTCTAGCCCTGCTCCAGCTACCTGAGACCTGACCTTTCCCAGCATGCTGGGAATTGCTACTGAAGGCCCAAGGACATCGTTCATGAGCCTAAGGTATTTCTCCCAAGTAGCAAATAAGCTAATCTCATTTCTTGTAAATACAAGGGCCATCTACTATGCCTTGCCTGAATATTTGAATTTTATTTATCTCTCAAAGATCTCTACTGTGGGTATTGACAGCCTGATTTTGTTACTTTATTTAATGTATAGCATCTCCTTCATTCCTCTTGTCTCAATGCCCCATGCCTATTGTAGGCTGGGACCTGCTGCTAATTCCAGCTAGAAGCAGTGGTCACTAGGACTTAAACTCTAACTGCAAAGTGTAGAAATATAACCACTCTTTCTCTAAGTACTTGCAGGATTTACAGGTTACTCAGAACTGTTCAAAGACTGTTCAAGAGGCACTTCCAGCAGTACCTCACCCAAGAACTGACTTTCACATGGACAGGTCTACACACCATGATTCTAACAACTCCCACTGCTGCTAAAGTAGAAAAACGGCATAACATCTATATGTGTCTCCATACTAATTAGATAAAAACCTGTACCCTAGTCTATCTCACCCCAAATATCAACCTAATCCTATCCCATGAGCCTTTTTCAATTCCGAGTACACTACCCGTCAATCTAAGGACCAAACGAGCCATACAGGTAATTTCTCTTCTTGTTGCTTTAAGAATTTCTATAAAAATAGGTCTAGGGGAAGGGGGACTGGCTACTGCCTTGCTATTCCCACTCTCTCTCTCTCTCTCTGAAACCAGTGAATTCATAAAAAACAAACCGAGTCATAGAATCAGTGGTTTCACACAAACTGGGTGTCTTGACTATTGCCTTTCATTGGTCCACTCATTCTCCTATTTATTTTTCTAACTTTTGGACCCTGCCTCTTACGTTTGTTCACTAGTTTCTTACAAAACCGCATGCAGACCTTCACCAATCAAAAAATTGAAAAAATCTACCTAACCCTACACACCAACCCTGAAACCTGCCCTCACGAAACAGAAAAATCTGAAACCATATATCAGCAAACCTCCTAAATCCTATCTTTCAACCCCTACAAGTCCCCTAACCCTAAAGCTCTCCTGTATCCCTGAAGAACTAGGAGAATGAATAGCATTCACCTCTTAACACTTCTCAGTCTTTTTACCCTTCTCATAGTAAGAGGACAAGATCACTGGGTCTTCTTGGCTGAAGAAGAGCCTACAAATGGACATGAAACATTTCTTTTAGCTCAAGCTAACTGCTCTCTCCAGGGCTGCCAGGAAAGAATATCTCTAACTTTACCATGGAAGAACTTTCACCCCCCGCTATACAACCCACCTTATCTCTGCATTCCTGATCTCCAAACTAAACCCAGTTGTAAAGATAAGTGCACTGTTGGTCAGTTCTTTAAAAATTGTCTCTCTCTTCAGTTGACCACTTCCCCTAATCCTTGAATCTTTGATATCTTGGATCACTGGGATAATAGATGGGTAAAACCATATTTAGTGTATCTCTATTCATCAAACTTTGGTCTTCCAGACAGAAAACTCAAAACATATCGAAAATGAGTAAGGGAAAAATCCCCCTCCAAGGTTCTCGAAGAATTAACCAATTCTATCCTTACCTATGAAGATGAACTTAAAACTCAAGCATCTAATCCCTACTCTCAACCTTTTTTATGGATAGGACTCATCAAACATGGCATCCAAGTTCTCAACCTCACGTCTATATATAACATTTCTCACTGCTTTCTCTGTGCTTTCCTTAATAAGCCTCCCATCACTGCGGTTTCTTTACCCTATCCACTCAACATCACCAAAAATCCAGACCCTTTTTCTCGTTCTGGAGTTCCTCTCTTCCAAGAAGACCCCACCTCAACCCTCTCAGTTTGCTACACCAATCGGCCTACCCTGTTATGTAGTAAGACTATCCCAATCAAAACTTCTCTAACCAGCCCTAACAGAACTCAATTCTAGTAAAATGGAACCATTCTAAAAACATTAAATACCTCTTCCCCCCTCCCTTGTGACCCGGTAATAGTTGCGCCACAACTAACATATTATGGAGAGGAAGAATTTTCAAACCAGCTGAAAACAAGCAGGAATAAATGGGCTGCCTTCCTCCCGGTCCTTCTTGGCCTTACCCTTGCCACCTCTATAGCGGCTATAGGAATAGGCGGGGCTGGCTTAGGCCATAGTATACGGACTAATAACCAACTAAAGGCAGACCTGGAACAGGCCCTTGATAATTCAGCTACCTCTATAGCCTCCCTCCAGAGACAACTGACCTCTCTAGCTCAAGTCGCCCTACAAAACCGAAGGGCTTTAGATCTACTAACAGCCGAGAAAGGCGGTACTTATCTCTTTTTACAGGAACAGTGTTGCTACTACATCAACGAGCCTGGCCTGGTCAGGAAAATATCAACTCTCTCCAAAAACTTCAGGAACGAATCCGCAGTGGTCAGGCCGGTACCGACCCCTACTCTGAACAATGGTGGAAAAGCCCCTTGTTCTCCATGCTAGCACCAATTATAGGACCAATCCTAATTCTGTGCCTAATTTTAATACTTGCCTCCTTCTTTATCAAGTTCCTATAGGCCCAGATGAAAAAAATCTCTAGGATTACCTACAATTAAATGCTCCTATACTCCTATTCCCCAATACCCCAAGGAGAACTTCACAAGGGAAATATCAAATAGGTAGGGATGACAGCAGGAAGAAGCCGCCCCTTAGCCCGAGAAGTTCCCTCCTGAATGTTCTCCAAATCCCCTTCTTTTTAAACCACACATATTCAGTCCTTCTAAAAACTTACACCAACAGGTTCCCTGTCTCTAAAAATCTCCACATGTCCTCCCATTCAAGAGGAACCAGACCAGCACGTCTCATAAGGCTCATCCAGGAGACCAGGTAT
Source organism: Saccopteryx leptura (assembly GCF_036850995.1). Taxonomy (NCBI): domain Eukaryota; kingdom Metazoa; phylum Chordata; class Mammalia; order Chiroptera; family Emballonuridae; genus Saccopteryx; species Saccopteryx leptura. The sequence continues at coordinate 35,916,036 of NC_089509.1, forward strand.
CACCATGTCATTCTGTCCACTTGGCACTCACAGCAAGCAATTCACAATTAATACCTTGCAAGAATTTTTACTTCCTTACTCAGGTGTTCGAAGACACCGCCTGGTTCAGATCTCACAGCACGGAAATTGATGACCTCCTTAACTGGATGGGGGACTTGGCTTGGCAAGGTTCTTTTCTTGAATTCTTTCCAGAAGAAGCAATAATTTTCCAATTTTTTCTCCTCTTTCTCCTCATCACCCCTCACCGTATATTATAAAATTAATAACTACCTTTCTTTTATATGTAAACACAGAGTTGAGAAATGATAGGTACGTGAATTCCAAACTGTCTTCTTGATGTTCCACTTATCTGTCAGACCTTACCCTTACTGGACTATCACCCCTGGGACAAAGGAATTCCAAGAAGCTGGCAAGCCACCCCTAAGAGAAGCATTCCGGACATACCACCTCTTGATTCAACACCCACATACTCGAAATTCTTCCTTACCCTATAACACCCTGTCCCCCTAGCTTGTACTGGTGCCCTTCTTTTGGAGAAGTGCCCCGGCAGATCTTTCTCCTCTAATAAAGCCTGCACACCTGGTGTTCGAGTGCCGTCTCATTCTTACATTTTCCACCTTTACTGCTCTGTTCTTGGCTTATGTCTCCTAAATATAATACCAGTATGATCTTGGACAAGTCATTCAGTTTTTCTGAGCTTAGAAATAAAATTGAATAATTTGAAGACCTCTTTCAGCTCTAAATGTTAGAATCATATGATTATCTGCAAGGATACCGAAGTAATTTACTTTGCAAAATTGTCATGTTTTATAGCATCACATAAAAACTGTTTTATTTATTTTTTATTGTAATCTTAGAAAATCAGAAATAGCTTTCTTTTTTTAAAAGAGCATTCCTGATCCACAATGCGTATTTTGCATCTCAAAATTAAAAGAAATTGCATTAAGCACTTTCTAAATGAGCCACACCTCTCTAAACATTGTATAATTTTATGATTCTATTTGGACAGTCTCATGTTTAAACAGTGTCTTTGGAGGAGGGAAAGGAATTACCATTTGTCATGTCAAAATTACAATGCCAGGCGCTAAGCAGCTTACTTTATATACGTTATTTTATTTAGACCTCATAAATGCCCTGGAAGTTACAAATTATTTTCTATATTTTAAAGTTTAGGAAATTAAGGCATGAGAGAATAATAAATTACCAAGTACACATAGCTAATAAGGAACATGCAAAGGAGAAAAGCCATCTGCCTAGCTCCAAAGCCTAAGCTCCCCCAATGAGCACATTGTCTTTTTTATGTTAATCTTTGTAACCTCCCTCCCTTTCTCAAAAATTCTATTACCTAGAAATTATTTGTTTACCACAGCTACACAAATTGAACACTCTTTAAATACTGGAATTTTTCCCAGGTTCAATTCCCAGTCAGGGCACACAAGAAAAGCAACCATCTGCTTCCCCAACCCTCCCTCTCCCTCTTCCCCTCCCTCTTCTCTCTCTGCGCATTGGCCTTGATTGCTAAGGATTATTCCATGGAGCCTCTGCCTCAGATGCTAAATATAGCTCAGTTGTGAGCATGGCCCAAGATGGGCAGAGCATCAGCCCCAGATGGGGTTGCTGGTCTATCCCAGTCAGGGCGCATGTGGGAGTCTTTCCATCTCCCCTCCTCTCACTTGGAAAAGGAAAAAAAATACAATATATATATATTAAATTTTGCCTGTGTGGTGAAACATTTAGAAATCTAGAGCTACTCATAGCTCCTTAAATAGTAATAATGTAGCTGTTAAAGGTAATGGACAAGTTTAAAAATGTTTAACTTAGTATATTACACTATGTATTACAATTCACTCACTGGATACATTTCAACTAGTTCAGTATTTCATTCACTGTAGCAATAGCATCCAGCAGAGTCTATTAAATAGTCACATATCTGTACCTTCAAACACCACTATAAAAGATGTTCTCAAAATAATTCTGACACCTAAGACAGACTATGGGACTTGTGTATTTTCAAAGAAAGTTTTTGTCATATTCAACTTTATCTTAAGCACAGTTTGTTTTATTGTATTTGAATAACTTAAAATTGATAATGCATACATGGAGTAACCAAAATTTGAAACTGTAGCCATATGCCATTTACATGGAATTGAAAATTAAATCTATGTTTCTATCATATAAACAGAGAAAACATTTAACACAGTTTTTGTTCACTAAATTAACAGCATAATCAGATAATAAAAACTTTCTCATGAAATAACTAAATATATCTGTGAAAAAAAGTTTTACATTAAGTATTAAATAAAATAAAGCATTATATTCAGTATTTAATATAAGAAGCACAGTTTAAAGAAGAGATACTATCTCAAAAGTAAAATAATCTTATATGTCTATGTCTGGCTTCTACACATTGATTTAATTTTCTTAATTTTAATTTAATAACTTTTTGAAATCACTGACTTGTTAGGTTACTGTGAATGACTTAGTTAAAGGTTGTTAGAAACCTTAATATTTATATTTACAACTTAGTCCAATTAAGTATTGCATTTTCAATTTATTCCAATTATCTAAAATCTCGCTGTCAAAAATTTTAAGATGACATGAAAGGATAGAATACAGTTAAAATAAAAAATAGGTAAGCCATCTATGATGCTTCATTTTTAACAGAAAGCAAGGGGACTCATCTACTAAACCAAATAAAATCTCTAACTCTAAGTTGTCCCTAGAAGCTCAGCCAAGAGTTGTGTTTTCATAATTTATGATTATACACTAAATTTCTACTGATTTAACTCCCATGCTGCTGGATGGTCAGGTGCCCATATCAAGACAGAGTCCAGATTTGGTCTTTTGTTTGGTGGAGAATATAAAACTATTTTAAAAGTGCTGTATTTTACCAAAGACCTTCCCATTACTGTTCTACCCATGGTGCAATAAGTGTGCTATCTACTTTGCACATTCACAAGAGCCAGAGACAAAAATGAGAAGAAAAGTCCAAAGTGGGCAGAACTATCTTGACAAGCTCACCTCCTTTCTGCACTCTCCTCAACCTTCAGCACTCCATTCCCGTGGCTGCCTTTAGCTTGTCAGAACATCTTATTTCAGCCTTTCCCCTTAGTTCTTCCCAGATCAAGCTATGACACCTCATTAGAAGAGTTGGCAGGTTATTTATTCATAATACACAAATGGACACAATTCATTTACTCATTCAGTTATACAACAAATACATGCTGAGTATGAAATTTGTGCCAGGCACTGTGCTAAACATGAGAAAAATATCATCATAGTAAATACAGCAAACACAGTAGCAGAAAAGATGGATTTGCTCAGTTATCCAAAATCCCACTTTGTTGAATTTTAAGAGTTATGTGTATACATTGTTAACTCAAAGGAATAGAACCTGAATAAAGAATTTTATGCAGAAATATAAATATTTTAAATAAGAATGACTCTCCTAGAACATTCAAGTCCTAGGTACCACACCCTTTTTCTCTACTCAGAAAATCAGTTTTGAACACAGCATACAAATTGTTCAGCAATATGTTAAACGTAACTCTTCCTGTTATGTTGGAATTTGAGATTAAGTCCAAGCAGGAAAGGGGGCAATAAATAGCCTTTCATTATAAAAAAAAACAAAAAAAAAAACCCAGCTGCTAAATACATCCCTGTGAATTATTATGAGTTGACACAAATCAGTGCTCACCCCCACATACCCCCAAAGAGCCCATATAAAGAACAGACCAGCAATTCCAGGAGAAAACATCCAGATGTGGTAATTACCAGGTCTTACACATTTTAACTTTTCTTTTGTTCTTTGGGTAGAATAGAGTATAATATCTTCTTCTAAAGAAAAGAAAGTTCTGAAGATGACTCAGAATCATTGGAAGAGCAACAAAAAGAGATGCACATTTCCCTTTGTTGTGCTTGCAAGCTGCAGCTCAAATGCCACTGTGAAGAAAGGCTTGGTAGGGTTTTCCATGCCACCCCTGGCTTTTGGAGCCAACTGGCCATCTTGAAACTGCTGCCTGCCTCTGTCTTCAGAATTCTAAAGATGGGAGATTGGCTGGCGCCCTCATGCACAAGGTGAGGAGGGAGAGCAGCTGTGGGAGCAGCCTGGACTCGGGTTATTTGGCACAGCCAACCCTAAAGGATGTTCTGCAAAATTCAAGTCGTCTGGATGGTGCCTGTATTCGTTTCCTATTGCTACTATAATAAAGTCCACAAATTTTATGGCTTTAAACAATACAGATTTATTTTCTTAAGAGTTCTGGAAGTCCGAAGTCTAAAATAGGTCTACAGGGCTGCCCCCCCCCCCCCCGGAGGCTGTAAGGACAAATCTGTTTCCCTTGTCTTTTCCAGCTTCTAGAAACTGCCCATAAGGACAAATCTGTTTCCCTTGTCTTTTCCAGCTTCTAGAAACTGCCCGTGTTCCAGAAACTGACTGCATTTCTTAATTCACAGTCCATTCCTACGTCTTCAAGCCAGCAGTGTAGCACTTTCTCTCCTGTTTGACCTCTGCTTGTCCTTACATTTTCTCTCTAGAAATCTGACTCTCCTGGCTCCCTCTGACAAGGGTCCTTTTGATTACATTAGATCCACCTGAATAATCTAGGGTACTCTCCCCATATCAAGATCCTTACCTTATTCACATCTATGAAGCCACTTTTACCATGTAAGGTAATATTCACAGGTTCTAGGGACTGGGTGATGAATAGCATCTCATTCAAGAAGGAAGCTTGTTGAGTTATAGAGACTCCAGCAATAAGAAGCTAGGAGGTATAATACTGGTAGGGGCTGAAGGCAGGGCTGCATCTCAAAAGGCTCAGAGAACATGGCTCAAGTCAGAGTTCTCAGTGGACTTCCAAGTGTAGCACACAGATGTGCCCCAAGAAGTAGCCAACATCTGGATCTCTCCCCCACAGAGGTAATGATATTTAATGCCAATAGCTTCAAGCTAGTAAAGACTTTCTTCAGTCCACCTTCTCTTCCCATGACCCTGGAATACCCAGGGGTGTGATATTCAGAGCTGGAATAAAGACAAGGAGGAGTGAGAGAACCAAGCAAGCCCGGCCCCCTGTGGTGGGTTAAGCCCAAATCAAAAGGAAGTGAGAAGCTGTGAGTTAAATGTGAAGCTGAAATTTAGATTTAGACAGCTCTGAAAATTCTTATTACCCTGATATGAGCCTTCCTTAATAAAATTTGACTGTTCTAATATTGGAAAAATATGAATTTTGCCTGCGAGAAAACCAAGGGGTAGGGGAAAAGATCCAGCAGAGCATGTTTGAGGAGTAAGGCTGGAAAATAATTAAACCCTTTCTTATTTGTACAACACAAATTTCAGTCTATTCAAGAAAGTGGTTACGATAAGATTTTTGCACATTTATTGCATATGCAGCCCAGTTACTGACTTTTGGTATTTTTCTGTCTCTGTTTTCTGTGTGCTTTTGACTAGAAACACTTTTCATCAGCTGTGTGGCTACACCAATTTCATACACATAATAGCAACCTGCTTGCTGCAGATTCACCTATACTTCTAATTATTCAGAGCAGGCCTAATTCGTTAAATGCATTAACTGGCACTAGATTGACACATTCTATGTTGTTCAGCAGTTGTTACATTGGCTTCTAAATTATTTCAGCTTGGCATTACAGAGATAATCTGTCATTAATGCAAACCTGTATATTTACAATATTAGAATTGCTGTCTTGTTATTTTTTTATTACTACTATCTTTTCTGTCTCCCTCATTACCACATGTATTGTTTCGTTCTCCACATTTTGAATACTGTTATCTCTAAGACTGTCAGTGAAGCGTTCTGAGATAATGATGCTGTGAGAAGAGAATTATCTCAATATGAATCTTCCTGCTCATGCTCAGATAAATTATTGTCTAACTCTTCAGATGCTTCTTCTGGGTCCTCATTAAGATACGCATGGCCTCGGGGAATTAAGGAGCAACCGCAGCCTTTGTCTGAGGGTCTGAAGTACAAAAACAAAACTAGAGATGGAAAAACTGATCAAGACTTGAAGTGAAGGACTTTGCTATGATAGAAACAGGAATGTAAAAATATCCAATGAGATATGTATTTCATAGCAGTAGCCTTGAAAAAGAATAGTATTTGAGAATCTGAAGGTAAAATAATAATCGAGATGAATGTAAAATTTATAAGTGTTTTGTTTTGATTTGAAGATTGCCTGTTCAAAAGCAGACAATTGCAGCAGATTTCATCCATTCCCCAGGCTTCAAATACTGACTACATTTGTATTATTTCCATTTCTGGTCACTTTGAAGGATTTCAAGTTCAAACATTCAATTCCAAAAATGTGATATCTATAGCTGTCTATTGGCACCTCAAACTTAATGTGGATAACGTAGTGCTCTTTCTCCCTCAAATTCCTTTGTTCCCTCTCTCCCTTGTCATCCAGTCCCAATACATGAACCTGACTTATCTCCTACTCCTACTTCCACATCTAATTGATCAAGTCCTGGGGGTTTATCTCCAAAATTCATCCTGAATCCACCAACTTCTCTGCAGCTCCAATAAAACCACCTTGCCCAGGAAGTCATCATCTCTTAATGGCATCACCTCCCAACAGGAATATCAGCTTGTACTCTTGACCCTCTGCCCACAGGAGGCATAGTAAACTTTATAAATATAGATCATGTGACATTAATCTCCTGCTTAAAGCCCTAGTGTCTTCTCATCACACTAACAGTGAAATCTATACTCCTAACCATGGGCTGCAAAGCCCTGAATAACCTGCTTTTACCCATTTCCTGGGTCAACTCTCTTCTTCACTCACTTCTCTGGCCACAGTGGCATTCTTTCAAGTCATTTCTGCCTATATTCCCTGCCCATGCAGACCCTTTTGTCTAGAACATTCTGCTCCCAAATCTACACATGGATGGATAACTGTTCCCCTCCACCAAGGTTTCTCTCTGCTTCCTCAGAAGGGACCTCGTCTCCCCAGCCACTTTCCCTCATATCTTAAAATCCTCTTTCATGGTCCTTATCATTCTCTGAAAGTGTCTAGTCCATTAATTTGTTTGCTTATTTATTGTTTGCCTTGTCTTGCTAGACTCTAAGGTCCGTGTGGGCAGGAATCTTGTCTCTCTTGTTCTCCACTGCATATCTAGGGTCAAGAGTGTTGTCTGACTCATAGCAGTCCCTCCATAAATATTCATAAAAATTAGAATCCAAATTACTCATGACTGAGTGTCGGAGGCCCACACTGCCAGTCTTCTTAGATTGCTAAATAGACTTGTTCTTGGCTACTGCCTGCATGTCTGGGAGGCTCCAAACTGGAGACTCAGTGCCCATGTAGGGTGCTCAGTGCTCTGTGCAAAGCCAGCATCTCAGGCCTTGCCCAGCTACTTCATGCCTCACCTACTGTCCTCATAGTGCGAGACCTGGGTCCCAGCTTGTGGTCTAGTGTGTGGAAGATCACCCCATTATTGCTGCAACTGGGGTGCAGAGCTTCACAGCTTGAAATGTTTCTCTTTGGCAAAACCATCTCTCCTGACTTCTTTCTCTACAGATTTCCCAGACATGGACAGATTAGACTTACTGTCCTCAGGTACCATCAAGAACAATATGTTTAGCCTCACCAGGTAGTGGCATAGTGGATAGAGTGTTGGCCTGAGACACTGAGGACCCGGGTTCAAAACTCCAAGGTCACTGGCTTGAGTGTGGGCTTATCCAGCTTTAGCGAGAGCTCACCAGTTTGAGCACGGGGTCACTGGCTTGAGCATGGGATCATAGACACGACCCATGGTTGCTGGCTTAAAGTCCATCATCACTGGCTTGAGCCTAAGGTCACTGGCTTGAGGCCAAGGTCACTGGCTCAGGTGCAGCCCCCAGTCAAGGCAGGTATAAGAAAGCAATCAGTGAACAATTAAAGTACCACAACAAGTTGATGCTTCTCATCTCTCTCCCTTCCTGTCTGTCTGTCCCTTTCTCTTTCTATTTCTCTCTCTCCCTTTCACAAAAAAAAAAGCCATTATGTTTACTGGAAAGATAGAATCTGCCTTTCACTACTATTGCTTCAACACATTGTGGTGACTCAGCAAAGAGTTCAGCTATAGATTTTTGTTTATTTCTGAGAGGGGTTAGATAAAGGAAGGAAGGTAGGTGGCAGAATTTGCCTCAAAAATGTTCTTCAGAGCCTATTTAACATTTTAATGCCCTAAACAAAAAACAAAAAAGTGTGCCGTTAGCTCCTAAAGCTGGTGTTTGCCTGCACACACCCATCTGTTTGCCCATGGATGAAACAAAACATAAAAGCAGTAAACAATCAATGCTGCCTTCTACAACACCATTAAGACCCCAGAGGAGAGAAAAAAAATGAAGAGCTATTGAACTGTTTTCTTGGGAAACAAATGTAACCCTAAATGATGTTTCTGAAGTTCAAAATGTAGGTCAGAAGATGGTTCATTAATGTTTGTAGAACAGTTCATTTGTAAGATTAATAATACAGAATGATAATATAGAATCTATAACTATTTTGTAGATACAAATTTGTTTCAACAACTTACAAACTTTTCCAAAGAATTATTTTTCTGCCTGACCATGGGGTGGCGCAGTGGATAGAGTGTTGGACTATGACACGGAGGACCCAGATTCAAGACCCTGAGGTCACCAGCTTGAGCACGGGCTCATCTGGTTTGAGCAAGGTTCACCAGCTTGAGCCCAAGGTCGCTGGCTCGAGCAAGGGGTCACTCAGTCTGCTGTAGCCCCCCGGTTAAGGTACATATGTGAAAGCAATCAATGAACAAGTAAGGTGCCGCAATGAAGAACTGATGCTTCTCATCTCTCTCCCTTCCTGTCTGTCTGTCCCTATCTGTCCCTCTCTCTGACTCTCTTGGACTCTGTCACAAAAAAAAAACAAAGGTCAATTTAACCAAAAATTATGAGTAATCCTGTGATATTCGTAAAGACATAAGTTGTTTTGCAATAGAATTACTGTAAATAGAATGATACTTAGTTTAGCAGTTGCTGTGGGCCAGAAACCATTGCACATCTTTCCCATGAGTTCACTCAGCCCTTGAAATCCCCTGTGAGATAGGTAACAATGCATAGCTGCCTTCAGCAGATAAAGGAACAGAAGCATAGAGAGTTTAACCCATTGCCCACTCTCAGCAATAAGCTGAGTTTCAAACCCAAGCCATATTTTCTCTAACCACCAAACTATGCCACTGTGCTGCCAATGCCCCCTGCACCCTGCTATCAGTGGTAGTAAATGGTGACATCTATGGAGCCTTCTTATCGTTTCATGTACTATGGAAAGGACACTGCAGGTATTCTATCATCAAATCTTCCCCAAAATTCGGAGGTAAAGAAAATGTTATTTTAACCTTTGTTTAACATTGATGGTGGTACAATTTTTATGAAAAGTTTCTCCCATAGTGTTCCCTGCTAGAAAAAACTCATGTTTTATTCAATTTGGCAAAGCATGATCAGCCCGTGGCAGCTCAGTTCACACGTCTGTTTCTTCAGCAGTTCAACACAAGGGTCTGGAATTGCCAGCTCCATGCCTTTTTTACATCATTATTTTTTATTGATAGAGACAGTGAGAGAGTCAGAGAGAGGGACAGACAGACAGGAGAGAGATGAGAAGCATCAATTCTTCATTGCGGCTCCTTAGTTGTTCATTGATTGCTTTCTCATATGTGCCTTGACCGGGGGGCTACAGCAGAGTGAGTGACCCCTTGCTCGAGCCAGCGACCTTGGGCTCCAAGCCAGCAACCCTTGGATTCAAGCCAGTGACCCTGAGCTCAAGCTGGTGAGCCTTGCTCAAACCAGATGAGCCTGCGCTCAAGCTGGCGACCTTGGGGTTTCAAACCTGGATCCTCTGCGTCCCAATCCAATGCTCTATCCACTGTGCCACCGCCTGGTCAGGTTCCATACCATTTTAAAATCCCATTTCCACCTTTGTTTTTTGCATCTAGAAAAACTTTAACTCTTTTGTTCTTAGCTGAAGCAGGCATAATTTTAAGATCAAGATCATGCTTGTTAATCTTCCAGGCATGTGGGCCTGCCTGTGAGATTACACTTCTCACTCCAACCCAGCATTAGAGTTGAACACTCCAAGAGAAAGCCTGTCCCCACCAAGGAAGCTAAATAATATCTGAATGTATTAGGGCTACAAATCATAAAATCTGAGTCCCTTTTCCAGCTAATTGGCCCATATCACAGAAACACCAACAAAGGTCTTCCATAGAGTATAGCCAGTTAATCTTTTTCAAAGTGAAGCCTGTGATACTCTCTTATTACTCTACAAGTAACCAATATAATGCAGACATCAGTCTTATTGGAATAATAAATAAGTCTCTGGGGTCAACGGAAGAGACCTGGGGGCTCCATCAAGCAGCAGTAACGGTAATTTAACAACAATTACCATCAACAAAGCATGTGTGCATAATTATGGAGGTGAACTATTAAATAATAAAATTGGGACTTGTTAATTACAGAGTTAACACCAATTACTTACAAAATAATAGACACTGTAAACACTTTAAATGCATAATTTCCTATTAACACACAAAGAGAGATACTATTATTATTCTCGTTTTACAGATCAGTAAACTGAGGCTTAGATAGACCAGGTAAATTGTCCAGGGTTATGCAGCCAGTAAGCCGCAGAGCCAAGTTTTGAGCCTCAGCATCCTGAACCTCACACAGTTTGAGTCTGCTGTGTTTTGTCAGCTCACAGCTGCATAGAACTGTCCCACAACGCAGGCTGGCCACATGGGGCCGCACGCCCTGCTGGCAGCCCAGCGGGCAGCTTTTCACCTGGGCACCTTCACCCATGCAGTGCTCTCTGCCCGGGACACCCACCTTTGCCAATTCCTGTTTTACTGAGATCCAGCATAAGTGTCACTTCAGGAAGGATACCACTGTGCCAGCCACCCATCCCAGGATTCTACCTAGTTCATGGTTAGATGCCCTTTCTCTAGTTAAAAATGCATAATCCACTGTGAACAAAAAAGGAAAATGGGTCAAGTACACAGCTTGGGACTGCAACCTTGAGAAGGGGAACACTGATAACCTAGAGCTACCATGGTCTCATACAGAAAAAAATCTACGCTCACCTGACTATGGTTAAATTCCTTTGATTTTTTGAGTTACGACCTGCCAGACAATGTTAATATTATTTGCCCATTTTATAAGGGCATAGGGTTGAAGCTCTAGTGAAATAGGTTGCCATTATTTATTTACTAGAGCCTTTTGACAGTTTATAGTTCTTTCTTTTTCATTCCAATGTAATTGCAGCAAACCAAAAAAAAACCCAAAAAACAAAAACAAATTCACATTATAAAGATAAGCTAAAAGATACTTTCCTTTCCTTCAGTAGGAGGAGAGCAACTGTATGGAAGTCTCTGGATAATAAATAACTTCTCCACCTCCTGAATTTCTTGGCAGGCTTGTGAAATATTTATTGCATTTCTTTCTTTAAAATATCTTTCTCCTCCAGAGAATATTATTCTGTGCCCCAACGCCTGTCCCACCATTGCCGACTTCAGCTGTGCTTCTATCTCTTGCCCCCTCGCCTGACCCTGTTCTTCAGGGCTGCCCTTGGGTTAACTTCTTCTGACAGTTTCTGCTGCCTTGCGTTTAAGCTGTTACGCTGCAGATGGCTCTTCTTTCTTTATGTGACCCAGGACATATTATAAAGCACAGAACACAGACTAGGTAGAGTAATAGTTCACCAAGGAATCTCTGCACTATTCTCCCCAGTTGAATTCTTAACACGACTCTAAAGAAATGGAGAACAACTAGACAAGAAGAGCGAGGTATCCTGACTGTGGATCACCTCTCTGTGTAAAGAAACTGCTGCAGAAGCAAAAGGCTACTTTTAACTGTGGAAATGTTAGAGCAAATAGTGATTGTGGATAAACCCAGTGACCCAAACTAGACAAACTGACCATTGATAACCAGTTAATGGGTCCAATTTGGCATTTACATTTGGAATTCAATAACAAATTGATCCAAAACAGATTGCTTAAAGTCCCAGAACTAAAAGCCAATAGAGTCAGGAAATGCTTACAATTATTTTTTCACTCATCCCCACCTAAAGTATAAGGACAGTTAAGCAAATTCAAGAAAACTATCCATTTTGAGCCAAGCTAATAGGTAGAAAAGGAGAATGAAATACAAAGTTGGTCAACTGTCTTTACAATGGACTTTAGTAAATGTTGTAAATGAAATGAATTGTTCAACTGAAGATTAAACTTATCACAGTATGTGCAGATTTGGTTTTGCATACAGTCAAGTGAAAAAGAGAGAGGAAAGAGAAAAGACCATGGGCTTGAGAAGAAGAGGGAGACGGGGGGAGGGGGTAGACTTCTGGAGACCTCGTTCAATCCAGACTACACCACTGAGCTGCAGCGTGTCCTCGAGCAAGAGCTCCTGGAGACCTCGGTCAATCCAGACTACACCACTGAGCTGCAGCATGTCCTCGAGCAAGAGCCCCTGGAGACCTCGTTCAATCCAGACTACACCACTGAGCTGCAGCATGTCCTCCAGCAAGAGCCCCTGGAGACCTCGTTCAATCCAGACTACACCACTGGGCTGCAGCATGTCCTCCAGCAAGAGCCCCTGGAGACCTCGGTCAATCCAGACTACACCACTGAGCTGCAGCGTGTCCTCGAGCAAGAGCTCCTGGAGACCTCGGTCAATCCAGACTACACCACTGAGCTGCAGCATGTCCTCGAGCAAGAGCCCCTGGAGACCCCGTTCAATCCAGACTACACCACTGAGCTGCAGCATGTCCTCCAGCAAGAGCCCCTGGAGACCTCGTTCAATCCAGACTACACCACTGAGCTGCAGCGTGTCCTCCAGCAAGAGCCCCTGGAGACCTCGTTCAATTCAGACTACACCACTGAGCTGCAGCATGTCCTCAAGCAAGAGCCCCGACCTCTGTGACCAAACTTGCTCATCAGCTAGTAAGGTTAACTAGGACTCTCCATGTTCTCCCCCTAAAAAGCAAAGTTCATGCTAATTAACTCAGACATTTTTAACAGCCGGAGCTCCACACACCAAAAGGTGAAAAGGGTATTTTTTAGTTGTTAGCAATCACCTGTAAAGTTATTTAAGTTGTCAGGAGGACCAATACCGATTTGCCCCTGGGAAAGACCTCCCACAACATTGCATTGACCATAAGCTCCGTGTTTTTAAAGAGAAGCATTCCTCATCCAGTTCTACTTCTTCCTCTGTCTCTTTCGTTCTTTGTCTCTTTTTACCTTAAATATTTTTATTCTCTTTTATCATTTTGTCGCTATTTTTTATGATTTTATTCTTAATCCTCTAAAAGCTAAAAGCCAATTATAGTAAAATTTGATGTAGCTTCCTCCACATCTCCCTACCCAACCCTACACCCCAACAGGTACATCAGGTCTCTTATTCCTCTTAACACACTAAACCCTATTTCCCACTCATGTTACATTAGCAAATAAAAACATTAATGCCTATATTCTTTAATCTTCTCTACTAATCCCATGAAACAGATTAATATAGATGCATTTTAACATAGCATTGGCACTTAGTTCTGAACAAGTGGAAAGAAGAACATTTGAGGATCAATTTTAAAATAATATCCTGTGCCCTGGCTGGTTTGCTTATGGATAGAGTGTTGGCTCAGAGTGCAGACATCCTGGGTTCAATCCCCGATCGGGGCACACATGAGAAGCGACCATCTCCCTTTCTTTCCCTCCCTCTCTTCTTTCCTTTTTCCTCCCATCTTGCAGCCAGTGGCTCAATTGGTTTGCGAGTCACCTTAGGAGCTAAAGACAGCTTGGCTGATTCAAACATCGGCCCCAGACAGGGTTGCCAGGTGGATCCCTGTTGGGGTGCATATGAAAGTCTGCCTCACTGTCTCTCCTCTTCTCACCTTAGAAAAATAACAATAATAGTGTCTTGTTTTGTATTCTAATGACTACTCCCCCCCCCCACACACACACAAAAAGATACTAAAGAGTTAGATTTATTTAAAGTAAATTGTCATGAAGCTATTTCATTGAATAAGTCCTTTTGTTGCCTTCTGACGCTAATGTTTTCTTTCCCCTTAAGGCAGGGGTCTCAAACTTAACTCAGCATGTGGGCCGCAGAGCAAGATCACAGTCATTCGGCGGGCCACACTAGGTCTACAAAAGGCAACTGTTACGCAACACTTTTCTCACTGCAGTTGAAAACAAAAAAAATCAGTACAACAAGTACAATCGTACATGCAGTTTACTCAGTGTCACAAAACGACCAGAAACTGTAGTTCGCATCACAACTGCTGTTAACTAAGCTAATATCTAGCTAGGATGCTAGAGAAATGAAAAATACAAGTAGGCCCCTAGGCTTCCTTAATTTTATCCAAAATATTTTGAACTTCGTGGATTAGTCTGCGGGCCGCACAAAATTGTTTGGCGGGCCGCATGCGGCCCGCAGGCCGTGAGTTTGAGACCCCTGCCTTAAGGGCTTGTGAAGAGCAGTTCTACTCCGACTTTTAGATAGTACCCAGTCTTTTTTTTAAGGTTAGGTTATATATCAAAAGTGTATTGCAAAGTTACTAGCTTGATCTTTGAATCAGAACCAGTTATCCAATCTCCAATTAGTAATTTGTAAATAATATGTAAAAGAGGTTGAAGGGGACAGAAGGAAAAAAACTTTGCTAAAAAACCTAGTTTTAAAAAATTTATATAAAATCTTTAAATATTACTAATTAACCAAAGGTGTATTAGGATAGGCCAAACTAGAAATCATACCTGTATCTATGGTATTTAGCCTTAAAAAGTAAGGTTAAGGAAGTCTGATATTATTTAAGCTCTCCACCTAGAGATGAAATTCTTTTAAAATGTCATCATTATCTACTTGTCCATTTAATTCTGTTACAAAAATAAAATTTCACCTGTTAGTCAACCCTTAATTATAGATTTGATTACTCTGTGCCAAGTAACTATGGTAGTTGCTGGGAATAAATCAGTGAAAAGTTAGTCTTTTACCACAAGTGTTTATAGTTTAGCCAATGTAAAAGATAAGCACCTGAACTATTTCAATACTGTATAAAGGGAATACATAGAAAGCATGCATTTAACTGTGTCTTTGATGACCTACATCTCATTCACAGGGGTAGGAGGTATTCAGACAGAGGATAGCAGGTTAAAAAAAAAAAAGCTAACAATACCACATGTCAGTGAAACTACAAGTATCTTCGGTAAAATTAGATCATGAGTGTGGCAGCTCACAAGCACAGAGCTACTGAAGAGGGCAGAGAACAAAGCATGAAGGGCCCTAAATGACATGGGAATAAATTGACTGCAGACAATGGCAGGCCATGTTAATGTCTAAGCCGCGGAGTGGTGTGACTTCTGTCAGAGTTCCACTTTAGAAAGAGGGCTCTGGCTACAGTATGAAAATCTGTGTGTGAGAGATTGTCCCTTGAACGCAACATATCCAAACAAATGGGTTTATGACTCTTGTCTAAAATTTACAAAAAGGAAAAATGTAATTAAAGAATGTTGTGAAGTAAAAGAACATTAAAATGGAAAGGAAATAGAATAAAGAAACAAAACAGACTTTGGCTTTTTTGTTTGTTTGTTTTTAATTTTTTTTTCTTTTTTTGTATTTTTCTGAAGTTGGAAATGGGGAGGCAGTCAGACAGAGTCCTGCATGCACCCGACAAGAATCCATCCGGCATGCCCACCAGGGGGCGATGCTCTGCCCATCTGGGGCATTGCTCTGTTGCAACCAGAGCCATTCTAGCGCCTGAGGCAGAGGCCATGGAGCCGTCCTCAGCGCCAGGCCAACTTTGTTCCAATGGAGCCTCGGCTGCGGGAGGGGAAGAAAAAGACAGAGAGGAAGGAGAGGGGGAGGGGTGGAGAAACAGATGGGCACTTCTCTTGTGTGCCCTGGCTGGGAATTGAACACGGGAACTCCTGCATGCCAGGCCGATGCTCTACCATTGAGCCAACCGGCCAGGGCCTACAAAACAGATTTTGAATGATGGTAAGTCAATGAAAGACTATTTAAGCAGTGCAGAGAAAGCTGAAATCTATGTGCCTATGTGGTAGGATGAGAATGAGCATTTTACTGAATCTCAAAGAGAACACTAGACTCAGGAAAAAGAGACTGAAGTTGTCTGAGATGATGAGGGACATTGGTGTGGCTTAAAATAGGAGCTTGAATGAAACTTTTATGAGAAGTAATTAGAACCCAGGTCTCCTCATCAGCTCACATGGGTAGGCAACTCTGTTCTTAATCTGAAAAGGGATGTTTAGTCTGTAGAGAAATGAAAGTAGAAATGGAATTGCTCTAGTACCAGCACCACATGGTTTAGGAAAGAGTGGGTATGAGATGCCATTCAGAAAACAAAGCAAATCATGAACAGTGAGAAATATCTATGATAGTTTGATTCACAGAATACTGGGAACAGACTTCTCTCCAGAGAAATTAGCTAGCCTAGAAAAAGGAAATGCAGACATTGACAGTTGTGATCTTTGGATGAATTGGTTGTTTGACTTGACATCCTACCATAAAACCAACTAAATAACAAGCATCTCTTTCCACAACACACACACACACACACACACACACACACATGCACACACACGCACAAACACATTAGATCACTTAAGAAGAGTGAGTTAAGATAGCATTTAAATGCTGAGGTCTAAACCCCAGGAAATACGGTGTATTGTCGGGCAGAGAAAAAGGTCTCACAATTTAATTAGAAATTTATTTTGATAATCTAACTCTCAAAACAAATGCTTGGAAATTATAATTCATCAGAGACAGAACTCTTTCAAATGCTCCAAAAAAATCAAAGGCACTGTTAGCTGGTAGACATTCTGCTCTAGTTGTTAGTTGGGAGAACTCTTTGATGGACATTTAGGTATGCAGACAATAAAAAAAAACCCCACAATAACATCTGTACTTAAAGTAACTGTGTAAATGGCTCTTGTTTAGACTTTACACTAATTATGGCAGTCCCAACCCTGTGGTTAAGGGGGGGAAATTGGCAGAATTCCACATGGTATTTTTAGCCTCATAAATTTGAAATGAGAGATGTTTTCAACCATATTGCTGCTAATTTTTAACCTTCCCACACCTGGTATAATATTTCATGCTATGTTCAAATAATATATCTGGAGTTATTAATACCAGCTTTGACTAGAACCACTATAATGACTTGAGATTGTGCTTCATGTTTCCTGAAATAGAAAAAAATTCAGTGACAGACATATAAATATGCTATTATGTTTTTATGAAAGATATTCCTTGAACCATATTATATGGAGTAGAAAAGTTATAGTTTTGGTCTCAATAAGAAATCATAAATAAAAATGCAAATGAATAATTAGTATATACTATATATTAACTACCAAAAAGACATTTACATCCAGTAAAGCTCATATATTTCACTCCTAGGAAGGTCCTTCCTAATCAGATGCCATTAACTCCTATTTTAGAAGTTTCTAACAAGCTTAGTTGACTGGTTTACTGCCCAAAAGCAAATTAGAAGTAATAAGCTAGCTGCAGACAGGTTCTTATTTTGAGACAGGCATATTAATAGCAGCAAGCTATGATGACAGATAGAGAGGAATGTGAAAGAAAAAAAAAGCCTTAGAAATCAGAACTCCAAGTAGACTATTTTATAGTCATTTAGAATAGAGTAAGCAACTCAGTATATTTCCTATATTTCATTAGGCTCTGATGGTAGCACTACACAATGACTAATCATGATATAATAGTCCCCAAAACGTTAAAAATAGTAATATTATGAGAAATTTATTTTTAAAAAGATTTTAATAGAGTTAAAATCAGCTAACAGTATAATTGCATTGTTTATGTTTTGCTTATGCAAAGTAGCTTGTTTCCTGGTAATGAATGTTCTTCCTTAAAATAAAACCCATACATGAAAAGAAGAAATCTTAAGGACCATTCATGACTTCATATATTAAGTACTTGTTAATTGACCACCAGTTTCTCTTTTTATGCATTTAGAACTTCTTGACTTCCACCTAGTATCACAGAGTAGAATTTTCCTAGCCTCTGTGAGATTAGTGCCTTGAAAATTGAGAGTAAATATAGACACTTGAATTCATCTTTGTATCATGCGTGCTCTGCAATGCTTAACATGTAGAAAATGCTGAATAAAGGAAGAAAATGAAAATGACTTACAATACCCACACCTACGCTCTTTATTCTTTTGGTGACAATAAATAATAGTATCAATACTTACATTTGTGTAATTGTAAAAAGCAAATTCACATAAAAAAATCATTAAACATGATTTAATCTCAAAATTCAAATTAACTGGAAAAAACTTTAGTTCAAATAGGTGACTGAATTATTAAATACACTTAAGGAATTATAATGTAGACAGAAGCTAATGTTGCCTATTAATGAATTTTCAGAATGCATAATTGAAATTGTTATTATAACATTATATATCATAGTAATTTTATAGTCTTAAGGTAGATTCCAATTTACATTTCATGTTGAGAAAAGGCTATAGAGCAGAGTTTTACTTTAACCTGCTCTCTTACTAAATCCTTTTAAATGTATAATAAATGGGCTCCAACAATAAATGGTTTAACCTTACCTACAGGGGTGAACAAAAGTAGTTTTGCAGTTGTAAATATACAAAACGATTTATTCTTATGTTACTTATTAATTATTAAATTATTTATTTATATTATAACTATAAACCTACTTTTGCCAACAACTGTATGTTCTAAAGCCATGGGTCTTGGTTCTCTAAGGCAATTTCTTTAATTACATATTTTATTTTGAAGACAGTTTGTTAAATAGTATTTAACTTTTAAACCCTTGTGAGACATAATACAAATGTGTTCTCAACTCCAATCTTATGATGTCATTTTATCTTGAAAAATATTATTATTATCTCTGTATAAAATTCATACTTACATTTAGGACTTAATCACAATATATTTAGCATGGCTTAGAATTTATTCAGAAATAAATCAGCAGTTGAACATCATTAATTTTGAAAATAATACAAAATTTTCTAGGTATCAATTATTTGTCTATTGTGTGTGTGCCTATAGTAAAATATTCGTAGAGAGTATAATAAAGGAGTGGAGACTAGATTTCAGCTAATAAGATAATGCCATATCACATAGTCTAAAACTTTGATATCTAGGTGCAGGTTTTAGGTAATAGAAAATGAGATAGATGATTTCTGAATAACAACAGACAAATCCTCAGAAGTCAATCACACCAGAAGATTAGGGTTTACCAGTGTATAACAGAAAATTCTTTCATACCTGAAGCAGGGACAATTGGTAAACATAATATGCGTTCTTGTGTAACTCTCAGAAGAAAGAAGATAACAAGATGTACAAAAAGTCGCAGAGCTGAGTAAGTTTGATAAGAAAGCAGTCAATAGTTATTGTTCTTTTATTGAATCCATTAAGCTCTTTTATTAATATAACAATATAGGTGATCCTGTTTTGAATATATAATTATTTGAGCATGATAGGAAACTAATCCATTCACTCATTCATTCAATAAGTACTTAAACTGTTCCAGTAATTCTGTCAGAACAGACTATATAACATTTTTTCCCTTAAAAACTTACCATTCATGAAAAAAAATCATTGATAAACTGAACTTCATTAAAATTAAAAGCTTCTCCCTGCAAAAAAAAGACATCAAAAGAATGAGAACACAAGTCACAAACTTGGAGAAAATATTTGCAGAAGACATTTTTGTTATCTAAAATATACAAAAAAAACTTAAAATTCAACAATAAGAAAATGAACAATCTGATAGGAAAATCAGCAAAAGATCTGAATAGATACCTTACCAGGGAATATATGCAGAAATAAGCATATGAAAAGATGCTCAAAACACATGTCATTAGAGAAATGAAAATTAAAATAATGAACTACCCCTAGACATCTATTAGAATGACTGAAATCCAAAAGGCTGACAACACTGAATGCTGGCAAGGATGTGGAGAAACAGGAACCCTTATTTATTGCTGGTGGGAATCTGACATGGCACAGACTATTTGGCAGGTTCTTACAAAACTCATCATCTTACCATATGATACAGCATTTGCACACCTAGGTATTTACACAGATAAGTTGAAAACTCATATGCACACAAAACCTGTGCAGATATTTATAGAAGCTTTATTTATACTGTCAAAACTTGGAGGTAACAGATGTCATTCAGTAGGTAAATGAATAATTAAACTGTGATGCATCTAGATAATAAAATATTATTTAACACTAAAAATAAATGAGTTATCAAGCCATGAAAAGACATGGAAGAAATTTAAATGCATATTTCTATGTGAAATCAAACTAAAAAAAAGACAACTTATTATATGACTTCAAATATATAGCATTCTGGAAAAGGAAAAGCTATGGAGACTATAAGATCAATGACTGCCCTGAGGTGAGAAGAAGGAGAGACAAAGAGGCAGAGCACAGACGACCGTTAAGGTAGAAACTATTTCATATGACAGCAGTGCTCAAACTTTTTGAAGTTGAGGTGCATTTAAAATCCTACAGATAATTGTAGGTGCACTATATTCAAATTTCTGAGAAATATGTTATAATAATTAAGTCAAATATTAAAGAAAAAAATATAAAGTTCAAGCATGCTTTTATGATAATTAAACAAAATAAATATGACAGAATTAAATTTATTCTGATATTAAAAAACATTTTTATGTTACATTTTTTTGAGTTATGCTTTTTAGAATTTGTAAAGAGGGGTTAAAAAATAAAAAAAAATTTATCTTCATATATATATGTATGTATATACATATATACATACATATATATGTGTGTGTGTGTGTGTGTGTGTGTGTGTGTGTGTATATATATATATATATATATATATACAGTGTGTCCGTAAAGTCATGGTGCACTTTTGACCGGACACAGGAAAGCAACAAAAGACAATAGAAATGTGAACTCTGCACCAAATAAAAGGAAAACCCTCCCAGTTTCTGTAGGATAATGTGGCAGCATGTGCGCATGCGCAGATGATGACGTAGCACTGTGTATACAGCGGAGCAGCCCAAGGCCATACCAGTCAAGATGTGAATTGTACAGAGAAAAGTTCAGTGTGTTCTATGGCTCGTTAAATTCGAATCTGTGACCAAAGTGCAACGTGAATATCTGCACGTTTATAATGAAGCGCCACCACATAGGAATAACATTACTCGGTGGGATAAGCAGTTGAAGGAAACCGGCAGTTTGGTGGAGAAACCCCGTTCTGGTAGACCATCAGTCAGTGATGAGTCTGTAGATAGGCTATACGAGATAGCTACCTAAGGAGTCCTAAAAAATCTGTGCGTGAGCCCACATCGAACTGCACTGAATAGGTATGAAACTGGGAGAGTTTTCCTTTTATTTGGTGCAGATTTCACATTTCTATCGTCTTTTGTTGCTTTCTTGTGAGCAGTCAAAAGTGCACCATGACTTTAAGGACACACTGTAGATACAGTCTTAGTAAGATTTAGTAAATTCAGCAAGTCCCAGCACGAATGTAACATTTTTCATTCTTGTGTTTATGAGAAACACAAGATGTGTTTCTATTGATGTATTAATGGGGTGACATTGATCAATCAGGGTACATAGATTTAGAGAAAACATCTCCAGGTTATTTTGACATTTGTTTATGTTGCATATCCATCACCCAAAGTCAAACTGTCTTCTGTCACCTTCTTTCTGGTTTTCTTTGTGCCCCTCCCCTCCCCCAACCCCCTCCCTCTCTTTCTTCCCCCACTCCAGTAACCACCACACTCTTGTCCATGTCCCTGAGTCTCATTTTTATGTCCCACCTATGTATGGAATCATATAGATCTTAGTTTTTTCTGATTTACTTATTTCACTCAGTATAATGTTATCAAGGTCCATCCACGTTGTTGTAAATGATCCAATGTCATCATTTCTTTTTTTTTTTTTTTTTTTTTTTTTTTTTCATTTTTCTGAAGCTGGAAACAGGGAGAGACAGTCAGACAGACTCCCGCATGCACCCGACCGGGATCCACCCGGCACGCCCACCAGGGGCGGTGCTCTGCCCCCCAGGGGGCGATGCTCTGCCCATCCTGGGCGTCGCCATACTGCGACCAGAGCCACTCTAGCGCCTGAGGCAGAGGCCACAGAGCCATGCCCAGCGCCCGGGCCATCTTTGCTCCAATGGAGCCTCGGCTGCGGGAGGGGAAGAGAGAGACAGAGAGGAAAGCGCAGCGAAGGGGTGGAGAAGCAAATGGGCGCTTCTCCTATGTGCCCTGGCCGGGAATCGAACCCGGGTCCTCCACACGCTAGGCCGACGCTCTACCGCTGAGCCAACCGGCCAGGGCTAATGTCATCATTTCTATGGCTGAGTAGTATTCCATAGTATATATGTATCACATCCTCCTTATCCAATGATCTATTGAAGGATTTTTGGTTGTTTCCATATCTTGGCCACTGTGAAGAATGCTGCAATGAATATGGGGCTGCATGTGTCTTTATGTACCAGTGTGTTTGAGATTTGGGGGTATATACCCAGTAGAGGAATTGCTGGGTCATATGGTAGTTCTATTTTTAATTTTTCAAGGAACCACCATACTTTCTTCCATAATGGTTCTACTACTTTACATTCCCTCCAACAGTGGATGAGGGTACCTTTTTCTCCACAGCCTCTCCACACTTTTTTTTTTTGTATTTTTCTGAAGCTGGAAACGGGGAGAGACAGTCAGACAGACTCCCGCATGCGCCCGACCGGGATCCACCCGGCACGCCCACCAGGGGGCGACGCTCTGCCCACCAGGGGGCAATGCTCTGCCCCTCCGGGGCATCGCTCTGCCGCGACCAGAGCCACTCTAGCGCCTGGAGCAGAGGCCAAGGAGCCATCCCCAGCGCCCAGGCCATCTTTGCTCCAATGGAGCCTTGGCTGCGGGAGGGGAAGAGAGAGACAGAGAGGAAGGAGGGGGGGTGGAGAAGCAAATGGGCGCTTCTCCTATGTGCCCTGGCTGGGAATCGAACCCGGGTCCCCCGCACGCCAGGCCGATGCTCTACCGCTGAGCCAACCGGCCAGGGCTCCAACACTTATTATTACCTGTCTTGTTGATAATAGCCAATCTAACAGGTGTGAGATGGTATCTCATTGTAGTTTTGATTTGCATTTCTCTAATAGCTAGTGAAGATGAGCATCTTTTCATATATCTGTTGTCCATTTGTATTTCTTCCTGAGAGAAGTGTCTGTTCGTGTCCTCTTCCTATTTTTTATTGGATTGTTTGTTTGTTTGTTTGTTGTTGAGTTTTATGACTTCTTTGTACATTTTGGATATTAGGCCCTTATCTGAGCTATTGTTTGAAAATATCATCTCCCATTTAGTTGGCTTTCTGTTTGTTTTGTTGTAAGTTTCTCTTGCTGTGCAAAAACTTCTTAGTCTGATGAAGAATAGCATTCAAACGAGAATTCTATGCTCAGCAAAAATATTTTTTTTTGAAATGAAGGTCCTGGGAGAATTAATCATTGGTAGACTCTAACAATAAGAATGTTAAGTGAAATTCTTTAGACAGAAGGAAAATGATACCAGAGAGAGATATGAATCTACAAAAAAATTAAAGAACACAAGAATTAATAACAACATGGGTAAAAAATATATACATATGTAATTTTTAATTATTATTTAATGTTTTTTCAAAAAGGTAGTTGTTTAAGCAAAAATAATAACAATGTGTAAGGCCAATAATACATGTATAAGTGAACAATATGATAGTGAATGAAGTGAGTTATGTGATAATAATAGCATATAAGCCAAGAAGGGGAAAATCAAAATACATTATTGTATGATAAAATGGTGCAATGTCATTGAAAAATAAGCTATTATGAGTTAATTTATATACTCTTAACCCAAAGGCAACAGATAAAATAACAAAACAGTTATCATGAATGAGCAGACTAAGTAAATAAAATGAAATTTTTTTTTGTAAATACTGAGTTAATCCAAAAGAACATAGCAAAAGAGGAAAAGGGAACAAAGAACATGTGACATAAACAGAAAACAAATAACAAGATAGTATACTTATACCCAATCATATCTTCAATTACATATTGTAAATAATCTAAGCACCTTAATTAAAGGCAGAAATGTGAGGGAGCATAAAAATATAAGACTCAACTATGTGCTGTCCACAATTGATCATTTTTAAATATAAAGATACCAACAGATTAAAAGTGAACAGGTTTTTTAAATGCCATGGTAGCATTAATCAAAAGAAATGTGAAACAACTATATTGTTATTAGACAAGACAGATTCTAGAGCAAAGAATATTAGCAGAGCTTAAGAAAGTCATTTCATAAAGAGACCAATTAATCAAGAGGACATAAGAATCTTAAACATTATACATCTTATCGTAGAACGTCAAAATACATGAAGCAAAACCTGATAGAACCGCAAAAAATAACACAAACAAATACAACATTTTAGTTGGACATTTTGCTACCCCTCTTTCAATAATTGATAGGACAAATAAAAAGACAATAACAACATAAAAGATATGAATAATGCTGTCAAACTTGATCAAAATGATATTTATAAAGCACTTCGCCCAACATCAGTAGAATATACATTCTTTTCAAGTGTACACAGAATGTGTACCAAGAGAATATGTATTCTCGATTGATGAGAACAGCATCTTTCTTTGTAAGAGGAGATTATTATTTGTGTTGTTTGGGACATAAAGTGAAACAAAGAGAGGGTAACATGAAGGAAAGTTGGAAGTCAGAACCTGACTTGAAAAATATGGCCAAGGAACTTTATAAGGTCAGAATTATCTACTATTCAATTTCAAGCAATCTGTGTTGTCTCTGCCCCTTCCCTTCACTGAGTAACTCTAAATCTCGGCGAATGTCTTCTATTTACAGCTGCTTCTTGTGACCAATATGAGGGTAGAAGGACATAGAATAAAGAAAATGGTCTCACATGACTTAAAGGCAGGGCAAAGATAAAGAAGCAGCCTCAAGACTCAGAGCAATGAGAATGCAACAAAAGCAGGAAAGTGGAGTCAGAAGTGACCAGCATGAATATATCTGCAGAAATCCTGAGGGAACTGAACCTGCCATAAAACAAAGTTGTAGGACTTGACCTGACCTCATTCCAAAGCTCAGGAGCAGAGTGACCCAAGCAAACAGCTGTGTTCCCTTGTTCTCCCCCAACCCCATTAGTCATCACAAGAAAAGAGAAGCAGGATAAATTTACTTTTCCGCTATTATAAATGATTCCAAAGCTCTCCTCCTAGGATGCAAAAGTGGCTACAAATTGTTTTTAAATACTATTTCTATGACGTGCCTACCTATCACTCAATTTAATTTGAGCATAGTGTCTCAAAAGCCAAAGCAACAAGTTGACCCTTGCAGTGAAATAAAATGAGAAAAGCAAGGATAACTGCAGGGAGGGTAATCAGACAAGTAGGCAAGGACATATCATACTTTCTAGGCCAGGGGTCCTCAAACTTTTTACAGGGGGCCAGTTCACTGTCCCTCAGACCATTGGAGGGCCAGACTATAAAAAAAAACTATGAACAAATCCCTATGCACACTGCACATATCTTATTTTAAAGTAAAAAAACAAAACAGGAACAAATACAATATTTAAAATAAAGAACAAGTAAATTTAAATCAACAAACTGACCTGTATTTCAATGGGAACTATGCTCCTCTCACTGACCACCAATGAAAGAGGTGCCCCTTCCAAATAAATGGCCTCAGGGGGCCGCATGCGGCCCGTGGGCTGTAGTTTGGGGACCCCTGTCCTAGGCTGTGCCTGAAAGCTCAGTCCCAGCCATGTGTCTCTGCCCCCACATACTGTTAACATTTTTTCTGCAGATAGCATATAGGGGCAGAGAAATGCAGATCAAACACTCTTTTTGGCTTACTAATATGGGGAGGGAATAAAACAAAACGTAAGCTTCAGGATAAGTCAGAGTATATTTCAAACTCTGATTTAAAACATCTCCTTCACAGATAGGAGGGCCTGGGGGTTCAATCACCTAAGAGAGTTCAGTAAGGATATTTGACGACATTCAATGCATTTGAATTTTTGAGAGATACTGAATCTTGGTACTGCTTGTTAAAAAGTTCCCTGGTCTCATTGTTTGGACCACCAGGCTTCCCTGCAAAAATGTCTGCCACATCCAAGGCCCCGTGATCAGCGACTACAGTGTGACACCCAGGTCCCAGAGCAAGGAGGATATTTTAGCAGTCTGAAATCAGAGTGTAACACTTCTTATATAGCTCTCATTTTACTTGTCTGTATTGCCCAGATATTACCCCATAAAGGTGGTGAAATTGTCTAGATTACTCACCTTTGTGTCTCCAGTGCCAGGCACAGGCCCTACCTAGCATAAGAAGGTGCTTAATAATTGTAGAGTTGGGTTATTATACAAATTCAAAGAGTGTGAACAAGTCTGGAACAGAACAACAGCAGCAACAGAAATGTTTCTGATCATGAAAACAGTCGGAGCTTCACCCTCCAGTGGTAATAAATCAGGTGTCCCTCTGAGAGGTGGAGCTGTGATTTTTCCCAGCTATCAGAGCAGGACAATTCCTTAAGCACCAGTGACATGTGGCCCACAAGGGTAGTAGTCAATGTTACAGCAATTTAAGAAAGCATTTGTAGGTTTTCCTCAGCATAGTGTGTAACATATTTCAGAGTGCAGGCCATCCAGTGAAGCAAGCAGTCAGTTTTACAAAGGACCTCTTCCTGGGCCTTGGCACCGCCCCTTCCAGCACTAAGCGCCTTTCCCCTTTCCTGCGCCCTCACCTGAACAAGCCAGTTCTACATAACCAGCAGCCAAACAGCACTAAACCTTTCCTATTTTAAAAGCCATTAAGTAAACACATTTTTAGCAAGGTGTCATGACTGCTAAGAACTTCATGTGTTAGCTTTCTCAGGCATTTTGCATTTGCTCTGGGAGAAAAAAAAAATCTGAACTTGAGATAATGCATGAAATGGGGATGTTTAAGGAATCAATGAACCTGGATTAAAAAAAATTGTTTTTTTAAAGATGAAAGCCAGATAGCAGGATTTAATTTAGTACAAAAGAATAATTTGTTTTCATTTAAACTGAGTGGGAGAAGAGCCCAGTCTGTTTGATTTGTGGTGCTCCTTCCCTGTCCTTAGGACATTTAATCTAGAAGAGTATTTTCAGCAAAATGACAACAAATCTAAATTAAATATCTAATAAGATCACTGCAGAGTTTTCCATCTCTAAGAAAACAGCAAATAATTTTGCAAATTGTGCTTCTTTATTAGACATTAACAGAAAATATAAATCACAGTGTGTCATAGCAGAAATTTAAAACAGACCTGGTAGAGGGTTTTCAATTTCCCCTTTCCTTTCAGGCATTACCTTACCATCCCACACACACTTCCCTTACCGTCCCACACACACTTCCCTTACCGTCCCGCACACACTTCCCTTACCGTCCCGCACACACTTCCCTTACCGTCCCGCACACACTTCCCTTCCCTTACCGTCCCGCACACACTTCCCTTCCCTTACCGTCCCGCACACACTTCCCTTCCCTTACCGTCCCGCACACACTTCCCTTCCCTTACCGTCCCGCACACACTTCCCTTCCCTTACCGTCCCGCACACACTTCCCTTACCGTCCCGCACACACTTCCCTTACCGTCCCGCACACACTTCCCTTACCGTCCCGCACACACTTCCCTTACCGTCCCGCACACACTTCCCTTACCGTCCCACACACACTTCCCTTACCGTCCCACACACACTTCAGTTTTTACTGCTCACCTGCCCCTAAACTTTGACTAACAAACAAATCACAGGACTTGAAAAAAAAATCTCCTGGGAAGTACAACTTTTTTTTTTTTTTTTTTTTGTATTTTTCTGAAGCTGGAAACGGGGAGAGACAGTCAGACAGACTCCCGCATGCGCCGACCGGGATCCACCCGGCACGCCCACCAGGGGCGATGCTCTGCCCACCAGGGGGCGATGCTCTGCCCCTCCGGGGGGGTCGCTCTGTTGTGACCAGAGCCACTCTAGCGCCTGGGGCAGAGGCCAAGGAGCCATCCCCAGCGCCCGGGCCATCTTTGCTCCAATGGAGCCTCGGCTGCAGGAGGGGAAGAGAGAGACAGAGAGGAAGCAGAGGGGGAGGGGTGGAGAAGCAGATGGGCGCCTCTCCTGTGTGCCCTGGCCGGGAATCAAACCCGGGACTCCTGCATGCCAGGCCGATGCTCTACCACTGAGCCAACCGGCCAGGGCTGAAAATACAACTTTTAACAGTTGGATGGGATAGAGCCAATAATCCCAACCCAGAGGCAGGAAAACCAGAACACTCCCAATGTAAGTTTCACAGCAATTAAAGACAAAGTGCTACCTGAGCCTGACCACAAAGGTGCAGATTCCCCTCTCCTCACTCTGTAAAACTCCATCCCTGCCTTGACTGCGCCTACCTGTTGTCAGGTTTTCCCTGCAGCACATCAGCTGAGTACAGCTTTTAAACCTTATCTGAGTGCATGTACTTTCATTTGAGAGTTTTAACATGAATACTACGATTCAAGTATAAAGCAGGTTAGGTGCATAGGGGTTTGACTAAGGTGTGGCTACTGTGGACAGGTAGTAGATGAATTTCTCCCATATGCAATTTCTCCCCTTCTTCTGATTCATCTTTTTCCCGATTTCCTTATCTGTGCAGCCTAAGACTACATCAAAAAGGAATTTGCCATGAATTCCTTAAGATCATTTACTAACCACTTGCAGACATAACAGATCTACAAAACCTTCTTCTTAAAAGAGAGCAATCTGCTTATTCTTGAGCCACAACCAATTGCTGAATCTGCATGCGTGATATCATTTTTCACTTACTAAAATTACCAACTTTATTTTGATAAATTCACAGATTCTTCAGAATTGAAAAGAAGACTTTGAATGTCTTCATTCATTTTTGCAGTGAGATTTCCCACATAATATATACATAGTGATAGTAGCATCTTTACATTGCAAAATGTGGTTTACAATTTACAAAACATATACATATGCAAGCTTTGCAGTGTGAGTACAAACACTAACAGACATATAGACACCCAGTCTCTCCTTAAATACTACTTACAATAGTAGGTTTTTACATTTAAGGCTGTCTACTCATTCCCATGGAAATCATGCCAGCCAGTGAGAGCAAACGTAATTCTTTGATACTTATAGCTGAATATCAGTGGTTCCAATCTCTCACCTGCACAACTGCAAGAGACCTAGTTTTCCCAGTAAATTCCTGGGAATTCTCAGAGGTGGTTACAGTGTTGTTGTCCTCATTCACCATTCTAGCCAGCCTGCCTGGGATGTTTCCATAGCAACTCCAGACATTTCTACCAAGATGCTATTCCAACCTCAAACTCTGCCCCATCACTGTCGCAGTCAGAACTGGATACTTTCCCTTGGAATCGGGTAGCCTTGCTTACAGAGAACACTCCTTCTTGGTTATTCTCCGTCTCTCGGAGAGCTTGTGGCAAGTCTGCCTGGACCCAGAATTGTTAGGCAAAATGGTTCTTTTGAGTCACATCCACTTTCTGCACAGGGAACAAACACACAGCTAGAATGCTGTGTCAAGACAACATGCAAGATTAGCTCTTGCTGAATAACCGAAAGTGTCACTGCTTTTCTGCATGCCTCCCCGATTATAAAGCCTGGGTTAGACTTCATTCTATGAGTTCTCTCTCGGGGCCACCTTCGCATTTTCTTGCAATCTGACTTTGACAGGACCACTCTTGTTAGTGATCATTTTACTTTTATAAATAATATATATAATTGTATTAAATTTTTTTTAAAAAATACAACATTCTAAAAAACCCCAAATTTACTGTTAATATTAATCATCATGTGTGCCATACTACTACATATACACAAGTCAAGAAATGAAAGAAACCATTAAATATTTAGAAACATTTAACATCAGAAGCCTTCAAATCTAACTATACATAGTGGCCCCACAAAAAGCTACAAACCTGCACTTTTAAAAAGTATTTTCTGTACAAAGAATCTTATCAGCTATACAGAAATCTTCACAGTTTTATATAAAGTTAATATTGAGCTGCACTTGCAGTTCAAGTAAAACTTTAAAAAATATGCTTGGAACCTAGTTTTGGACAGTGTGGCTCTCTCTCTTACCTGGTAGGCAAAGGGATCCTAAACTCCTTTGTAAATTGATGGGTATTATAGAAAAAAGAACATTGCTGGATTACCATCAGTAATCCCAGCCTTTTATCTAAGACTTTCTCCCAGTGGAAGGAACTCCATTCAGACCCTAGATACGTCCAATAGCCTTTTCTAGCCTGAGTCTACCAGTTTCTTTCCATTTCTTATAGGAAACAGCTGGTAGGTCATTTGTCAGGCTGGCCACAACCCAGGATCCACTCCACTCTGCTAATGTGTCTTTTAAAATTCAGTGCTCCAGATAACCTCTACCTTCAACAGGCTGTATTCTTGACTTAATCTGGGTACCATATTTCTATCAAAAAACTCTAAGGTTCTGACCTGTGGTGGCGCAGTGGATAAAGCGTCAACCTGGAAACGCTAAGGTCACCGGTTCAAAACCCTGGGCTTGCCTGGTCAAGGCACATATGGGAGTTGATGCTTCCTGCCCCTCCCCCCTTCTCTCTCTCTCTCTCTCTCTCTCTCTCGCTCTCGCTCTCGCTCTCTCTCTCTCCTCTCTATAATGAATAAAAAACCCTGAGGTTGCTTTTTGCCTATCTCCTGACACAAGGCAAATACTAAACTAGAACTTTTAAGTTACCGTTGAATGCCCTATTCATACCCTTTGTCTAATCCATTAGCAAATCTGGCCAGCCCTTTCTTCAAAAAATATTTCAATTTCTGCAAACATATTTTATATCTCCCTTCTGTCCTGTCCTGATTCACAGCATCTCTCACAAGCCTCAGCTGTAACAGCATCTTAACTGGTCTGAATGCTTGTCTACACACCAGCCAAAGTGATGCTGTTAAAACACAAGCCAGCTCATGGCACTCTTTTTAATATCCTCTGACAGCTTGGCATCTCTTTCAGAGTAGAAGACAAGTAGTCTTTACAATGGCCTACCAAGCCCTGAAAGCCTTGCCTTCTCCTTTCTGCTTACTCTCCTCCCCTTCCTCTCCCTGCTCCAGCCACCCTGGCCTCCTTGGGTCCTTGAATACACCAGATTCAGGCCTCCTGGAATGTCTGGCCACAGAAATCCACATACCTTGCTCTCTCATCTCCTTCAAGTTTGTATTCAGATATCATCTTAAAAGAACTGGAGTTCCAATGGACTACTACTCAAAATTATTTCCAGGAACAAAAAAAAATTCAATTGTTTTTTCTACTATAATACCCACTAGAATGTTTCAGTATTTGAGAGAGATCTTTTAGAATTCTAATTTAAAATCTAAAATAACCTAAAGCATGTTTGATTTTTATCCTTTGATTTTTGTGATGGCATTGTAAGTCCCTAAGTCTAATATTTCTGTCTTGTCTTTTCTGAAATATTCTTAGGTGATTTGATTGGCCAAGATCCCTTGTCAGGTACACACTGAGCAGTCCTGGAAGTTATACCTTTACCCCAATGGAGATCTAGCGCTTCCCAATTCTTTTTTTTTTTAATTTTTTTATTTTATTTATTCATTTTAGAAAGGAGAGAGAGAGAAAGAGAGAGAGAGAGAGAGACAGGGAGAGAGAAGGGGGGGAGGAGCAGGAAGCATCAACTCCCATATGTGCCTTGACTAGGCAAGCCCAGGATTTCGAACCGGCGACCTCAGCATTTCCAGGTCGACACTTGATCCACTGCGCCACCACAGGTCAGACTAGCGCTTCCCAATTCTATACCGTTATGCACGCCGGCCCCTCCACTGGTATTATTCCTACTTCCACAGTCATACCACCCGAAATTCTCCATTATACTCTGACTCAGACCAGCTGCTACTTTATCCATGGAGCTTTCTCTGGTCTCTCCTGCAAAACAGTTCCTCTTCTTCATGTAAACCCAGAGCATTTATTTACACTTCTTAGAGCAGCCAGCCTTCTAGGCAATCTTTTTATGTGACCTATGCCCCCTACATAGGTATTATGTGTTTCTTCACATTATAAGCTAAATTATATTTGCTGTTTTCCCCTGAAGTGCTAAAAAATGCCTCACATGAAATTAGAATTCAATAAAATATTCTCTGAATAGTTAAAGATGAAATAAGTAATAAGTAATTTAGGACACATTTTCAAACTGCTCTGTGTTTAATTATCATTATTTTTGTTAATTAGACATTCAAATAAGAGTGTCATTATCTCAAATTAATAATATTCATGACAATAGTACTTAAATTGCCTCCAATAATTTTGAAGTCATTATTTAAAATGTTTTCAATATTTAAAAAAATACTTATTCTTAATATTTTCATTGGCTTTTTATTTTCAGGTGTGGTTGCATTTATATAAAACACATAGCATGTATATGGTATATTTGTGTGTATATCTTAGATACAGATTCTTACGTATAAATATTTAGGTATGGTTATCTTCTAAGCAAAGAGAGGATATGCACAGTTATATTTTCTCTGGAGGCTTGTGTGTGTTTGTATAAGCACCACATAATTTTTCATGTAGGACTATTGATCAAAGATGGGAGTAACTAATATAAAAGCCCTTAGGCATCTCCAAGAACCTGAATACTTTGAAGTATTTCAGCAAGAACATATTGACCTCTTTGGGGAAAAGGATTGTGTGCTGCAATCAGACATGACTATCTAATATTGAAGATCAAAGGGTATTGACTAAAATCTGCAGTTGCCATAGCTACTGAGCCCTGTGAATTTACTATAGTTCTCTCATTACAAGCACAAGATTTATAGTTAAGAGCTTCTTTATTGACTAGAGAGGTTATCTGTTCACTAAATCTGGGAGTTTACTAGAATGATTTTCAGCCCATGTTGTTTTGTTAAATTGAATCTGATTCAGTGAAATTACAATTAAAATACAATGTTCTCAAGGCACACATTTATAATCTACTCTATCAGTCTTTTCAGATATGCAAAATACTTTAAAACCAACTTCAGTCTTAGAGGATAAGATATTTATGAAGTATTTTTATATGGGGCAGTTTTTCAACTGCCCGAAACACCTAAAACAGACGTTCAGTGGTGAGGTTGACAAATAGGACCAAGTCAGCCCACCTCAAATTGCCTCCCACAAGACAGATTAATGCCTTTTCCCTGATGACATCAAGTGAATTTCTGAAACTAGATTTTGAATCCCAAAATCTCAATCATCAAAGCGTGTCTGGTTATCTAAAGCTACTTTCTGAAATCTTCCTTCAAATGGGGATTTTAAAAATATACTCCTACCTTTGGCTGCCTTCTGTATAATTGACCTGGTTCTCAATTTCTTATATGTCCATTTTTCTCAAAACCATTTCATTTATTCGTTTAATTTCATAATAGATTTTTGCTTTTTGGGCCATTGCTGTCACTGCTGCCAATGAAGTATTTTTATTACTAAATGAGGGTTGTTGGCAAAAAGGAAAAGTGGAGGAGAAGCCAGCAACTCTCCACCTACTTGTTCGGGACTAACTGAACCCCCCACATCGCTTTAGGTTGACTTCCTAGGGCCTTAGGGAAAACAATTTCCAAAACTTGTCATTTTTGTTTATTATTCTGGAAATCAAAAAATATGCAATATAAAAGGCTCTTAGATGAAGTCCAAAAGCATGATTCCAGCAGCCATGCTGGGTGTAATTCTTGGTGAAATCACTGAATATTTTTCTCAAATGGAAAATAGAGAAAATAATGGTTTCTACCTCAGGGTGTTTTGTAAAAACTAAATTATATATGAGGTGCTTAGCTGAGTGCCTGACACATCAAAAATGCTCAACAAAGTTTGGTTATTATTTTCAGGACTTTCTATTCTGCTAGGAAGTTTTTTAAAGTAAGAAAGAAGAGAAAGAAAAGATGAAAAAGTTCTTGTAATTTCAAATATTTTTACAAGACACAAGAAATTCACTTCTTTTTTTTTTTTTATTTATTCATTTTTAGAGAGGAGAGAGAGAGGGAGAGAGAGAAACAGAGAGAGAGAAGGGTGGGGGAGGAACTGGAAGCATCAACTCCCATATGTGCCTTGACCAGACAAGCCCAGGGTTTCGAACCGGCGACCTCAGCATTTCCAGGTTGACGCTTTATCCACTGCGCCACCACAGGTCAGGCTAAGAAATTCACTTCTAAGTTTATTGTATAACCTCCTTTCCCTTCTGATCAGGCAATGTATTTTAAGTTTTGTTCCTCAGAAACATTAATCTTTTGGGAAGTGTCACAGTTATACTGTAGAACTTAACAGAAATACTTCATAGTAATTAGAAAGAGTGACTACTTATCCAAGTTGAGCTCACTTAGGACAAAATAAAATATTGAAACATAATTTTTGGCATCTAATTATAACTAAAGTTTACTCTAGTTCCCCAACTAGAAAAAAAAAAAAGAAACAGAGTTTTCTGCTCCATTTGTAAGCTATTTTCTGAAGTGCCATGTGCAAGCTTAAAAAAAATAATTGGAACTCCAAAGCAGGGTTCCATGGTGTCCTTAGGAGCAGTGGCCTAAATCCATATTGCCTAACTAGGTAGATACGCATACAAATGTGTGAAGTATGCTGGTAAGAAGTAAGTTTTTTTGTTTAGTATATAAAAGTATCACACCTTCATTGCCTGCAAACATTCTTCCTGTTCTTCAGTGAAAAAGAGCATAAGATAATGATATGTGGCCATGTGATAAAAGTCATAACCTGTGTAACATCCTTTTGGATCATACCAACAAATACAAATACTTCAGGTTATGGGGGGACAAATATATGGTGATGGAAAATGATCTGACTTTGGGTGATGGGCACATGGCACAATCAACAGTTCAAATGCCATGGAGATGTTCACCTGAAACCTATGTACTCTTACTCCTCATGTCATCCCATTAAATTTAATTTCTAAATTAAAAAAAATAAATAAATCAGGCTGTAAAAGTAGTGCATGAGAGATTTCCATTTCTTCAAGGTAAGTGGATTCACCCAAGTGCTCACTTATCCCTAAGTCAATAATTCTTTCCTCTTGCTCAGGTTATTTACAACCTTCAGAAGAAGCATCTTGAACACTGTGGGCAAATGCCTGTGTCCTTTCTCAACACTTTCTACTTAGATTTTCACCTGCACCTCAACATCAAACTCAAGGAAAAGCCAAACTAGAGTTTTTAAGTCAAGTTTAAACATAGGAATTGAGAAAATAAATAAAAAAATGAAGTTGCTATTGTGATAAGGAGAAGTGGGAGCAAACACTCTGTTCTACTGAGAATTAATATGTTTCTCAGTTGTACTTCTTCTAAGACAGCTTTGTTGAGAGCTGACAAGATTTAGGAATGTGGGAGTTTTTTTCTGGTTGGCTCATGGACAATTTTTAAATGAGATAGAACAATAATTGCTGGCCAGAGTATTAAGGCCCAGAAGATAATTAAATAATGCAAAAGGAACAAAAGGGACTTTGCAAGCTGGGTTCCTACTTCCTAGTCTCTTGCTCTACAGGGAACTCAGATTGCTACTTATCAGTTTTATTATATAATCTCTTGTGAAGAACATATAAACTACAATTTAACTGGGGTTTCTATCTAAAAATTAAACATTTTAAGAGGAATAAAAAATAATGTAGCTTTAAAATCTTCTAAGTTAGCTATATGGGGATAAATATATCTTCTCTCAAGTGTTATTATTTGGATCTGTGAATTTAAGTCATGAAGAGGGGTGAAGTTTTTATGTATTTTCTTGTTAGGTTAAGATGGAATGTGTTTGGGACCCAGAGGTTATATACACTGACAGAAATTGATCAGCAAATACTTTCTAAGTGAGCTTAAATATTTTCTGAGTAACCTTCTAAGGTTATTAGTGATTTTCAATATTAAGGTAAACCCTAAATATGTTCCCTTTTTATCCTAATTTTATAGACTTTAATTATATTTGAATTATAGAGTCAAGTTTAAATTATTTTTTTCCCTGAAAGCAGGTTTGAAATTGTGGCATTGGGATTCCAATGATCAATAAATATTCCTGGAGCAACCAAAGCAAAAATATTTGAAAATGAATACTTCTAGCAAACATCTTCTTTAAAATACCTGATTTAAAAATATTGCCCAAAGTATATTTTCAGATTATTCAGATAATCAAACAAGGCCTATAAAGAAAAATAAAAACAAGATGCGAACACTACATTAATGATTCAAATGGACTCAAAATGAAAAAGATTAAAATAGTTCATTGATATTTTCTCTGTTTTGGAATAATCATTATTCTACTGAAACTGAGTTCAAAGATAAAAAATATATATAAGGAAAGACCATTAGTATATAGATGTAGATACTCATATCGATAGATAGTAATTCTTAGTTGACTTGTGGTCAGTTATTACTTTCAACCATATGAGCAATTGCCAAGTCTGGGTATGGGTAAACAGAGTAACTTTCCCACCATAAGCTAGGGGAAGGAGAGGATAGGTACTTCAGGAGAAGGAGAACTCAGCAAAGCTATTAATAATCACATGACCCTGCTTGAATTCCTATAATCTAGAGCAATCTAAAATGCAAAAATAGTTTCTTCCAACTGCTACTGATTCTCTTCCACAAGACTATGGTGGTTCAGCATGCCCAGTGCTGGGCTGGAAAGCAAGGAGACTTCTCTTCTGGTCCTAATGGTGCTTAGATCCCAAAATATAACTACAGAAGAATGCATATAATATACATAGGACAATTCTTGTCCTATAGACATTTAACACAAGAAATAAACTGAATTAATAAATTTGTAACCCAGCCTCAGACCTAACTCAACTCTTGATTGTATGAAAGTGATCATTTTCTTTCTCTAACTATCTGACAGTAGAAAGAACAGGCCTTCTTTGAGAAAAGGATTTATTTTCATTTCTATGGGTCTTTTAAACACAGTATGTATCTGCCATATAATTTAAATATTATGATATATGCAAATAAATAAGAGAATATAACCCATAATTAATTTTTTTAAAAAGAGCAATAGAAGCAAAACTACCACAGATGATCCAGATGTGGGAATTAATATAAGGACTTTAAACAAAATATAAAGTTTTAAAGAATTTAGAGGAAAAGATGGGGAATTTCAGCAGAGAAATAAAGATTCTACAAGAAAAAGAAAATTCTAGAAGTAAAAATATAATATCTGAATTAAGGATTTGTTGGACAGCCTTAACAGTAGTCTAGTTTCAGTAAAAGAAACAACTATAAAGCTCATAGACCAGTAAATAGAAATAATATAGACTGAGCCACAGAGTTGAAATAGGAACTTCAGAAACATGTGGAACAATATCAGGTAGTGTAATATAAGTGTAATTAGAGTCACAGATGGAGAAAAGAGAAAAAAATATGGCAGAAGAACTACTTGAAAAGTTAATGGCTGAGATTTTTTTCAAATCAGTGAAAGACATAAACCACAACTTTCAGAAGCTCAAAGGAACTTAGGTAGCATAAATACTAAGTTAATAAATTTCCTTCCTTCACATTATCCTTTAACTAAAAGCAATCAAACAAACAAACAAACAAAAAAAGCATATGTTTTTTTCCATGTTTGAAATAGTCCCTATACCTATGTACTAACACTAAGTAAGAACCTCACCCAAGGCTTCTCTATGGGTAACTCTTGAAAGCCATCAAAATTGCACTTGGAAGGTAAGTAGCCTCATCTCTTTTTGCTAACAATCTCACTGCATTTTCTGGAAGAAATTCTAAACTTGCTTGATATTGTCACAAGAATCATTAGCATGTCATTAATATCTTTCAACTAAAAAAATGCTTCATTTCATCCAATATATCAAGAAAAAAGGTCTTCAGTCTTGTGGGTTTTATAGACTGAGAAGAGACTGCTATCAGCAGGTTGGGTCTTGCTGTATTTTCAGAACAAATTCTGTATTAACTTGAAGCCTACATACAATTCTTTGCCTCTAGGGATCTTAATTATGTATAAAATATGTCTTAGGTTCATCCCAATTGACTACATAATGAGTCCTCATCATTAAGGGACCCATGAGGTCAAAGCATCCATTCAGGCATTAGCAGAAAGCAACCGCTATAGTACCCAGATAAACAAAGTTCCAAACCTTGGGTTATTCAGCTGTTTCCAGCCTTGCTCCTCTGACAGGAACACAAGTCCATGGCACAGAAATTGATGATGATGATGATGATGATGATGATGATGATGATACTCTATGCTTGGTCAGATTTAAATATATAAATTTGACACAGTTTACCATTCTCAAATTGTGGTCCAGGCATGGTTAGGAGCCCTCAATATCCAGTTAGAGAGTCTCTGAGGTCAAAATTATTTTCATGATAGTACTAAGACATTGCTTTCTTTTCTTTTTTCTTTTTGATGACAGAGACAGAGAAAGACAGAGAGAGGGACAGATAGGGACAGACAGGAAGGGAGAGAGATGAGAAGCATCAATTCTTCATTAGGGCTGTTTAGTTGTTCGTTGATTGTTTTCTCATATTTGCCTTGACCAGGGGGCTACAGCAGAGTGAGTGACCCCTTGCTCAAGCCAGCGACCTTGGGCTCAAGCTGGTGAGCCTGGCTCAAACCAGATGAGCCTGTGCTCAAGCCTGAGACTTCGGGGTTTCAAACCTGGGTCCTCCGCGTCCCAGTCTGACACTCTATCCACTGCACCGCTGCCTGGTCAGGCAAGACATTACTTTCTTTACACTCATTTTCTTCCAGAGGGTACAAAGGAGTTTCCTGGAGACCACTTGAAATGTGGTCATCATTGAGCTGCTGGCCTATAAACTATGTACTTGTGTATTTTTGTTTTTTCTAAAATTTTCCAAAGTAGTAGGTTCGAGATATAAATATATATTTTTTCAGATAGTTACTTACTTTTATTAATATCCCCACTATGCTCTTATTCGCTATCTTCTGTTATACCATTTAGGTTCTTTGTAATCACTGTAACCTATGTGGAAACACAATAACAAGTAAATATACTATGTAGTCTGGTTTTGCAATGATAGTTTTAAATCTTTTTTAAAACATTTCTATATATTTGAACTTATTTAGAATTGCTATTATTTTATAATGCAATAATTTTTTATTCTAAGTTAATGTTATATTTTTCTTATATTTAAGGATAGATCAATGCTTTAAAAGGAGGAGATTAAAAGATAAACTTCCTGAAGCCACAGCTGCACAATCTACAACGAAAGATGCTGAAAACTTTGAAAATGCCTTTAGAGCGGTCCCTGACTCATGGGCAGGAGGAATATAGTCCAAAGCTTTCTTTATCTCAGCTCTGTAGATGTTGATAATTTATCTTTTTTGTGTCTTATAAAACATTACATTCTGAAAAGACATTATGGTGCCTTTTAAATTGCAAGGTCATTTTCAAACCAAACATTTAGATTTCAGAGAAAAGCAATTACATATTTTAAATACTAAAACCCAGGATCAATATATTTGTAAACTACCATAGAAATGAATTGCTGGAGAGATAAAAGGTCTGTAGCAATTGTTTTCAGACCTGTGGACAAATATTCGGAAGGCTCTCTGAAATGCAGGTTTGCACAGCGAGTTTCTGATTAAGTAGGTCTGAGGTGGGACTTGAGAATATGCTCATGAACAAGTTCCCAGGTGAGGCTGAGGCTGCTGGTCTGAGAATCACACCTTGGGAATCACCAGTTTAGAGCAATATTCCTAAATTTTAATGTACAAACGAATCTTTGGGGAGCTTGTTTTATCTGCAAAATCATGGACGCATTCCTACCCAGAGAGTTCTACTGAGGTCTGAATAGATAGGGAATGTCTGCCAGCTTGTCAAAAGCTCCCTAGATTATTCTGATGACAATCAACAAAGGCCTTTGCTTTACAATTTTAAAAATTCTCCAGGGGGGTTAAGCATTCAGTCAGAGCTAAGAACCAGTGCTTAGGTACTCTCTGTTTTTCAAATGATTTGCCAGTACTTCTAAACATTCCACATTTTGCTGTTCTTTCCCCCTCTGCATCTTGAGCAGTTGGTCTGAGGGCCTCTACAAACTAGAGCCCTGAGGTGTTCCCTGCCCAACACCCTCCTCTTGCCATCTGCTCCCTCCTTCCCCAACTACCATATCCTCTTCAAGCCCTGAT
The DNA here is from genome assembly GCF_036850995.1 of Saccopteryx leptura. NCBI lineage: Eukaryota > Metazoa > Chordata > Mammalia > Chiroptera > Emballonuridae > Saccopteryx > Saccopteryx leptura. The sequence continues at coordinate 35,956,197 of NC_089509.1, forward strand.
CAGTATTGGTTTGTAGGCCTCTGATACATGTCATGTCAGTAAAGTTTAGGAGCTATTAGTAGGTTTCGCCTACCTTCTGAATAAGACAAGAACTGAAAAGGTAAGGAACAAAACAATAAAGATATCGCACAAGACAGTAGAAATTAGAGTTCTGGATACAGTTGTGACTTGGGTATGGGCATAATCTAGTCTTTATTTTTGAGAATTCTCATATCCTTATTTAAAAAATCTATATTGTTTTTGTTTTTGCTATGCTCACTTGACTTAAAGATCTATGACTTGCAATCAAGAGTCTAATCTAATGACAATATAAAACCACATGTATTCCTTATTGACAAGATCTGATTCCCAGGATACTCTTTGAAGGAGAGCAGATATTTTATAGATAACAAAATGAGGCTCTTAACAAGAGTTAAGAAACCTGCCAAAGGTCACACATAAAGATACAGCCAAGAGGATAATGGAGAACTGTCTATTGGTCACCTTCTTTCACACTGCACAGCCTCTCCAAGCATGAATTTGACTTACTTAAGAACACCCAGAAGCAAAATAATGGCTTCTTGCAAAGTGGTGTGCATAAAACTCCTAAGCCAAGCCTTGTAGAACAAATTGCAACTTCCAGTGATGATTTAGCCAGTGCTATTGTATTGAATTAGACAGTATGTCTGGACTTGACAGACAGGCATCTCCAGACCTGTCCTTCCTGGTTTGCATACCTCCTTGGATATAAAGTATATAAATGGCTTTCTTTCATTTGTTGTAGCTAAGAATAAAAATCTTACCAGAGGAAGAGTCTCTGACCTATTGAATAATGTACCCAAATGTACTATTAATGTCTGCAGAACCTACAAGTTAGCCACAAGCCTTGCTGAACCACACAACCCAAGTACACACCTTGACATTTATGGCACTTAAATAATAATGTTTCACTTTAAAAAGTGTGTGTAGTGGGGTAAAACTTCTGGTCTTACAAAGTTTTTCTACTTCATGTAAAAGGAATTTTCTTCACCTAGCTATATAAAAGTGCTCAGGTAGCATGGGGGGAAAAAAACGAAACAAGAAAAAATACTTTTATCTATACTTTATTTCCTTCTTGAAACATGAACTACTGTTTGAAATATTGGATGCAGAAATTTTATTTGTCAGAGCTGTCTTCTGAAAGCAGAACTTCTGCTATAAAAGAGATGTCTAGAAAAATAAAACAATTCAATAAAGCTACCAGTTATTTTCACTAACCTAAATCTTCAGAGAAAATTTCAAAAACATTTAGATAATATGCTGTAACAATATCTCACACATAGAAATCTTAAAATGAATATGAAGCACATATTCCCACAAGTACATACTCCACACACCAAAGAGCAATAATGATTTTGTCCCCCTAAGATGATAAACTTTAGTGTGAGTAACTCAAAATATTGGGCAGTATGTGTGGATTATATAGGTAACTAGATATTTTCCTGAAGAAAATAAAAAGTGTTCTGAGTAATTTGACTCCAGGATGATATTGTAAGAATACCTAAGGAAGGAATGTTTTCCTCTTACAGAAAGAAAAATGTGAGGAAACCTGAGTAATAAAGAACTTGGCTTCTATATATACTTTATAAATAGAAAAAGAATAGTTATAGAGGAAAGATAGTAACCCTAATTTAACGAGTTCTACTTAATTAGCTTTCTTCTGTTTTAAAACATTAAAACTAAGAAGTTTTCATTTCTGTCTGTCCACTTGATTCCTGGGCTGCTATAACAAAATCCTATAGACTGTATGGCTTATAAACAGCAGAATTCATTTCTCACAGTTCTGGAGGCTGGAAGTCTGAGATCAGGGGCCAGCATGGGATGGTGACGGCCCTCTTCGTGGCTGTAGGCTTCTCATTGTGTCCTTACATGACCGAATAGCTAGGAAACTCTGCCAGCTCTCTTTCATAAAGGAGCTAACCCTAATACCTCCAAAGGCTCCACCTACTAATACCATCACTTTGAAGGTTAGATTTCCAACAAGTGAATTGTGGAGGCACAGAAATTCCCTTTCAATGCAAGGAAATAAGAACTCTCATTTACAGTGATTGTGCTGTGTCTCAGGCTCATATATTATCACACTTAATCATCACCACCATCCTATAAAGTGATATTATTATTACCCTACTTTGTATTAACTATCTAATTGCTGTGTAACAAAATAAATCCCAATTTAACAGCTTAAAACAATAACCATTATTATCTCACAGTTTCAGTGGATTAAAAAATCAGGCACGGCCTAGCTGGGCATCTCAGGGTCATGTTCCAGGTTATTGGAAGACCTCGGAAGATCTGGGTCCGCACTTAAGTATGGGGCTCTCAGCAGGCCTCAAGTCTTCTTGCGCTATTGCCTAAAGACCTCAGTTCCTTGCCACATGCATCTCTTGATAGGGCTGCTTGCAACAAGACCACTTGCTTTCCCCAGAGCAAACGGTTTGAGAAAGAACAAGAATTGACTCTCCCCACAGAAAACAAAAGAAAAAGAAAGTTAAAACTTTGTATAACCTAGCCTTAGAAATTATATCCTATTACTTTTGCCGTATCCTATTCATTGGAAGAGAGTCACTCAAACCCAGACCACACTCAAGGAGAGAGAACCGCACAAGTATCAAATAATAAATACTGTAAATAATAAATCACTAAAGCTATCTTACAGGTTGCCTGCCGTGGCAGCTCCAAATAACGATGTGGGATTAAGGAAACACACTTATCAAAACAAAAACGATGGGACCGGGAGGACTCTTCAACATGCCTAGCAGTATCCGAATGCCCCATAGCCCCAGTTTGCTTTATTATATAGCCATATGCAAATCAAGGACCTTGATACAAAGTTGCATATCCAAGGCTAAGACAGAAACTCTCCCAAGGCATAAAACAGGATGCATTAGTGAAATCTACCAACATCCGAAAACAAAGAGTCAGAGGAAGGGCATGTATATTGCTTCCAGCAACCCAAGGAAGCAAGTGGAGTGGGTGCAAATACTCAGCATTATAGTCAATATGGAGGTAAAGGAGGGAGAACTTAGCCTTTTGCTAAGCCTCGAATCTAAGAATGGCTTTTTGCCATTTACGATCCACAACATATCCTCCTTTTCTTTTTTATTTTTAATCTGTGTGCTGAGATTTGCACTTATCTGATTTCCTAGTCCCAGATTCTAATTTGGAGGCAGACTAAAAAAATACAGAACAAACACAAAATTAGTATAGTCAATGCTAACAGATACCCAAACAAACATTCTAATACACTACAGTGATTAAAGCCTTTAAACAAACTCTTGGCCAATACAACAAGAATCCATAAAAGAGTAGTGTCCTTAACATGTTCACCAAGTCCAAGTTGGCACCACACCATTCCAAATCCCTGCAAATGCAACCCAACCCCAGTTCAGTCCATCAAAAGCTGTCACAGGAGCAGGAGTCCAGGAAACAAATCCAGGAAAAGTCCACATGGAACTGGAATTGCTGTCACACTTCTATACTTTGCAGCTCGCGTCCAAGTCCCAAAGACCGCTGCTTCTAGCTGGTAATGACCCAGGTAGACTGGAAAAGCCATCCGCAGCACGCATGAAGACAAAGCTTCCATTTTCTTTAAACTGGAAAGATAAACCCAGGGGGCCTTATACTGGAGCTTTACAGCCATGGGGTGGTGAAGAGAACCTTGGGATACACTAAGCTGGGTGGCAGAGGTAAATTTGTAAGTTGGCAAAAAAGGAAAAAAGGAGCTCTAAATTAGGAGTAGGTCCCAGCCTAAAATATGAGTGGGACATTGAGGCAGGAGAAATAAAGGAAAGACTATATATTAAACAAAGCAGCAGAAAACAGGACTATCAATACCCACAACAGAGATCTTCAAGGGAAGAATAAAAAACTTGAATATTCAGGCAAGACATAGTTAAGTGGCCCTTGTGTAAATGAGACCAGTTTACCTGCTACTTAGAAGAAATACCCTAGGCTTGTCCACAGTGTCGTAGATGGGGCCGACGGCCCTGGGCACCTTCAGCCTTCAGTGGCAAATCCCAGCATTCTGGGCAAGGTTAGGTCACAGGTGGCTGGAACAGGGCTGGAAGAGACTGAACCCTCCCTTAGAGGAGTGAGGGAGAAGCCTACCTTCCAGTGTCCCTTCTTCCTCACAGCAAAGGCATGTAAGCCTGGCAGGCTTTGGCTTAAATGACCATTCTTTCCACTATTGAAGCAGGGCCCTGTGGAGTCCTATGAGGCCCCATTGGGGTGTTGGAGCCTTTTGAGGGTGTATCCCAAGAGCTAGTATTTCACCTGATCTCTTTTGGGCTTTTTCTGCCTCTTGGTACCTTAAAAGCCATGCTCAGAAGATCTCGCTGAGGGGTTTGAGGATCCCCATCTGCCTATATAAACCTTTTGCGTATATCTAGAGCTATTTGGAAAAAGACAAAACAGTGTTATTAGCTGGATCAAATAAAAGAAGGTAGAAGTTTGCAGGAGAAAAAGATTTGGCGTCTCCTGTTCATCAGCATTCAAAAGAAAATTTTTCTTTAAAGTAAAAAGCATGATAAGGTAGACCCATAGGAGTTCCAGGATATGACTCCCCCCTTTTATATTTTTTAAATTGACCTTAAGTATTTGCTGGGTGCACTTTAATAATACCTTGACTTTAAAGATTGTAAGAAATACCCATAATTCAAAAGGTTTGACAAAATACAGTAAATGCTTTTGCTACATATGCAGGAACATTGTCAGTTTTAATCACATCAAGAAGTCTAATAATGGAAAATGCATACAGACAATGAGCTATAACATGCTTAGCAGCCTCTCCTATCCTAGCAGAGGCTACTGTAAATCCAGAATAAGTATCCACTGTAACGTGGACATAGGACTGTTTGCCAAATGAAGGTATATGAGTAACATCCATTTGCCAAAGTTGTTCTGGTAGGAGTCCTTGAGGGTTAACTCCAAATGAAGGGGCAGATTGTAGTATAGGACACCTTGGACAGGATTTACCAATCTGCTGTGCTGCTTCCCGAGAAAGTTGAAACTGTTTACGCAGGGCTGCAGCATTCTGGTGATGAATAGTATGAGACTGGATTGCTTGATCTGTCATGGTTGCTCCAAATAATTTTCTTTTGGGTAGCTTGATCAACAAGGGCATTCCCTTGTGCTAAAGCTCCAGGGAGCATGGAGTGAGCTCAAATATGTCCTATAAAACATGGAGCTCTATGTTGACGTACAAGTCTTTGAAGAAGAAGGAACTGCTGAAATAGTTCATCAGCAGTTGTCCCTGAGGCAGCAGTCTCTATAATGGAAACAACCATAAGTAAATATTTGCTGTCTGTATATAGATTAAAGGGGGAATATGGCAAATGCTGAAAAGCCATGATAATGACATGTAGTTCTAGTCTTTGAGCTGATTTCAAGGCGAATTATTTTAGTATAAATTTGTCCATCGATTTTAAGCCTGCTATTCCTGAGCTGGACCCATCAGTAAAGACTGTAGGTGCTTCAGGAATGGGCTCATTAACAATTGTTTTAGGAAATACAAATGTAGTAATTAATGAAAATTGAACTATTTTATGAGTTGGGTAGTGAGAATCAATTTGACCTCTAAAATTTGTAAAAGCAATTTGCCATTTAGTGGAAGTTTCCCAGAGCCATTGTTGTTGATCCTTTGAAAAAGGAACAACAATAATTTGAGGCTCAAAACCTATAAGCTGTAAGAGTCGCCTACACCCCTTGATAATCAAGGAGGTGACAAGATCAAAATATGAAGATAAAACTTTTTTAGAAGTAACAGCCAAATGAATCTATTCAGTAGGACCTGAAGCTTGCCACAGTAGTCCCATTGGAGTGTAACTTGAGGGACAAATTAGTAAGGCAATTGATTCTTCAGGATTTATGTGTTTTAGTTGTGATTGTTGTAAGGATTTTTCTATAAGCTTTAAAGCTTGTTGTCCCGCAGCTGTAAGTAGCCGAGGAGAAGCTGGTACAGCCAAGCCTCTAAAAGTGGTTTCAGTTCCCCGGTAGTTAATTTCAAGGAAGGTCTAAGCCAATTAATGTCTCCTAACAGTTTCTGGAAATCATTTAGAGTTAACAAATGATCTGTCCTGATTTCTATTTTCTGCGGGTGAGTTTAGCAATAACAGATATATCAGCTCCAGTATCTAAAAGTCCTTTAAATTTACACACTTATATTGTTAGTTCCATTTCAGGGCATTCCTGACCTATTTTTTTAATCCAATTAGTAAAATCAGAGGAGCCAATCACCAATTTCCTTGGGGCCTCTTTGCAGGATGTGGCCTGAGAATCAGAATTAGCATCCTTATACTATTCTTCTAACTGCTTGAATTAGCCATGAGACAAATTCCTTTTTTTTAAATTTTTTTAATTAAATTCAATGCAGTGACATTGATAAATCAGGGTACATATGTTGAGAGAAAACATCTGATTATTTTGACATTTGATTGTGCTGTATACCCCTCCCCCAAAGTCAAACTGTCCTCTGTCACCTTCTATCTGGTTTTCTTTGTGCCCCTCCCCTCACCCACCCCCTCTCTCCCTCCTCGCCCAATCCCCCTCTCCTCACCCCTCCACCCCCGTTGCCATCACATACTTGTTCATGTCTCTCAGTCTCATTTTTATGTCCCATCTATGTATGGATTCATATAGTTCTTAGTTTTTTCTGATTTACTTATTTCACTCCGTAAATGTTATAAAGGTCCATCCATGTTATTGTAAATGATCCAATGTCATCATTTCTTATGGCTGAGTAGTATTCCATAGTATATATGTACCAAAGCTTTTTAATCCACTCGTCCTCTGATGGACACTTGGGATGTTTCCAGATCTTGGCTATTGTGAACAATGCTGCCACAAACATGGGGGTGCATTTCTCCTTTTGGAGCCGTTCTATGGTGTTCTTGGGGTATATTCCTAAAAGTGGGATAGCTGAGTCAAAAGGCAGTTCGATTTTTAATTTTTTGAGGAATCTCCATACTGTTTTCCACAGTGGCTGCACCAGTCTGCATTCCCACCAGCAGTGCAGGAGGGTTCCCTTTTCTCCACATTCTTGCCAGCACTTATTCTGTGTTGTTTTGTTGATGAGCACCATTCTGGCTGGTGTGAGGTGATATCTCATTGTGGTTTTAATTTGCATTTCTCTAATGATTAGTGATGTTGAGCATTTTTTCATATGCCTACTGGCCATCTGTATGTCCTCTTTGGAGAAGTATCTATTCATTTCTTTTTCCCATTTTTGGATTGGATTGTTTGTGTTCCTGGAGTTGAGATTTACAAGTTCTTTATAAATTTTGGTTATTAACCCCTTATCAGACGTATTGTCAAATATGTTCTCCCATTGTGTAGTTTGTCTTTTTATTCAGTTCTTATTCTCTTTAGCTGTGCAAAAGCTTTTTAGTTTGATATAGTCCCATTTGTTTATCCTGTCTTTTATTTCACTTCCCCGTGGAGATAAATCAGCAAATATATTGCTCGGAGAGATGTCCGAGAGCTTACTGCCTATGTTTTCTTCTAAGATGCTTATGGTTTTATGGCCTACATTTAAGTCTTTTATCCATTTTGAGTTTATTTTTGTGAGTGGTGTATGCTGGTGATCTAGTTTCATTTTTTTGCAAGTAGCTGTCCAATTTTCTCAAAACCATTTGTTAAAGAGGCTGTCTTTACTCCATTATATTTCCTTACCTCCTTTGTCAAATATCAGTTGTCCTTAGAGCTGTGGGTTTATTTCTGGGTTCTATGTTCTATTTAATTGATCTATATGTCTGTTTTTATGCCAGTACCAGGCTGTTTTGAGCACAATGGCCTTGTAGTATAACTTGATATCAGGAAGTATGATATCTCCCACTTTATTCTTTTTTTTTAAGATTGCTGAGGCTATTCATGTTCTTTTTTGGTTCCATATAAATTTTTGTAATATGTGATCTATATCTTTGAAGTATGTCATTTGTATTTTAATTGGTATTGCATTGAATTTATAGACTGCTTTGGGTAATATAGACATTTTAATGATGTTTATTCTTCCTAACCATGAGCACGGTATATGCTTCCACTTGTTTGTATCTTCCTTGATTTCTTTTATAAATGCTTTGTAATTTTCCAAGTACAAGTCTTTAGTCTCTTTGGTTAAGTTTACTCCTAGGTACTTTATTTTTTTGGTTGTAATAGTGAAGGAGAATGTTTTCTTAATTTCTCTTTCTGACTGTTCATTGTTGGCATATAAAAATGCCTCTGATGTCTTAGTATTGATTTTATATCCTGCCATTTTCCTGAATTCATTTATCAGGTCCAGTAGTTTTTTGACTCAGACTTTAGGGTTTTCTATATACAATATCATATCATCTGCAAATAATGATAGTTTTACTTCTTCTTTTCAACTTGAATGCCTTTTATTTCTTCTTCTTGTCTGATTGCTGTGGCTAGGACTTCCAGGACTGTGTTAAATAAAAGTGGTGAAAGGGGGCACCCCTGCCTTGTTCCTGATCTTAAGGAGATTGCTTTTAATTTTTGCCCATTGAGTATGATGTTGGCTGTGGGTTTCTCATAGATGGCTTTTATCATGTTGAGGTATGTTCCCTGTATTCCCACTTTGCTGAGAGTTTTGATCATGAATGGGTGCTGGATTTTATCAAATGCTTTTTCTGCATCTATTGAAATTATCATATGGTTTTTATCCTTCCTTTTGTTTATGTGATGAATCACATTGATTGATTTATGAATATTGTACCGGACTTGCCTCCCCAGAATAAATCCCACTTGATCATCATGGTGTATGATTTTTTCCATATATTGTTGGATCCGGTTTGCTAACATTTTGTTGAGGATTTTTTAGCATCTATATTTATCAGAGATATTGGCCTATAATTTTCTTTCTTTGTGTTGTCTTTGCCTGGTTTTGGAATCAGAATTATGCTCGCCTCATAAAAGGAGCTTGGAAGTCTTCCTTCCTCTTGAATTTTTTGAAATAGTTTGAGAAGGATAGGAGTTAGTTCTTCTTTGAATACTTGGTAGAATTCAGTTGTGAAGCCATCAGGCCCCAGACTTTTCTTGGTTGGGAGTTTTTTGATAACTGTTTTGATCTCATTTGGAATAATCAGTCTGTTTAGGTTTTCTGATTCTTCCAGATTGATTTTGGAAGATTGTATGTTTCAAGGAATTTGTCCATTTCATCTAAGTTGTCTAGCATTTTGGCATACAGTTCTTCATAGTATTTTCTTACAATATTTTGTATTTCTGTTGTGTCAGTTGTTATTTCTCCACTCTCATTTCTAATTTTATTTATTTGAGTCCTCTCTCTCTTTTTCTTGGTGAGTCTAATTAAAGGTTCATCAATCTTGTTTACCTTTTCAAAGAACCAGCTCCTAGTTTCATTGATCCTCTGAATTGTTTCTTTAGCCTCTATGTCATTTATTTCTGCTCTGATCTTTATTATTTCCTTCCTTCTACTACATTTGGGCTTTACTTGCTGTTCTTTTTCTAGTTCTTTTAGATGCAGGGTTAAGTTGTTTATTTGAGCTTTTTCTAGCTTCTTAAAGTGTGCCTGTAGTGCTATGAACTTCCCTCTCAGTACTGCTTTTGCTGTGTCCCATAAATTTTCAGTTGCTCTATGCTCATTTTCATTCATTTCTAGGAATTTTTTTATTTCTTCTTTGATCTCGTTCTTAATCCATTCATTATTTAACAACATGCTATTTATTTTCCATGTTTGAGAATTTTTGAGATTTTCTGTTGTGGTTCATTTCTAGTTTCATGCCGTTGTGATCGGAGAAAGTGCTTGATATGATTTCAATCTGCTTAAATTTGTTGAGAGCACTTTTGTGCCCTAACATGTGGTCTATCCTAGAGAATGTACCATGAGCACTTGAAAAGAATGTATATTCTGCTGCTTTAGGGTGAAAGGATCTGAAGATATCTATTAAATCGAGTTGATCTAGTGTTTCCAATAAGTCTGCTGTTTCTTTGTTAATTTTCTTTCTTGAGGATCTATCTAGTGATGTTAGTGGGGTATTGAAATCCCCTACTATTATAGTATTGCTGTTGATATCATCCTTTAAATCTATCAAAGTCTGCTTTATATATTTAGGTGCTCCTATATTAGGTGCATAAATATTTATAATAGTTATATCTTTCTGTTGCATTACTCCCTTTATCATTATGTAGTGGCCTTCTTTATCTCTTACTATATCCTTTGTTTTAAAGTCCAATTTGTCTGATATAAGTATTGCTACCTCAGCCTTTTTTTCATTTCCATTTGCATGAAATGTTTTTTTCCATCCTTTCACCTTCAATCTATGTGTATCTTTTGTTCTAAGGTGTGTCTCTTATAGACAGCATATATATGGGTCCTGTTTTCTTATTCATGCAGCTACCCTATGTCCTTTGATTGGATCATTTAATCCATTTACATTTAAGTTTATTATTGCTATGTAGTTGTTTATTGCCATTTTATTCTTTAAAGCTGTATTCCTTTTTTGCAAAATTCTTTTCCCACATTAATCTGTTTACAACAGGCCCCTTAACATTTCCTGCAGCATTGGTTTGGTTGTAATGAATTCCTTGAGTTGTTTTTTGTCTGGGAAGCTTTTTATTTCACCTTCTATTTTAAACGATAGCCTTGCTGGATAAAGTAGTCTTGGTTGTAGGTTCTTGTTCTACATTACTTTGAATATTTCTTACCATTTCCTTCTGGCCTCAAGTGTTTCTGTTGAGAAGTTGGATGTCATCCTTATGGGGTTCCTTTGTAGGTGATAGCTTTTTTTCTCTTGCAGCTTTTAATATTTTCTCTTTATCACTTAGCTTTGGTATTTTAATATGATGTGTCTTGGTGTAGGTTTCTTTGGGTTTCTCTTTAATGGAGTCCTCTGTGCTTCTTGAACTTGTAAGCATTTCTCCTGCATTAATTTAGGGATGTTTTCAGCTATGATATGATTGAACAAAGTCTCTATCCCTTGTTCTTTTTCTTCTTCTTCAGGAACCCCTATGATGCAGATGTTATTTCTCTTCATGTTGTCACAGAGCTCTCTAAGAGTTTCCTCAGACTTTTTGAGTCTCTTTTCTTTTTTCTTCTCTGCTTTCATGCCTTCATTCCAGTTGTCCTCCAACTCGCTGATCCGATCCTCAGCTCTATCTATCCTGTTTTTAATTTCTTCCATTGTGGTCTTTATTTCTGATATTGTATTTGTCATCTCTGACTGATTCTTTTTTATACTTGCTATTTCTTTATTAAGTGTTCATAATGACCATCCATTGTTGTTCTAAGATCCCTAAGCATCCTTACAATCATTATTTTGAACTCTGCATCTGGAAGTTTGATTATTTCCATATCACTCAGTTCATCTCCTGAAGATTTCTATTGTGGTTTCATTTGGATTACACTTTTTTGTCTTCTCATTGTCTGTGTGGTGTTTTGTTTGTAGAGTTGTTTGAGTCTAGGCTTGGTGTTGTCTGCCTCCAGTTTTCATTTGTGTTATTTCTAGGTCTTCTTGGGTTGGTATCAGCTATTATTTGTTGAGACAAATTCTTGAAATGACTTATTAGGGCCCTGCTTAATTTTGCTCAATTCCTTTGTTTTGCCTAACCAAGTATAACCTTACACATAAACAAGACAATTTACACACAAAAAGCCACAAGTATAACATATAACTTTGATCAATCCTAATACTTAAGTTGCTATTTGGCTCCTAACTCTGAACACACCTCACAATGCACTAACCAAATCAGTAAGTCTTAAGGATCTACATTCTATTCTATTTAAATTTAAATGAGTGCTCCTTACAAGTTCTAAAAACATTTTATTTTTTCTAAATATTAGAGCCAGCATTTCCAATTTTTGCATGCAAAAAAAAAAACTTAATTCAGGCCTTAAAAAACAGTAGACAACATTAAATAAAGACTAAACAGAAACAAGAATTAGATGAACCAGACAAACCAGAGAGAAACCCGGTATTTCAGAGCACATCCAGATTAGAAAGATGCCTGCCTGATATTAGTCAGGGCATTTTCTGACAGAGGGACTGAAGGATGTGACTAAAGAAAATCTCCCTACAAAAAAAAAAAAAAAAACAGGCCCTGGCCGGTTAGCTCAGCGGTAGAGCGTCGGCCTGGCGTGCGAGGGACCTGGGTTTGATTCCCGGCCAGGGCACATAGGAGAAGAGCCCATTTGCTTCTCTAGCCCCCCTCCTTCCTCTCTGTCTCTCTCTTCCCCTCCTGCAGCCAAGGCTCCATTGGAGCAAAGATGGCCCAGGCGCTGGGGATGGCTCCTTGGCCTCTGCCACAGGCGCTAGAGTGGCTCTGGTCGTGGCAGAGCGACGCCCCGGAGGGGCAGAGCATCGCCCCCTGGTGGGCAGAGCATCACGCCTGGTGGGCGTGCCGGGTGGATCTCGGTCAGGCGCATGCGGGAGTCTGTCTGACTGTCTCTCCCCGTTTCCAGCTTCAGAAAAATACAAAAAAAAAAATCTCCAGAGAAAATTTGCTCTCGGCAGCTGTAGTCAGATCCAACACAGGTCCCCTTCCTCAATTTCCAGGCAAAGAATAAGAAAGAAACAAAATGATAGCTCAGAAGATCATAGTTAAAACATTAAAGAAAATCAGATCATGACAGGAAAAGCTGTAACTTTCCTAATACCTGAATCTCCTAACCATTCTGAAATTCTATAGCTGCTGTAACTGGTGGCTCAGGTTGACTATGCTGAAATTTCTCTCCTACCTCAAGAGCCCCTTCATGAAAGTCCAACTTCCACAGTAAATAATCACCCCCGGAGAAACAAGCACCAGCAATCACTTCCCAGTAATTTGGGGGAAGAGCCTTTGCACTAATAGTATTTGATAAACCAAGTGAAAAAGGGGCAGTAGGCCCATACTGAACATAAGCAAGTTTAAGCTCTTTCAGAGTTCTAAAAGGTACAGGTTCATGTTCTCGCACTAGTCTCCCTGTATCATCCTGTCTTTCTACAGCAGGAAAACGGGTAAAGCCAATACTTATTGTTTCCCCAACATTTCGAGCCTGGTCTATAGATTGTTGGAGAGGGAATTTCCCAGATACTGAGCTATAGACTCCACAATCAGCCCGATAAGGGAACAGAGGAGCAGAGGGTTGAGTGTAGGAAGGAGCTGAGGGCAGCGGAGGCCCCGCAACTAAAGCAGCCATAGCTGCGAATTTTTTATCCCTCAAGTCTTCCTCAGACTCCAAGTTATCCTCTTATTCACATCCCTCTGTTTCCAGCTCACCCTGATACTCTTCAGACAACGATTTGTCTTCATACAGAAACATTTCTACATAAAGGTCCCTTATTTTTTACCCTATCTGTCCCATAATCTTTTACTCCCGACTACACTTTCCCCAAAAACTTTCTTTACTCACTGTGCACACTTCACTTTGGGGAGTTCCATCACCTTCCTTCAGTTTTAGTTTCCTCGTACTCAAGTCGTCTGTTCGGGTGCCACTTGCCGTGGACCAGTGCGGCTCCAAATAATGGTGCAGAATTAAGGAGACACACTTATCAAAACAAAACCGATGGGACCGGGAGGACTCTTCAACATGCCTAGCAGTATCCGAGTGCCCCATAGCCCCAGTTTGCTTTATTATATAGCCATATGCAAATCAAGGACCTTGATACAAAGTTGCACATCCAAGGCTAAGACAGAAACTCTCCCAAGGCATAAAACAGGATGCATTAGTGAAATCTACCAACATCCGAAAACAAACAAAAAGTTAGAGGAAGGGCATGTATATTGCTTCCAGCAACCCAAGGAAGCAAGTGGAGTGGGTGCAAATACTCAGCATTATAGCCAATATGGAGGTGAAGGAGGGAGAACTTAGCCTTTTGCTAAGCCTCGAATCTAACAATGGCTTTTTGCCATTTATGGTCCACAACAGTTGCCTACCATAGAATTTTTATTATTCTAATAGTTGAAGAAGCTAAGTTTTAAAAGAAATAAATAACTTTCTCAAGGTCATTTGACTGTTTCATGATGACACAGAGATTCATTCCCATGCTATTGGAGTTCAGAGATCAAATGTAATCAATTTGCAATAGATAAATATATATATTTTAAGAAATTAACTTTTTTTTTTTGCTGAATCTTTTTGATGACCATTTCCCCTTCTACAGGAAAAGCTTAAGACCAAATAATGGCAGGAATTTTAGATTTATCAAGTGCATTGGACTATTAAACATACAACATACAGTGCCAGACTTCCAGTATATTTTAATACATTTCAGTATCTAGCAATTTTCTCAAATTCATTGCTCTTTCAAGTTGGTATATGAGTCATAAAATAAGAAATGACTGAAACACACTTTAGTTTGTTTTATGGACTGCGATTCTCAGAAGTGTTTATTTGACTTAGGGTTAATGTGAAAGAAGAAAATAGAATTTTGGCAGAGTCAGCTTTATTAGAAAAATGATTACAAACATCTGACCTCCACCCAGTTATTGCACTACGTTCAGAGAGCCAAAGCTTCTTACTTTATCTCAAAAAGAAAGCAGATGCAAAACTCTTAAGGCCATGGAGCCATAGTCATTTACTCCCGTCAGAATACTTTTATCCTGATATTTCTTACTTAGACTGAAATGCTAGCAGAGGGTTAAATGACGTGTAAATCTAGGGAGCAAGTAAGGCAAGGACTGTAATCAGGTTTTTCTACGTGACAGTTTTACCATAATATAGAAATTAGCAACAGGAGAAAACAAGAGGCTTTCTGACACTGTTATTGGTTCAATCAGCCTTCCATAAAAACCAAATGGCCTGTGTCCCAGTCAGCATAGAGGAATTATCCAACTGTCACCTCGCTCCCAACTGAATGTTGTGTCATAGTTGATCTATACTACATTGGGCTTTTATTTCTATGTATTGTTCCTGTGAAGAAAACTTGGGTATTACCTACACTCTTAAGCTACTCACCTCCATCTCTTTAATACCTAACACATTGCTGCTAGCTCTTAATAAATATTTAAGAACTGCCCTGCATTTTTATGAACACATTGATGGTTTGAGCTTTGGATTTTTATCTTTATATTGATTACGACCAGCTGGCAACGTGACAAAATCCTGAGAGACAGGCTGTGTGTTCACAATATAATTCATTCAGCAAAAGGAGAAAAAAGAATAAATTTTTCAAGGCAGTTATTCCTTATGGGATTTCCAGATCACTCGCATCTAAACTTTGAGGATTAGTCTTTAAGTCACATTTTTCTTTTTTACATATCTATAAGGCTGTCTGAAAATCCAGTTTGGGCATTCTCATCATGAAAGTTAGATAAAATTATTTGAAAATTGTGAATCTAGGCATCTGTTTAATAGCACCTTATGAATCATTAAAATGTGAAGGAGGAAAATGTATTTATATTTAGAAAATGATATTAATATTACTAAAGAGTTTAATGCGATTATAATTCACATTTCTGTATTTCTAACAAATTGATGTATGAAATAAACTAAGTATTATTATGTAAAAGTGTGTCATTTATACTCAGTAAACTTCAGAGTATCCACTTGTCATTATTCCATGTAAATATGAAACACAGCATTGTCTATGAATTGCATAACAAATCATTATTATGTAAAACTAAACCTGAAAAACTGTGTAGTTTAACTGACTGTAAACACTTTAATACAAATAGTCAAATAACATGTATTTACAATAACTAATTTTAAACTTAGGAATGATATTAAATTTGTACAGTAATTAATTGGACCTAACATCACCAGGCCTTGGGGCTGAAGTTTGTCTCATCTTTTTAATCCACCCTTGTTCTACTTTTCTTTTGTTTGTTTTGAGCTATTTGGGAGGAACGCAATTTGGGAGATTTGAACAGGAAGGAAAGAAAGAAGGGGAAAGTGTGTGATGCAAAGAAGAGCGAAAGTCAGTTTTGCTCACCTTTAACCTTGACCATGCCTCTACTTACTGGTTTGCTCTCCATCAAGGAGTGTGAAGACACTGCCAACAATTCCCATTCATCAGTGCATGTTCCTTACTTTGTTTTTAATGATGCAATCATACCATGCTCACCATGAAGAAGCATAACTAATATTTATTGAGCACTGAGTGCTTGGCACATTATCTAATTTAATATTCACCACTATAACCTGACTAGGTGGTAGCACAGTGGATAGAGCACCAGACTGCGACATGGAGGACCCAGATTCAAAACCCCGAGGTCACCAGTTTGAGAACAGGCTCATCTTGTTTGAGCAAGGCTCACCACCTTAAGCCCAAGGTTGCTGGCTTGAGCAAGGGGTCACTCAGTCTGCTGTAGCCCCCCCAGTCAAGGCACATATTAGAACACAATCAATGAACAACTAAGGTTCTGCAACAAAGAATTGATGCTTCTCATCTCTCTCTCTCTCTCCCTTCCTGTCTGTCTGTCCCTATCTTTCCCTCTCTCTGTCTCTCTCTGTCTCTGTCACAAAAGAAAAAAAATTTTACCACTTTAACCCCAGGAGGTAGAAGATACTATTATCCCCATTTAGAGAGAAAAGTGAAACTTCAGGGCCAAGTAACTTGTGTAATTTAATAGAAGTAGTAAGTAATTCCATTGGAATTAACACTCAGGTCTTCCTAATTCTGTACCTACCAGGGGTCTCAAACTCAACTCAGCATGTGGGCCGCAGAGCAAGATCACAGCCGTTTGGCGGGCCGCACTAGGTCTACAAAAGGCAACTGTTACGCAACACTTTTCTTGAACTTCGTGGATTAGTCTGCGGGCGCACAAAATTGTTCAGCGGGCCGCGAGTTTGAGACCCCTGCAACTGTTGTTCATGTATTTTTGAGATGCTCATTGGGTGTAAAGATGTCATCCATAGATCACAGTGAATGTTATCCACTCAAAGGGGAAACAAAGCTGGTATTTTATGTTTATTAATGTTATACTTTATCCAAACCACAAATTCTAAAATACCTAGTCATACAGTGCAAAAACCAGGTGAGTAATATTCAGCTGAATTAGTCAGCAAGACAGCATCCTATCTACAGGATTGCCAAAGCAGTCTTTAATAGTAAAGAAAAAAAAAGTTTTAAGTTTACCCATGAAGCTCTACAATGAATTTCTTTGTGGTTTCAATATACACAATAAGATATTTTTTATTGCATCATTATGTTTTCTCAAATAAAACTAAAAAAATGGCATATCTCTCGTAAATAATACCTAAATTAACCCCCTCCATTGAATGTTAAAAAGATAAACAATAGTCAAAGTCATTTGGAATGAGTTTTAATGTTTTCTTACATCTTGGGTTAATTAGAACAGGTAACATTTCTATAAATAAGAATATTTTTCTTTTACTTTGTTTTGCTTTAAGCATTTGGTCCACTGGCCTGATCATTAGCCACGCATGAAGCCAGAAACTTTGTCTTATGGCTTTAGTTACTTTTGAAAATTCATTATTTTCTATTATACAAAATCTATCACATGGTTGACCACATGCAGCCAAACTGCTATAACTTACTGCAACCTGGCATGCTCCCCATTCATTAAACTAATTTCCTTTGTGTGAAGGAAAGAGCTTAGACATTAAAGACAAATGTTATATTTCTGTACGTAGACACTTTTTTTAACCCTCTGTTGTTTATAGCCAGGATTCAGGCTCTTGGCTCTGGAGTCAAAGCCCTCCCACATAACCTTGTTTCAGAACACGTGCTCTACATTGGTTTCCTAGGATGCAAATGGCTTGGACATGTGCTGACTAAAACTCTTAATACCAAAAGGATTTAGTTAGATTCATAGAGCTTGGCAAACATTTTGCTACAAAATTTGGGTAAAGATCATAAAATAATGCTTTTTTTCTTCTTAACTTCTTACCGTTAGACAGTTTTGCAGATTGTTTCCAGCCAACTTTATTCAAACACCAAATCAGCCTTCATACGATAGAAAACTTAGCTCATATAGTATCTTTTGGGTTAATCCAAGAATAAATTTTCACTCCCATTTAAATATAGTAATTGATAAGGATAAGCCTTCTGCCTATAAGAGCAATTTGGATACCAGAGGACACAGTCACATGTATAGTCAAAATGGGTGACTAGAAGCCTTTCTTTCAGCTATGCTGTATCTGGAGAAACTTGGAGGGAAAAGCCATAATTCTGTTTTAAATGTTTATTTTATTGATTTTAGAAGAAAGGAAGGCAGAGAGGGAAAGCTAGGAACACCGATCTGATGCTGTATGTGCCCTGATCAGGAATGGAAACGGCAACTTTGGTGCTTCCGGACAGTGCTCTAAACAGCCGAGCTATCTGGACAGGGTGCCATAACATTGCTTTCTACTAATATCCCAGTTACTACTTTTCAAAGTGCTTATAGTCAGCATTGGCAGGCCTGTGCTGGAAATCCAAAGAGAAATGAAAAATAGCAATAACGTTATTTCCCTTAACGATTAGTTGCCAAGCCCTGGCCAGATAGCTCTGTTTGTTAGAGCATCCTCCCAATACACAAAAGTTGCCAGTTGGATTCCCGGTCAGGGAACATACAGAAACAGATCGATGTCTCTCTCTCTCTCTTTCTTTCTAAAATCTTAAATAAAAAATTAAAAATAAAAAAGATTAGTTGACAAAAAAATTTTAAGTTGTTCAGTAGGCTGAGAGTGAAATAATGGTTACAGTGTTCTAAGGTTAGACAGTTAGAACTATCAGCCAGAGCACATTAAAATGAGAGTTCTTTGAAAGCACATTACAATTCTAAAGACTAGGGCAAACTGCTCAACTTTGTCTATTTCTTTTAAGGGTAAGTTAAAGACCCACCACATTTACTCATGTGCTGATTTCTTTTTCTTTTTTCTTTTTCTTTTTTTGAGAGAGAGAGAGAAAGAAAGGGTAAAGAAGCACCAATCCATAGTTGCTTTTACTTTTAGTTGTACATTGAACTTCTGATACATGTCTTGACCAGTGCCAAGCCAGTGTCCCCTTGCTCAAGCCAGCAGCATTGGGTTTTTCATGCTGGCAACCTTTAAACTCAAGCTGGTGAGTTGGGATTGCATAGACAATCCTCTGCTCAATCTAGCAACCATGAGCTAACAAACCTGTGCTCACAGCCAACGACCTTTAGGTTTCAAACCAGTGAGCTCATAGTTTAGGGTTAATGCTTTATCCACTGTGCCAGCACCAGTTAGGCTCAACTTTGTCTGATTTTAAATAAAGTTCTAAGAAGAGAATAGAGATTGTCTTTTTCTCATGTTTTTAAGTGAGATATTTTATTGTGTATATGTTTTCATTAGAATTTATGCGTCACCTTTGCTTTGACTTTTTGGCATTTTGAGTTATTTGTTTATGTCTATATTATTTTCTCTTTTTGTCCTTAAGTGAGAAGTGGGGAAGCAGAGAGAGACTCCCACATGAACCCTGATAGGGATCCACCTGGCAAGTCCCATACAAGGCAATGCTCTGCCCATCTGCAGCTGTTGCTCCATTGCTTGACAACTGAGCTATTTTAGCACCTGAGGTGAAGTCATGGAGCCATCCTCAGCACTTGGGGCCAACTTGCTCTAACTGAGCCATAGCTGCAAGAGGGGAAGAGAGAGATAAAGAGAGAAGGGAAAGGGGGAGGGGTAGAAAAGCAGATGGTCATTTCTCCTGTGCACCCTGACCGGGAATCAAACCCCAGATGTCCATATAGTGGGCCAAGGCTCCAGAGCCTGTTTATGTATATATTATTTATATATACAAATAAATATAAATGTATCCATAAGAAATGACCCTACTGCCACTTTATACTAGTGAATAAACACAGTGTTTCAATGATTACCTTTGTAATTCGTGAGCACTTTTAGATAGTACTTTATTCATTTATCCATAAATTCATTCAACAAATGATGTGTCAACACATTACTGAAAACTAGGTAAAACTCATTGGAATTTACTCTGCAAACTCTGCTTTAATGGTCAGTATCTTGAAGATAACAAGGAGACTATTTATTAAATTTAAGACTAAAAATATAAAAGTCATCAGGACTATAGAACATACTTCCATTAAACAATTTTTTTGTAAAAAATTAAGTAGGAGGTAAATAATTATCTTGTGATAAAGCTTACCATTTATCTAAATAAAATGATAATCACAGAATCAGACTTACCTTAGATATCTTCACTTCTCTTTCTCTTTTTTTGTGATCTAATAAAATATTTATCACGAGTAATTCTTCAATCATTGAGAACAATACAATCCGTCTTCCTCTTTTAATTTTGCATACTCAGTTTGAGTACTGTATTTATTTACTGAAATATACATTACAGAATAAATTTTTTCAGGTATTTTTTTTATTTTGGTATATATAATTGACCTTTCAATCCATGAACATGGAATATCTTTCCTATCAATTGAGTCTTCATCAATTTTTTTCATCAATGTTTTATAGTTTTCAGTATACAGATCTTTCATCTCCTTGGTTAAGTTTATTTATTTTTTATTTTTTATTTTTATTATAATTTTATTTTTTAATGGGGCGACATCAATAAATCAGGTTACATATATTCAAAGATCAACAAGTCCAGGTTATCTTGTCTTTCAATTATGTTGCATACTCATCACCCAAAGTCAGATTGTCCTCTGTCACCTTCTATCTAGTTTTCTTTGTGCCCCTCCCCCTCCCCCTTTCTAAGTACTTTGTTGTTTTCAATGCTATTATAAATGGAATTGTATTCTTTATTTGCTTTTCAGATAAGTCATTGTTAATGCATAGAAATCAACTAATTTTTATATGTTGATTTTGTATTCTTAAACTTTACTAAATTTGCTTATTAGTTCTAACAGTGTTTTGGTAAAGCCTTTAGAAATTTTTATATATAAAATCACATCTTCCAATATCAATGCTGTTTATTCTCTCTCTCTTTTATTTTTATTCATTTATTATTTTTTTTTATTTTATTTATTTTGCCTACATCTGTGGGTTAGGACTTCCCATACTACATTGAACAGGAGAGGGGAAATTTCTCACTGTAGTCTTATAGCTGACCTTATAAGAAAATCTTTCAAACTTTTAACATTGAATATGAGGTTATGTGTGCACTTGTCATATATGGTCTTTATTATGTTGAGGTACGTTCCCTTTATACTCACTTTATGGAGAGTTTTTGTCATGAATGGATGTTAAATTTTGTCAAAAGCTTTTTCTACATCTATTAATATGATCTTTTAATATTTTATCTTTCATTATATCATTAATGTGACCTATCACATTTATGTGTGTATGTTGAAACATCTGATGCCAGCTGGCTTCTTTGTTCAGACAGGGCTACAGGCAATACTTTATGGTTGGACAAGACTTTAGGTTGTGCTCTGAGATCAGATAAAAATGTAGACTATGCTCTGAAGTTAGACAGGGCTATAGGCTGGATTTTGTGATCAAATAAGTTGCTGGTTATACTCAACTATTGGGTAAAATTATCTGCTGGGTTTCTTAGTTGGAAGGGTCCTCAAGCTATATCTTACAAATGGGTAGGCTACAGACTTTACTTTGCATTCAGAAGGGGTTGTTGCTCAAGTTTCCTCGTCAGGTAAGGCTGTAGGTTAAGAACACAATTTGGTAGGTTCATTGTCTGGGTGAGTCTACACACTATGTTCAGCAAGTAAGCAAAGCCATAGGGTAGTCTTTGCTGTGATATGGGACTCTAGGCTGGGCTATGTGGCTGAGAAGTACCATAGGCTGGGTTCAGAGGCTGCCTAGAGGCTTTACTTGACAGATGAGAAGTAGTCCTCATCTGGCTCCCTTCTTATGCATAGCTATATGATGAGCTCTACAGCTGCCCAGGCTTTCTCGGCAGGCTTCTTGGTTGGGTGGGACTGGAGGCTATACTCAGCAGTTAAACAAGGCTACAAATTTTCTTTCTTAACTAGGTGGGGATGTAGAACAAATTTGATAGCCAATATGGCTAGTTGGCTAGGGACTCAAACCAAGCAGAACTATCAACTGAGCTCCCTAACCAGACAGGGCCATTAGTTCAGCTCTGCAGATGGACTGAGCCACTGGCTGAGATTTTGCTTAGGCATGCTGCAAGGACGTTTGCAGTCCACCAAGATCTGAGTGCTGGTTGCTGTAAGTCTCACCCTCCCTTCTTCCCTCTCTTTTTCATCCCTGCAGATTCCCCAGTGATTTTTGTGAGACAAGATCTGAGTGGGCCTCCTGAGAAACAACCTACAGTACTCAAAAAGCTGAATGATCATCTTGGGCTTTTTGCCTATCAGAATAAAAAACATAAGCTCAGAGGATTCTTGTTTTGGTGCTATGATAGCCAAAAGAAGGAGAAATTGGTAGAAATATAGTATCTCTTCTTACTTGTCTAATATAGTTCTTCAAGGTCTCTGTTGTCTGGGGGTTGCTTCAGCCTCAACGTTAGGTTTAGGAATTTTCTCTGTGGTGTCTATTCTATGGATATCTGCTAACTAGTCTTTTTGTCATGGAGAGTGAAGTAAAAAAGAACCTGTGTTGCCTGTCATCATCTTCATATCTCTCTTGATGTAATTCATTGGTCTGTATGTCACTGGGATGCCCAGCTCAGTATGTGCCTATGTTTCTTATGTGCACAAGGCATCAAAGATAAAGAGGACAGATGATGCTTTCCTCATCACTCAGAAAAGGAGGTAACAGGAACACCAACACCACAGAAGAACAAAATCATATCTTCTCTGAACACTTGGACTCAGGAATATAGGTAAAGCTCCAGGCCCCACCTAAGAGCCAATGAGTGGGTAGGCCTTTGGGAAAGCCAGAAGTCAAGTTGACTGGAAAAGGAAAGCAAGGATGAAGATTGCTTCAAAGGGAACAGGAAGCTGGTAATGAGACATGTCCTAAGGCATTTTTCTCTTACCATAGAAACATCTCATGCCTTCTGCCAACAGCTGCATCGTTTCTTCCTCTTGCACCATTGAACGAAACACAGATATCTAGTCCAGACAAGGGCATAGAACATATTCTTTATGATTCTAAATTATTTTGAATAATTAGCAAGTTATAGTTATTTTTAAGGTGAATTTACCTTTGAAAACTTGGCAGATTAATTTAAAAAAACAAAATCTTGATAATTTCATGATTGGGGGTATTAACAAATTATTTGAACTTATAAGATATTTAGTAAGTTTACCAGTTACTTACTTTGAACATGGAAAGTCAAATCATATGTTCAGATATCCATTAGCTACTAATAGTAAATACTCAAAATAGTTTAGAAAGTAGGAGTTTTTCTAATATTTTTAACATAAGCATTGTCAAAGAAGTCTATTGAATTAAGGAATCTCCATTAGTTTAATCAAAAGAAATCTAAGAAATATTTGTGAAATGGATGCTTTTTATACATTACTTTGTTAGAAATCACAGCTGAGAGCTGTGACTCACAGATCACCACCCAGTTTAGGTATTGCAGAAATAAAGCCTGAGTTTAGTCACTCTGAACCTAGCAGTTCTCAGCACCTTCATAGGGAAATTCCATTGTTTCTCCTTAACATCAGGGAACAATTTCACTGTCAAGCAGTACACAGTATGTTTTTCTCAAGATTTTAAATACGTGAATAATCACTTTTTTTTACCCTATCAGATTTCTGATGTGATTCTAGCCAAAATTTTATGACTAACACATATTTCTAAACCAGCAACTAATTAGTATTATGTAAGCTATAATACAACGAAATTCAAACTAGAATATTTTTAAAACCAAAACACTATCTTCCCAAAGTGGTGTCTGTTAGTAAAACCAATGTGTATAGTTAGTTAAATCTATTCTTTATACCAGATGTATGTTTATTTCAAAGTCAATGCATTTTAAGTCAACCTCCAAAATTCTCTTCTTAACCACTTTGTTATATTCTCATCACAGTGTATTATTTAAATGATACTCTTTCACTGCCTTTGTGGATACAAGAGTATTCCAGGAGAAAATAGAATCTTTTAAAATTCTAAATCAACTAAGATCAGCACTTTGTAAAAATAGAGCTATATACATGCACATATACACAAACACACACAATCACATACACATCCCATTTTATCTCATAATAAAATAGATAAACAAAACATTGAATCTTTTTTGCCACCAAAAAATAGGAAGAGGCACAAAATAGCTCTTGGTACTTCTCAGGAAAGCCATGGATTTTGTAACCTGTTTCTCTTTCCTCTCTTTAACCACCAGTTCCTATCATTTGCATACTTCTCAAGAGGCAAGAAAAGGGGAAAAGATGAAACAATTTTGTAGTTTTTGTTAAATTTCTTAAAACAGTAAGTATACTTATTTTTGTGTGAAGCAGCTAAAATAAAATCAAGGTAAATAATAATGGCTGTGATTTATTGAGTATTTGTTGTATACCAGATACTGTCTTGGGCTCTTTGCATTTATTTCATTTTCATTTCCCCCACAAACTTTACAAGATAAATGATAGCTTCTATTTTTATACATGACCAAACTAAGTATCTAAAGTTAAGTTAATGTTGGAGCTGGATAGTTAATAAATTGGACCACTTGTCTGATTTCAAAAACCATATTCCCTCATCTCTTTGTAATACTGACCATGATCTATGTACTTCTGTTTAAAGGATAGGGCATTAATATTAGCTTTGCAACATGCCACAATTTTGGATCAAAAATTTTCTTCATATCCCCATAAGATATTCAAAAAACACAAGCCAAAAATTTTATCTCCTATTTCCGTTTTTCCACTTTCCAAGCTTCTATTCTCCACAGTTTCAAAGCATATACAGGACTAGTATTATTAGATTTTCTAGAGTTCAGGACTCTTATCTCTTCATTTTAAACCTGTTACTTACTCCTGAAAACATTTTCTTTGACCCCTCACTCCTGGGATAGATATCTATGGCACTTATTGCTACAGTTTTTACAGGATTTTTCTTAAGTTAAAGGACTCCTCCCTTGAATTGCAGCACAGTTCTCAATGTTGTGGGTCTTCCTCAACAAGTTCAGGAAGATAATTAGCCACCTTGGGAGCTGGTTTGAACTATTTTCTCAATTACCCCAAGAGAAGATTATGGCTAATACCATTCTTGGTACAAGAGAGATAAGATAATTTATTACATGCAATAGATTTCTTAAGCCATTAGGACCCAATTCCTTTTCAGAACCCTATTGAAAAGATTCATTGAGTACCTTGTATTTAGTCAATGTCCTTCGTGCAGACTTTGATAGGATCATAGTCTTTTAATAAATGTCAGGAAAATATTTTAAAATACTTCTGGGTTTTGTTTTCTTCCTTTTATATCCATTTCCTTTTATTTTATTCAGTCAGATACAGTCCCTGTCTTCGCAGTCATGGGAGAATTTTGTGACAGATGGGAAAAGGAATAAGGGTATGAAAATCAGAGCTGAAGAGGATTCTGTGATAGAGATAATATGTCTGGGCAATAGAGTAGCAGGGGTCGGGAAACTTTTTGGCTGAGAGAGCCATGAACACCACATATTTTAAAATGTAATTCCGTGAGAGCCATACAACAACCCGTGTACGTTACACATTATCCAATAAAAATTTGATGTTGTCCCGGAAGACAGCTGTGATTGGCTCCAGCCACCAGTAACAATGAACATGAGCGGTAGGAAATGAATGCATTGTAATACATGAGAATGTTTTATATTTTTAACGTTATTATTTTTTTTATTAAAGATTTATCTGTGAGCCAGATGCAGCCATCAAAAGAGCCACATCTGGCTCGCGAGCCATAGGTTCCCTACCCCTGGAGTAAGGGAATAAACCAGGTATAAGAAAGCTATCCTGCCTGACCAGGTGGTGGCACAGTGGATAGAGCGTTGGACTGGGATGCCGAGGATCCAGGTTCGAGACCCCGAGGTCACCAGCTTGAGTGCGGGCTCATCTGGTTTGAGCAAAAGCTCACCAGCTTGGACCCAAGGTCGCTGGCTCAAGCAAGGGGTTACTCGGTCTGCTGAAGGCCCGCGGTCAAGGCACATATGAGAAAGCAATCAATGAACAACTAAGGTGTCACAATGCGCAACAAAAAACTGATGATTGATGCTTCTCATCTCTCTCCGTTCCTGTCTGTCTATCCCTCTCTTTGACTCTCTCTGTAAAAAAAAAAAAAAAAAAGCTTTCTATGCCCTTCTTCAGAGAAGGAAGTATTTACTGTACCTCTGCTGGGTTCAGAGCTGAAGAGAATGCAGCTGTTGGTTCTGAAAGAAGAGCACTTTTCCAGCCCAGATTCTAGACATTGTACCTGTAAATGAGCAAGAACTGAGAGAGAAATGGTGGTTTAGATAGGCAGACAGGGAAACTGGCAGATTTGCAAAATAGCGTGAAACCCTAAATTTGATCTGAAAACAGAAGAGAGCCTCAGATTCTGAAGGAGCCACGCAGACCCATAGACTGAATGTCCTTTCGACTATAGACTCCACCCAATGACTACCTCACCTGCTCCCAGCAAATCCCAAGTCTTAACATTATGTAAGATACCAAAACTAGAGCAGAAATCTGGGGGACAAGAATGTGAAACTCCAGGAAGAACCAGGATTAAGGTTTCCTATCAATGGAACAAAGTGAGGGATGAAAATAAAAATTAAAACAAACAAAAGTAAGGTCTGAGTTTTACACCAAGATCATACCCATGTTGGTCTTCAAAGTAGCCCCAGACTGTTAAAAGGGTAGATGTGCTTGTTTTCTCTTCTCACATATGATTAGACTGCAACTTGGACAGGTAGTTTGCTACAGCTGGTAAGGGGAAGGTCTGGGACCTGAGGCTTCCGAATTCATTTTATATTCGATATACAATCTGAAAAATGACTTCGATCTTGTAAATTTAACTTGAGCTCACCATAGAAAATTCAGATATGAAAACATGTGGAGATGTGAATGAAAATCATCTGAAATCCCATCTGACTGACTATCCTTCAGGACCTATCTTTATGCATTCTTAGCCTATGGATACATGGATATACATTTATATAAGTAAAATGGTTCTTTAAATGGTTTGAAACCTGTTTTTCCTCCTCAACAAAGCATTATGAACATGTTTCCGTATCAATAAATATAGATCTAAATTATCTTAAATAAATAAATATGAAGATGCCAAAAGTGTATGAGACAGCTGGCCTGGTAGCTGTATATCTTCAATTCAGTTCAATAAACACTGAAGGCAAATTTGATGCTGAATTTTATGCTGAGTATTGAGAAAAGAGATCAATAGAACACAGACACTGCCCTGGAAGAGTTTTCAGTTCAGTAGGGGAAGAAGACAGGTAATATAATATAGCAGTGTAACCACTGAACGTAATAGTTGCATAAAATATAGCCTGTTAGATAATCTGTACCTTTATTTGTACAGCACATCACTTAATGTTTTTACTTTTCTAGTTCCTGTTAGTACTATCTCTATGTGGATGTTTCATTCTCATTTTTTTTTTTCTTAAGTGAGAAGTAAGGGTGGGGGGAGGCAGAGAGACAGACTCCTGTATGTGTCCCAGCTGGGATCCACCTAGCAAACCCCTTATGGAGTGATGCTCTGCCCATCTGGGGCCAATGCTCCCTTGTTTGGCAACCGAGCTATTTTAGCACTTGAGGTGAGGCCATGTAGCCATCCTCAACACCCAGGGCCAACTTGCTCCAAATGAGCCATAGCTGTGGGAGGGGAAGAGAGAGAAGAGAGAGGGAAAGTAGTGGAGAAGCAGATGGGCACTTCTCCTGTGTGCCCTGACCGGAAATCAAACCTGGAACATCCACATACCAGACGAGGCTCTACCCCTGAACCAACTGGCCTTTTCATTCTCATTCTAACGAACAGTCTTGTCTTCTCCTTGAAAGTTTCTGATTCAACTTGTAAATTCTAATAACTCTCAGTCAAATAATTCACTTACTAGGTGTTTATAAAAATGACATAAGTGCATCAAATATATAAAATTCAAATAATGATCATAATGAAGAAACCATCCAAATTAATGACTAGAACACTTTTACTAGCCATTTTATTTTGCCAACAGACAAAATCAGAATATGAATAAGATATTGCATGATGCATTATTTTGAATGTTATTTCAACATTTTAAAGGTTACTAATTCATGAAATTCTGTCTTATGTGATACAAAACAGTTACACTAGTGAAAACTTTTGCTTAGTAGGTCAGAGGTAACTGATCTATGATATAGACTGACTCCTGCATGTGTCCCAACTGGGATCCACCTGGCAAGCCCACTAGGGGGTGATGCTCTGTCCATCTGGAGCCCTTGTTTCATTGCAACCAGAGCCATTATTTTTAACATCTGAGGTGGAGGTCATGGTGCCATACTCAGCACCTGGGCCAACTTTGCTCCAATGGAGCCTTGGCTGCGGGAGGGGAGGAGAAGAGAGAGATAGACAGAGCTGAAACAGTTTCATGAAGTAGGCAAATTAAAACATACCAAAACACAATAAGATCTTTTAATAATTCAATTTATTTTCCAGAGCTATAGAATGCAGGTAGAAAACAGAGAAACGAAATTAGGAAAATGGGCTTTAGAGAGCCTACTATTGAGCAGTTAATAATAACCGATACTGTCCCTTTCCTTCTTCATCATGCTTAAACTCCTTGCAATCTGGCTTTCACACCTCCTGTTCCATACAATCAGAAGTCCTCAATGACTCCTTAGTGGCCCAATCCCTGAGTCTTTGCTCAGCTGTCATTCTTGTGAGTGAATCCTTCTTTAACCTCTACTTTCTAGAAGAACACTCTCGATGTTTTCCTGTCATCTGTGAGACTGCCAGGATCTCCTCTTAACTCTACTTCCTCTTACTGTCTCCTCAATATAGGCATTCTCTGTGTTCTGCACTTGAATTTGTCCCTCCTCTCATTACATATGTGCTCTCTACTCTGACAATTACATCTAGTTGTGTGAGTTTTATTCCATATGGATGATTCCAAATTCTACCTTCAGCATCCTAACTTTTCCTCAGCTACTCCAGTATCTAGCTTTTACTGAGGAAGTTGTACCTTGATATATAGTATTTTTAGGCAACATATGAATTATTTAATTTGTGTTTGTTTTCATTTTACAATGTTATGACACCTTGGCCTTGCTGACAGGGAAGAGACTGCTCCTCCCAGGTAAACTAATTCTTAGTGATAGCAAACAGCTTGCTTCCAGTACACATCTGATATGAAAAGCAAACAATTCCAAATCCATATTCCAATTCCTTATTAGGCTCCTGCCACCTGGGACACCTGCTCAATATCACCCCAGGTCCAGGTACAGACAACTAGAATCTATCACTATATCCAAACTAACCAATCCTCAGTCTTCTTAGCTGTTTACCTGGCCTTGCTCATTTATTGGCTTAAAAAGTGCAGCAAAGGGTTTTATTCATGCTTTCCCTTTACTGCTTGAACTTTCTGACCAAGCCTGGCAGTTTCTCATATAGCCCTGCATGGCATTCTAAGCCTACTTTTACTAGGGATCCATGAATATAAAAACTTCTTCCTTCATGACAATCTTCCCCTGTCTGTGTGTCTTACTATTGCTAATTAAAGTAAATCCATGATACATTACCTATATCTTTAAAAATAAACTTCTGCTCCTCCCATATCCCCTATTGCTGTGTTAGTACCATGGTCCTTGAAATCAATAAGACCCAAATATTCAGAGCCACTTTTGGCATCTCCTTTTCCCTTGCCACATACATCGTTATCACTGGTACAACTCCAGCTGTTATCACTACACCATCACATCTGCTTCTTTCCCATTGTCACAGCCCTGTAGTGATCTCCCATTGTCTCTCACTAAGATTACTGTGATTGCCTCCCAACTAAGCTTCCTATGTTCTAGCCTTTCACAGGTCCAATTCATCCAACAATATGAGACCAGATTCATCTTCCAAAGCCATCCCCAACCGTATTACCTTCCTGCTCAAAAGCCTTCAGTGGCTCCATTCTTTGTTCACAGCATAAAAATATCTCCATACTAATTCAAAAGAGCCATTACAGTCCAAGAAATATGATTATTACTAGCATTCATTTTGCCATAAAGGCATGGCTCCATTTTATTAAAATATTGTATTAAAATGAAATGCAGATACAATCATATATACAAATAATCAGATGTCTCCAATTACATGCTAGAGACAGAGGTAGTGTCATTGTGGGACCAGAGAATGTTTTGTTAAGAAACTCCAGAAGGTGACAGTCATTAGTGGTCAAAGAACTTCCTGACCTTCCTGGCTATGAAGCCCTCAGAGTGACTTTCAGGTTTTTCTCACTGATTTCACATTTCTAGGAAAACAAACTATCATTACTCTTGGGTAGAGACCTTTCATCCCCAAAATCTAGAGATAATTCTGTATCCCAACTGGAACAACATAGATCCAATCCAAAAATTTTTGAATAAGCTCAAAACAGAGTAGCATCTGTTCACATGCAAAATGAATACTGGGTATAGCATAGTCTTACAAAGGAATGTAGATTGACAACAGATTCTAGTCTAACAATGTGTATGTGTTGGCATGACAATAAAATTATATATAGTAATATGGGAATGCTTAAGTCCATTAAAGCAGGATATATGGATAGATTTATATAGTACATGTTAAGAAAATATCACCAGAACCAAGCAATACATTCTTTTTCTTTCTCCTTGTTATTCACGTTTTTCCCCAAACCAGACATAGGGTATCACTGGTTATAAAAAAAATTGTGGTAAAGCTTTGCCTTTTATAAAAGAATGAGAAATATGTGATAAACTATGTAGACATTGTGATATATACAAAGAGCACATTCCAGACCAAAAATAATAAAGCATGTCCCTCCACCTCTCCCACCCCAAACCCAAAGACTTATGCTTTGCTGTACCACACTGCTGCTCTGCTCTGCTGTGGTATTATACTACCAAGCAAGAGAGTCACACTGTGAGATAATAAGGTAGAAATTTATGAAGTATAATTGTTCCGAAGGCTGGTGATGCCTGCAGTCTGTCCTGAGGTGTTTGATTCTCCATTTATGTTCAAAGGGGCTCATAACATCAGCGTAGGGTCCTGCCTATCACTTCAGTATTTTGTGATCTGCCTTCCACTTAAGAATTTTGTGATCACTCCTTGGAGTATACTAAAAAATTTCACAGTCAAAACAATTGTTTTAACATATGGTTAGCATCTCAAAAAATATAAACTAAAAATTCAGGATCAATGTATGTGAAAAAATTTAAAGCAGAAAGAATTCAAGTGTTTTTTCTTTTAAATAATATTTTTACAGTGATTCCATATCATAACAGCAAAACTCCTTTAAGTAAAAAGCATGAAACTTTTTTCATGATCATGGTATGTACTATTGCTGATTTTATTAACATAGGGCATTTCTGTCATCTCAATAAACTGTCTTATCCTTCCTTAGAAAGACAGATTTATGGTGATCCCTATTTTAAAAAGAACGAAAGAAGGAAGAAAGGAAGGAAGGAAGGAAGGAAGGAAGGAAGGAAGGAAGGAAGGAAGGAAGGAAGGAAGGAAGGGAGGGAGGAAGGAGGGAGAGGGAGAGGGAGGAATAATGAAAGGAAGGAGGGAAGGAGGGAAAGAAAAAGGGAAGGAGAGAGGGAGGGAGGGACGAGGGAGGGAGGGAAGGAAGGAAGGGAGGAAGGAAGGAAGGAAGGAAGGAAGGAAGGAAGGAAGGAAGGAAGGAAGGAAGGAAGGAAGGAGAGGAGGGAAGGAGGAGGAGAGGGAGGAATAATGAAAGGAAGGAGGGAGGGAGGGAAAGAAGGAGGGAGGGAGGGAGGGAGGAAAGAAGAAAGGACGGAAGGAAGGAAGGAAGGAAGGAAGGAAGGAAGGAAGGAAGGAAGGAAGGAAGGAAGGAAGGAAGGGAGAAAAAAAAGAGAGAAAATACTATCCCAAACAAATAAAGTCAGGTTTTTTCTTATTTGTAGAAGTTAATTAACATCAATCCATTTAATATTATTGAGCACCTTATATTGTGAAAAATTATATTTAACAGGTAGGTGAAATAAAAACTGCAATCATCATACCTCCCTTCAGGGTCTGCACTAAATGGGAGACACAGAAAATAAACTCCACTCTAGAGCATAAGCGGTACTAAGGTAAAAGAAAATGTAGAATGCAGTAAAGGGGAATCAAAGGATTTCTGGGTGATGGGCTCCCTCAGCTTAGTGTCTAAGGACATGAAGGAGTTAACTCAGTGAGCAGAGAAGATTAGATTCCAAGGCCAGGGAAGAGCAAGTGCAAAGCCTGGAATTGTGCGCATGTGAGGGAGCAATGCGCTGGAGGCACAGGGCGTGGGTCATAAATCTTTGTGGAAAGTTTAGGTCTCAGTCCCAAAGCACTGTTTCTCAAAGTGCATAAGAATTACCTAGGACAGTGTTTTTCAGGACACTGCCCATGGCCACCAACACATACTTTCAAAATCAGTCATTATAAATATTTCATGGCATTGAGATCACTGTAGGAGCTTTTTTATAAAAAAAAATACCCTTCTTCAACCCCACCCTCAAAGATTTTGGCTCAATGGATCTGAAGTGGGATCTGGATACAATATTCCTCAGATTCCAATGCTCAGCCAAGGTCAAGAATCACCAGCGGAGGAGCTGCATTTTAACAAGCTCCCAGGTAATTCTGGAATTGCTGCCATGATGCTCGTTGAACACAAGCTAAACAACATTTAGCAAAGTGGTTGTCCTCAAAGTGTGTTCCCTGGGCCAGAAACATCAGAATGACATGGCCGCTGGCTGAAAATGCCCATTCTTGGGCCCCTAGTCAGGACTTACTGGGTCTGAAAAAGCAGAAATAGGCTCAGCAATTTGGACTAAACAAGCCCTCCCAGGTAATTCTAATATACTTCAGTTTAAAAATTATTCACTGCAGAGAAACTGTTGTATTGGCTTTGGGGTTGGGTGACAGGGGAAAAGGTGGTGTACAGACTTACATCTCTGAGTTGTTGCTTAAGGTAGAACGTTTTTGTAATTTTTCTTTTTTAAAATGAGGCATATTTCTACATGAATTGCAAAGCAAGAAATATAAAACAGATGATAGATGATGCTTTTAACTTGCCTTTGTCTGGTATTTGACTCTCTACTGGCCATCCCATCTTTCTAAGGTCTATTATATAGTTAACAAATGCTAGGAAACAATGAGTTAGTTTAAAATATAAACCCTTAATGAAATCTCAGGCATGTGTTTTCTACATCCTTGCTGTTCCAAATTAGATTTGACCTGGCACCACATATTTTGTCTCCCAAATTTTTATTTTAAAAGGCAGGGAAGGAGTGTCTAATGTTCTTTTTTTTTTTTTTTTTTTTTTTCATTTTTCTGAAGCTGGAAACAAGGAGAGACAGTCAGACAGACTCCCGCATGTGCCCGACCGGGATCCACCCGGCACGCCCACCAAGGGCGAAGCTCTGCCCACCAGGGGGCGATGCTCTGCCCATCCTGGGCGTCGCCATGTTGCGACCAGAGCCACTCTAGCGCCTGAGGCAGAGGCCACAGAGCCATCCCCAGCGCCCAGGCCATCTTTGCTCCAATGGAGCCTTGGCTGCGGGAGGGGAAGAGAGAGACAGAGAGGAAAGCGCGGCGGAGGGGTGGAGAAGCAAATGGGCACTTCTCCTGTGTGCCCTGGCCGGGAATCGAACCCGGGTCCTCCGCACGCTAGGCTGATGCTCTACCACTGAGCCAACCGGCCAGGGCCTTAATGTTCTTGAGATAGAAATTCACTATATAGCCACATGTTTGGTCTATTTTTTTAGTACCCTCAAAGGTCTTCATTTTTTTTTTTCTGTCAGTTTTTAGAATCTTACATTCTTAGTATAGAAATAGTTCATTAAAATTCAGTGAAAAGCACCTTGAATTTTGACATTATTATTTCTGGCTTTAGGTTTTCCTTTTTCCCAGTGGAGGGCTGCATGAGCATTGAAATATTGGAGACAAGGGTTCGGGTCTGGGCACTATCACTTCTGGCTCTAGGACCTTGGTCACGGTGTTTAATATTTCTGAACCTCCATTTCCTTTAGATATAAAGTAATAATTCCTCCTTTCAATGGTTTTCGTTTGGAGTAGATAGGATGATGTGACATGTCACATTGGAGATGGTCTGGTATATTAGTTCTCTCCCCCTTTCTCTTTAATAGTCACCCGTTCACTGAACTGTCAGGGGATCAGTACTGAAATAGATTGAGTCTGGAATATTCTGAAAATTTTTTTTTTCTTTTCCCAGTGATGAAGCCTGGTATAAACTGAAGAATTTCAGTGGATGACTTATCTCATGTCAGCATTGGCTAACAAACTTTATTTATAACAGAGAAAAACACTTCTGTAAGGACTGAGTCACATGTGTCAATATAAACATTAATTCAGCCCAGAAGCCACTGAACTTTGGACATGACTTTGAACTCATTTCTTATTTTTTGGTTGGGCAGCTTCAAAAATATTTATAGAAGTGATTCCAATGCTCAGCCACAGTCACACCATTCCTTCAATACACGAGAAAACTACAAGAAAGTGACCTAGACTGGTGCAGCTACCTCTGGCTTAAAATCATATTCACACCCAGCCCATGTCGTAAATATACATTTGGAAATTATAGCGAATTATTTGCTAAGGCTCCCAAAATAAACCTAAAGGTAATACAGGGCCACAATTTGACAATCTATCCTTGTTTTAAAATGCACAAATCTAATTTGTAGAAGTACACTGCCCATTTGCCTTATTAAATAAGTTGGCAAACTAAGTTTTATTCTCACTTGAATAAATTTTTCCCATAAATAATTGAAAGCCATCATAATCAACTAAAAGCCAATAGTTCTGGCACAGCACCTGTCATCAAATATATTAATATTTCTGCAACCTAATATATCAATATTCACTTAGTAGAATAAATAAAACCAAAAGAACCTCACATTCAGTTCATGTTTTGCTCAAGTCAAATTTCACAACCTGAAAAAAAAAATCTTATAGTTATCCAAACATTTTGACTTTCAGATTTTTGGTCAAACTGTTGAAAGATTATAATACAGTTTCCTTTAGGGAGTTTTCAATCCTACTAGGTTACTATGTCCAAAAATTCACACATCCTATGAGCAAGATTCAAAATAGGCTGTCAAACCCCTTGCTCAAATCACAAAAGGGCAAAATTATTTCAAATTCTGCTATCACGCCTCAGACTTGTGTTAGTATAATAATGCAAGAAGTGTGCAAGAGTATTGGCTTTTAGTTTATTGTGCTGGTTTTAAGTTATCAGTGGGAAAAATTATCAAGTGAGAATAAAATTTAGTTTGCCATATTATTTAATAAATGTTTCCCAAGGTTGAAAGAATGGAAATTTAAGGGAAATAATTTGTATGTAAATTTTTTAAAAAGAGTACTTCAAAACAAACCACTGAAATTTTAGCTCCAAAAAAACTGTAGACAAGCAACCGTTGAGTGTGATTCTTCCAGATCACTCACTTCTCCAGTTTAGACTGCTTTAGAAGCAGCGAGAGCTTGTGTCCCATCAAACCTTGCTGAGGAGGAGAATAGTCAAATGGGTGGGTGCAAAGGTTTTGGGTGACCTATGCGAAAAGAAACAGTGAGGCAGAGTTCCTTGGGTATGATTTAAAAAACAAGCTGGTTGGTTATATGCTGGACTTTCCCAACTATACCTTTGCTCAGAATATCTTTGAATGTAATGTTGAGTAGGGCTCTCCTGGGCATTTATTTATTCAGCAAGTCCTTATTTATTAAGATACTTATCATGTGCCAGAAAGAATAGTAGGCCCTTGAGATACAATGGTAAATAAGAAAGCTTTGTTCTGTATACACTTCAGCAGAGAGATATAAACAGTCTTGGAAAGAAGTAATTCAGGTTAGATATATGAAAGAAAAAAGAGGTTTTTGATCCCACAATCACCACATTTTCTTAACTTGCCCTGCATGTCTTGACATAATTTAGGATTCCTAACTTTGGATGAATTGAGATTAGAATGCAGCTAATAAAAACAACTACCTTTCACTGACATTTTATACCAGGCCCTTTGCTTAAGCTTAGTTACATTAATTATCACATTTTATCCTCACAATTCTATGTCAGGAAAGTACAATCTTTGTTCCTATGTTACAAATAAGAAAGCCAAAGATTAGAGAGGACAAAGAACATTTTCAAGCTCACACAATTTAGAACAGTTTCATAATCCCTCAATTATTATTCCCAAATACAAAAAGCTCCGAAACCAAATGTTTTTCATAATCATTTAGTATGAAATCCTGCCCTGAACTATATAGTCTTTTTATTTCCCACTTAAGAGGAAAATTCCTAGTCATACATTTCTCTCCAGAAAGTGATATGCTTGATTAAAGAGTACTGCCTGAGAGCCTGCCGGGAGTATTATGTAATGCATAATATATGCACTGTTACCTTTCTAAAATAAGAATAATTCTAATTTATGAAATACATCCAAGACTCTTAGATAAGAGATATGGAATGCTAGGGGTTTTTTTTATCCCCAGGCTGTTCTTAGCAAACAAGTCCTCACAAACATCACTTAACAAACCTGTGATACTTAGGTAGGGCACCACATAATTTCCATCTAAACATATGAGAGTAAAAGAAGGCACTGTTAATAATTAGTTAGGGACAGTGGGTAAAAATTAAGACTATTCTAGGCAAACTGGGAT
The DNA here is from genome assembly GCF_036850995.1 of Saccopteryx leptura. Taxonomy (NCBI): domain Eukaryota; kingdom Metazoa; phylum Chordata; class Mammalia; order Chiroptera; family Emballonuridae; genus Saccopteryx; species Saccopteryx leptura. The sequence continues at coordinate 35,992,738 of NC_089509.1, forward strand.
GTATGTGACCTGAGGGAGAGTGAATAATCAGTCATTGTGATGAAGTCACTGCCTCTCACCTGCACACTGCATTGCCTCCTCAAGGAATGTGTGGTCTTCCACCTCAAGCCCTCAGGAGTTTCTAAGAAAGGTCTTGGCTCCCTGTGGTGGTGCAGTGGATAAAGCGTCGACCTGGAAATGCTGAGGTCGCCGGTTCGAAACCCCGGGCTTGCCTGGTCAAGGCACATATGGGAGTTGATGCTTCCAGCTCCTCCCCCTTTCTCTCTCTCCCTCTCTCTCTCTCCTCTCTAAAAATTAATAAATAAAATTAAAAAAAAAAAAAAAGAAAGGTCTTGGCTCTGAGAAAGCTCCCTCTGGTCCAGTGTGGATGACCCCTGAATACAGATGTAAGAAGATTATCTTAACAATTTACATCAGGCAGAACATAAAAAAGACTCAAAATAATACATATTAGTGTGGACAAAGGAGCAGCTTAGACTCAAAGAGAGAAATCAACAGAATTTCAGTTAGATATGGGAGATAAAGAAAAAAGCAGAAAATTTCTGTTATGACTTGGAAGCTTTGAAAATGTTTTGTTTAAATAGAGTATACAAGAAACAGAATTTCTGGGGAAAATAAGCTGAGATTGTCAATCATCAAGTGTCCATGGGTACTTCAAACTCTACTAGCAGAAAAATTTAGGCACAATTGGTACAAACTTTTTTTAAAAAACTTCCATTTTCTTTTTTTCTTTTTTCTTTTTATTTATTTATTTTTTACAGAGACACAGAGTGAGTCAGAGAGAGGGATAGACAGGGACAGACAAACAGGAACGGAGAGAGATGAGAAGCATCAATCATTAATTTTTCGTTGTGCGTTGCAACACCTTAGTTGTTCATTGATTGCTTTCTCATACATGCCTTGACCATGGACCTTCAGCAGACCGAGTAACCCCTTGCTGGAGCCAGCGACCTTGGGTTCAAGTTGGTGAGCTTTTTGCTCAAACCAGATGAGCCCACGTTCAAACTGGCGACCTCCGGGTCTCGAACCTGGGTCCTCTGCATCCCAGTCCAACACTCTATCCACTGCGCCACCGCCTGGTCAGGTGGTAACAAACTTCTTAATGGAAGAGTGTTTCTATTACCCCCAGGGACCTAGCACAGTGCTTTAAACATGGTAGATGCTAAATAGTAATTTTGTCTATTACTCCTAAGCATTCTTGAGGCGTTGACCTCTAGACCTAATCAAGAATTACTTCCCTGTTAACTCTGGTACGTTGATAGTAATCTTGGACACTTACAGATACATATTCTGGTCATACAGGGAGAAGCCTTAACTCAATTTTCTGGATAGCTCTTTCTAGCAGTGCAGGCTCTTTCTAACAGTTCTGGCTGGAGTCACTGGCACAGTTTTCTATTCCAGCCCAGGATTTGTTTTCCTGTCATTTACGTGAATCTCTGATGCCAGAAACCTAACATCCCTGTATATCTGACAAAGTACATCTGTCAAAATAAATTGGAAAAAACTCTGAAATAGGAGAATAATTGTTAAACGTTCTAGCTAGCACACACTCTTTCAGTTTTTCTCCACATTTCATTGTTTTTGAACTATTTTATTTCAATTATAGTAAGTCAATAGAAATGTGAATGTCCTTGTCCATAGAAATGCAAATGTTTGTGTCTGATAAACATGCAATTGATTATTGTTTTATCAATATAGACCAGTTTTATACCTATTGATAACTTCATTTCAGCATTTCTGACTGCCTAAGTATGTAAGTTTCTTGAATTCACCTTTGAACTATGTTTAACATCTTTCTGCCTCCGTAGTTAGCTAAGGAATTAAATAAAAATTTTGAGACATACTCATTTTATATTTGTATGAGAGTAATATGTTTACCTTTATTAAAAATTATCTCAAAAAAAGTTTGATTTTAAAAAATTTATTATGTGACAGTTGACACTGTAAGTATTTTGCACACATTATATGTTTTAATTCTCATAAATTACTCTTTGATATTTTCTACTATTTTTATCATGAGCATTTTACAGACATGGAAACTGAGTTGTTATCAGTACAGTGGCTTGCCCAATTCACCCATTCTGCCTGACTCCACAGTCAAAGATCATATCCATTTCAATATACTGTCTTAGATATTGATCAGTGTTGGCTGCAAAATTTAATAGCAGTCTCAATAATAAAACTACAAATTTATATATATTACTCATTTTCATAAATGATACATATAATAGACTGTAAATATATTCATGTTCTTCTAAAAAAAAGTAATTTAACTGTTATAAGATTTGACCTACTACAGAACAATGGAAAAAAATTTCAAATTCCTAGCATACAATGCCTTTCCTGAACAAACTCCTGATTATTGTGGCAGCCACAACTGAGCTGTCCTCTACAAATCCCTGTGCCCTGGGCATACTAAAACACAAAGCTCCTTACATTTCCACTCATGTTATTTTCTTTGCCTGAATACATTTACCAATTTGCTATCTTAGAATACCTATTCATACTTCAAGACTAAAATTAAGGATCACTTCTTCATAATGCATCATCTGACATTTTCATCTCCTTTATATTCCCAGAAGCATCCTGGGTATGTTTTGCTATAGTATTTATGACACTGATTAGGGGTTGACTGTGTACATGTTTATTTTTCTCACTTTTGGGGAAAAGGTTTTGATTTCTTTAATAATACTAGAATATAAAGCAGTTCTAGGTATATATAGGTGCTCAAAAAATAAATGTTTAATTAAATCAAATTAATTATATGAAATGATATAAAGATTTGTTTTTTCTTCTTCTAAAGCTGTCATTATGTTCTTAGGAATAACCACAATTTTACTGATTTTAGAGAAAGACAAGTGGGAAGATTAATAGACACTAGTCACATTACAATACAAAACACTAAAAGCAGAAAGTAACTTTTGTTGATCTTGGTTAAGTTAGGTCCCATCTTATACAATGTTCAAATGGATGCTCATTTAAAATACATACTTCATAATGCCACTTGGAGGTTATGAGACTATATTCAAACCAATAATGACATCAAAACTGTTATCCACAATTATTAAGTCAGTTTTTATTATTATATCATTTTGTATTATTATAAGAATATAGTAATATTTAAATGCTCTAGTCAGCTTTGGCAAATATATTAGATCAATATAATCTGTGATAATTAATTCTCTGGTCCACATAATATAATTATGGTATTTCAGTGAGGGCTCCTTACCCTTACCTGCCCTAATATGAAGATACACAGCTGTTACTGAAAGGAAAAGGAAGATCAAAAAGCATTCCAACTTACAAAAGAAGATTTACTGGCTTCATTGCCCTACCCCCCTTTGAATAGTTCCCTTCTGTTAAGTGCTTAGTTTTTTATTTTAATGATTGTGATTTATTTATTATTTTTGGTAACAACATCTCGGCAGCACTTAAACTGTACTTTTAGCTTTACAGTCTGGGCAGACATTTGACTCTTTAGAAGGATTATGTATGTGTCTCTATAAAGGCCAAAATACACAGTGAAAACCAGTAAAGAAACTGGTTAAAAGGAGCACTCATCAATTCATTGAACAAATGGAAGCATGTGGTGAAACGATGCTTTATCCACACATCTGGTTTGCTAATATATGCAAGTGAGGATAGTTTTGAGCATCTTCTCTATAATTATTTCACTTAAAGAATGTCTTCCATTCATTCATTGGGGCGGGGGGTGCCAGCTTGGTATGATTCATAAAATAGGACATAGGACACAAAAGTATGGCTTTATAATTTCTATCTTCTTTATCTTTAATGCCTATAGGTTTCAATTTCAGAATCTGTGCACATTTATTAAATATCTATTATGGACCATGCACTGAGCAAGCAAGACCCCAACACATAATAGAATGTGACTAAGTTCCCACCCACACTGCTCTAATTCTATAGTCCTTTAAAATCCCATAAGCTTCTGAAAATAAGAAAAAAACATGATTTTGAGGATGTTAGTATAAGCTTCAGCTCTTTGACATTATTAATAAATAATTGCATTTTAGCATTTTTTTTGTTTTTACAAATTTATCTTGCTTCTAACTGTAGCAATATCCACAAGAACATGTTGACTTCAGGACACATGGTTTTAAGTTATTACTGTACTAGAGGATTTGGCACTGTCCCAAGGGACCAGGATATTTGGTGCAGAAGCTTTGTTTATATATACACTTCTTTACAAAGAGAAGGAAAAGAGTCAGTTGGGGTTTTTTGTTTGTTTGTTTGTTTCTGGATGGAATGTGTCTTTTCATATAAATCCAGGCTGCATATTTATATGTAGAACATAATGGAACACCTCCATTTTGAAGCTCTACCACCACCGAAAACAAAAATTACTACCTCTTCAACTCCAGTCTCTTAACACTGAAACAAATTGGGGGAGTGCATATTGGACCAACCATTATCCACAGGTATTTACAAACAAAGGTTCATAGTTAACTATTCAAACACTTGGGACCCAGAACTTAGAGCATGGCCATAAGTATTTGCATTCAGTCTTTAAAAGTTGTTGGTCAGAGACTTCAGGGCCCTTGAGATAAACGTCCTTTTTGAACATGTTTAGAACAGTTCATTTCCAATGTAATTTTCAAGTTTATGAACAGGAAAATTTTCCTTCTATGTTTCTTCAGAGGAGCTTTAAGAAACCTATAAAACTGTGAGCAAACCAAAGAGTCTCTATTTTCTGTAGGATGGGTAATATAATACTCCCATGCATGGCAAGCATTTATTGGTACATTTGAGAGTCATTCACAATGCAGGGCAGATTGCTTATGGCAAAACAAATCAGATACCATTCTTGTTTATTAATAAGAGCTAGTGATTGTTCAGGCACAGAGGTATGCATATAATTGGAATCTGGATCAAAATGTAAGTCCAGCCTAAAACCCAGGAGCCTTATTACAAGACTCATAGTTGCACTATGAGCAGAGCAAGAAAGGTAACTGGGTTTTAACATTATCTTTGTGTTCTTGTCAACTAATTTAGGAGGAGAGGCTGCATAAAGTAAATAAAAATATCCAAGATAGATGCCTTGGGCTAGCCTTTAACTCTCATTTATAAAACTGGGAAATCAGTGGCATCTATCACAAAGTATTGATGGTCAGGAGTAATCATTATCTAAGTGATAGCAAATTTAAAAGTCACAGTACAAAAGTTGCCTCCATTCAAATTTCTAACATCTGGGATATTAAAATTATTTCTTAGGTTTAAGGCCTTGTTCCCCTGGGATAAAAATACAGATGTAAAACTTTAGAAGGATACTTATTTCACTTATTGGTAACTAGCTTCATATTGGTGGAGTCTCTAAGCCCTGAGTAAATGAAGGCCAGAGTTAAAAGAAAACATGCTGGGGGGGGGGGGGGGCGGTAGGAGGAGAGGGTGGAATGTAAGAAGTTCAGAATGAGGGCAGAGCAAAGGAAAGCTAATTGACAACTCTTTGCTCACTCAGTGGCCTAGGTTTATAGATAGCCAGCCTTGAGCCCAGGTTCTATGATAACTGAAAATAGATTTAATAAAAATAAGGTAGTAGGTCTAAATAAAAACATTTCATTTTCTTTTCTCACTCAGTCTCTCTCTCTCTCTCTCTTCTTTCCTTCTTCCTTCTTTCCTTCCTTTCTTCCTTATACATTTACTGGAGTTCAGAAAAAGCATTTAGTTGCTTTGGGCAATTGTCTGAGTCATATCAGTTTTTTAAGAGGAAATGTTTTGAGGGATGGTTTAGAGATGTACACAATGGTAAGTTGGTAAATATCTAAAATTTTATAAACTAAAATGAAATAAAAGGTTCTGTGAAAGCCATCCACCTAAGTATTTAAAATATTAACTTGTCTCAGTGCAGGTGAAGGGATATGCATTTGTAGAGATATGCAGTTGAGTTGATGATATGGACAGAAATAGCATACAGTGAATTCAGAGTTTATTTCAAAAATTGTGTAGAGTTCACTGCATCAATGCTTATAAGTGAGTTTATCTCCTTTTTATAGATGTAGAATCTATAAGAATTTTATAAACTTTCTAGGCTCTATACTAAGAAATAGATTTTTTAATTATAGGCAAAGAATAAAAAGTATTCAATCATATAAATATGTATATATATATACATATGTATATGTATATGTATATTCATATTCAAAGATGTGTGTGCATGTGTGTGTGTGTGTGGTAAATATATCCCTATACCTGTCCCAAGTTTGTCTTAGGGTAGAGAACTGCCCCATAAGCTTAGCCATGCCTTCTTAACTTTGTTGTATTAACATTTTCCTGATGAATATTCATTTCTAGTACAGAGTAATTTGCATATGTTGCTGTTAATAAGGAGCCAACTGCTGATTGACGTTATTCAAAGGGAAAAACAAGTTTCTCCAACAACTTGTAGAAGACATTTTTAATGCAGAATTGCAATTATATGTATGGCATCTGAACTGTAGATGATTTTACACTCACCTGTGAACTGAAAGAGTTCTAAGCACGCCTCCCCAAAGTAGGCCACTCTGCTATCAGATTACTTTGAGCTGAAAGTAATTGAGAAAAATCAGAAAAAGGTCAAGCTCTCTGCCCTTCTCCAATCTACCTTCAAACAGCATATAAAGTACCCACTTCCATAAAAGGAAGAGGATAACAAACATATCCCTGGAGAAAAGATGGTACCTTACTAACCAGCCTTTACTTTCATTAGTTTCCTCATATATGTATTTTGTCTTTTTATAGTTTGCTATCCTTAGAAAGTCCTTTTTCCTTTATCTTGTTCCTCTATGAAATGATTGTTGTTCGTTAAAAAAAGATTTTATATAGGCTCAAGTTCTAACCATGTCTTTGAGTTACTCATCAATGAGTACTCCTGTGTATATGCATGACATATATGTTAATAAACCCTGTCTATTTTCTCTGTGTTAATCTGTCTTTTATCAATCTAATATGCAGGGCCTCAGTCAATGACCCTAAGAAAAGTAGGGGAAAACACTTTTTTTCTTCCTTACAGAACTAAATAGTTCATGAAATAAGCCCTTCAGCATGTGGCACAGCTCTGCCATAAAACAGTCCATAATTAATTGTTGATGTGTCTCAGAATTGTTCATAGTTATTAATTACCTATGACAGGCAAAATGAGAGAGGCAAAGGGAAGTGAACTTTGGGAATCCCATGGGGTTCTGGCTCTTTTATTTATCAAAATCTTAAACCTACAGAAATTATAGAAACTAGAGCTCTTGCTGGTAAGGAAAACTGAAGGTCATAGGAAAGAGAGGAAATTGAGAGCTTCAGCTTCTCTTCGGTGCTCACACCAAGTATGCCTAGCTAAATGCCTAACTTCATCTCTCCGATAGACAAAATTAATCCCTTACTCCACCCTGACTAAACACACACACACACACACACACACACACACACACACACACACACCATTCCTTTGGGCATTTGATGACTATGTCAAAGATAATAATAGCAGCCCCCTACATACCCCAAGTGTATCAGTTTTGTATACAGTACTTCCTTATATCTTCACCACAACGGTGTGAAACATAATCACTCTCAGTTTACAGAAAGGAAACCTGAGACTTAAAGCCAAAATCACACAGCTAAGCAAGAAGTAGAGCCAATATTAAAACCAGGCCTATATGACATGTGCTTCAAACCCTACCCTCTCCATGTTGCCAACCATGCATGATATAAGGATGTCTTAATTTTGCCAGAGAGGATATGAGCATCATTTCTATGTAAAGTCATTTCCGCTTGTCTACATCCAGTTTAGTGAATTAATAATCAAACTGGAAGAAAAGTAAACCTAAGAAAGTTTTATGGAAACCATAAAAATTGAGTCTATTCAAATATTTCATGAAAATAACTCATCTCATACTCTTCCTATAACAAGTTCTCTGGCTCTTTATGGAGCCTAGTTTCCATTTGCTGAAGCTACACTTCATTAAGCAGGATTCCTTGAAAATAAAAACATCAAACATCAAAGCAGAACTTGTTTTCTGACCTAATTTTGATGATCATCAGAAACAATGAGGTTTCTATGCATTCCCTTCTCCTTTATGCTCTTCCTTTGTGATTACTCCCATCTTTTGTAATTCATTACACCCCAAGGCAATTACTGCATTTTGTGAAATGCACAGCTTTAAAAGGAATTTCCATGCAGAGTTACAGAAACTGAATGCTACATTTCTGAGCAAAGCACCCTTCCTTAGGGCATTGTAATTAGCCTTTTCATGGGCTTAGATGGAGCCAATTTTTTAGCAGTCCTACGGTGTATTGAAAAGCCCCTGAACATAATTGTTCTTTTTAGACCAGTCCTTTGGTTACCCCCTAAGACAACTTACATCTTATGCTTCTTTCTCCCTAAACCCAACTATTGCTCACTTAGTCACTTAGCTGGGAATGACAACCTTTAATGGAAATAGAAATTAAACATAGATCAATCTGAAATCTTCCTGTATTTGTGCAGTCATCGTCCACATCTAGCCAGGACAGATCAGAGCTCTGCCCTAAAGCCTTGGACTTTCAGGCCAGTGTGGCCAGCTGGCCCTGCCTAAAACTCATATCACCCATGAACAAAGTAGTGCAGACCCTTCCCAACTAATTTTTTACTTTAACATACATAGCTGAAATTTCATGAGCTTTGTTGAAAGAGTAAAAATTGAAGTTTTTTGTTTTATTTTATTTAGTTGAATACTTCCAAGAACTGGCTCATAATGATGTTCCTGTGACTTAAAAAAAAAAAAATTCTTAATAAGCTGAAAAGCCAAAGATGTGTGGCATTGATTTTCATATTCTGTTAGGTCTATAATAAATACTTCATCAAAGAGGAGACAAAAAGGATCTTTAACACCATTTCAATGCTTTTTAAAAGAAAAATAACAAAGTGTGCAGGGGAGAGAAGAGAGGAAGCCTAGAAAATAACCACTCAAGAGAATTCCTTTCAGATTCATCAGTTTAAGTACAGATATATTGAAATTACACACAAGCACTAAATAAGTAAGGAGCCTAAGTAATTCTCCCTGTCTGACAAAACACAAGTTGTAGAACCTTCCAGAACCTTAGTTTTCTCACTGATAAATAAAGTTTACAATTCCTTCTTCAGAAAGCTGTTGAGAAGGTTGTCTGGTCCCCTATGTGGAAGTTCTCTGTAAATCAAAGGGTCTTGTTGCATATTGGTTTGATATGATTTTAAATCCACTTGTTAATGGCTTTAAGAAAGTTGTTCTGATGTAAGAGTGAAGTTGTTTACACTGAGGAAGCCTCATCACGGACATCTGTTGTCGTGATAAGCGCTCAGTAGCTGTGCTGATGATGGGCATGGCTGGGAGCTTATTGATAAAAACCTGTGAAGCAGCATGTAAGGCAGGTGGCAGAGTCCATCTTCATTGTGCAGATGCAGGTTCCCATTGGATTCAGACAGACGGTAAAGGAACTGTGGAGCTAGAAAATGGTGGGCCATTCTGTTTATTACAGTCTTGTAACGGCAGATGAGCAAACAGGCAGGGAAGACTGCTTCCCTCTCACTCAGCGCTCCCAAAGCCTCGACTCATTCTAGGACTCTTCCGGACTCATAGACCCCCTCCAGCCTCAGCAGGGATTCCAAGCCCCTCAACTCTCTCTCTCTCTCTCTCTCTCTCTCTCTCTCTCTGCTCTCTCTAGCAAAACCACTGAAGAAAAAAAAAACCCTTCTCTAGTAAACAATAGCCCCTCCCAAGCAAGCAGGCAATCTGCAATTTCCAATCTGCTGCCCTGAGGGCAAGCACCTGCAGCCTTCCATAGACTACACACGAGGCACTGCCCAGTACAAGTGCGCAAACTTAAAAAACATTTGTTTACCCAACAGAGCAACTGTGGCAAGGGTACATATATACCTTTAAACACCAAGCGTTTGTGAAGACTTATCCTAGAGTGTTTGGCAGGGGCCAAGCTACCCTTTGCTGATCTAAATCACTCTTCAAAGACCTTGGGGCTTTAGCTGCAGCAGCGGTAAAGCCACCTTTTACCAGTACTGTGAAAACCCTGCAGCTACTCTGTGAAGGAGATCAAGTTGCCCACCAACACCAGCTCCTTTATTCCCTAGCAATGTGCTCTGGCAAAAAGGAACTTCCATTTTGAACCCGGTTGGACATCAGCTCTTGGTTGGCAAAGCTGGCTCCTCTGAGTAGCAACTTGTAGAAAGGTAAACTTCAAATTAATTTGGATTTTATTTCTTTCATTTCCCTTTAGCCTGGAACAATCGTGTGATTAATCTGTCATTGGCTGGAGTATGTTATTTCTTTATTGGCTTATTAAAAGACATTATCCTGTGTGTTATTGCCTTGTGAAATATTACTATTATAAATTATAATACCCACAGTGAACCTGTGTGAAATAAATTACTGGCAAAGACAATCTTAGTCTCCGAATATAATTTGCTGCCCAAACAGAACAGGTCTCTTTGACAGGAATACCACACTCTCAGGACAAAACATAACGGAATGCTATTTCTGTCTTGCCTTGGGAACTGCTTAGAGAAAACCATGCTTTTCTCTTCTGTCTTCAGTTTCTTGTCTCCCTCTATACTGACCTTGCATGTGTGTGCATGTTGCCCTGCTACTCAACGATATTTTTCTCATAGTCCTGCTACTGACATTATCTTTTGCTTGGTAATAATCACGTTTGACTACTTCTGAGTGAGGCCTCCTTTGCTTGTGTGCCTAACCATCAGTGACTTGTACTCCTCTGGAACTTTGGCCAACCTTCCAAAGAAGTTAATTGACCTTTTTAAAACAAGTTTAATACTGTAGTTATTTCTAATCAAGGAACTCCTATTTAGCAGAAAATATCTTTATAAGCCTACCAAAAATGTCTTTTTATTCTCCTTTTCTATATAAGTGAAAGAATAGTCAACGTGCTATATAATTAGGTGCTGCAAAGAAACTCAGCAAAGTAGTCACAGTGCCTGTCCTTGTGGGACTTGCAGCCACATAGTACATACTAATAGCAATCAGAATATTAAAACTACCAAATAACATTGATTGAAAGTATACTGTGGTCTGACCTGTGGTGGCATGGTGGATAAAACTTTGACCTGGAATGCTGAGGTCTCCAGTTCAAAACCCTGGGTTTACCCAATCAATGCACACGCAAGAAGCAAGTACTATGAATTGATATTTCCGCTCCTCCCCTTGCCTTTCGCTTTTTATCTTCTTCTAAAATCAATTAATAAAATCTTTTTAAAAAAAAAGCATACTGTGTGCCAGGGACTATTCTAGACACTTTACATGTATTATCTCATTTAATCCTTAAATGTGTTGTCCTTACTTTGTATCTTTACCTCTTCTTCTCTCTTAATATGATACCATTTAGGCTTTTGCTTTCACCATCCATTGAAATTGTCCAAGGTCAGCGACTATCCTCAAGTTGCCAAACACAATTAAACCCTTCTCAGTCTTCATCTTGCTCAACTTTCAGGTCGATTTGACAAAATTGACTCTCCCTCTTTCTTAAAATACTTACTTCACTTGTCTTCCTTAATATTCTTCTTCTTCTCTCTTACCTTATAGGTTGCTCTGCTTCCATCCTCTTCACTAGCTCCTCTTTACTGCCCTGACATCTTAACATTGGGGCGCACCAGGATTCTGCTCTCAGGTCTCTCCTCTCCTCTGGCCGCATACTCTCCTAGGTGATCTCTTTGCCCGTGGTAATTTTAAACACATTCTACATGCCAATCTCTCCAACTTCATTTGTGTCCCCTAAACCAGCCTACTCAGCTAGTCAACTTGAATTAAGTTTGCTAGAGCAGCCATAAAAAATAGCACAGACTGGATGGATTTAAACATCAGAAATTTACTTTCTCACAGTTCTGGAGGTAGGTGCATGAGATCAAATTGTTAGCAGGTTTGGTTTATTTTAAAGCCTCTCTCCTTGACTTCCTCTGTCTTTACATGGTATTCTCTTTGTGCCTGTCTGTGTTCTAATCTCCTCTTTTTATAAAAAAAAAATCGGTCATATTGGAATAGGACTCACTCATCTTACTTTAACTATACTTCTTTAAAGATAGTATTTCCAAATACAGTCATATTCTGAGATTAAGACTTCACCATATGAATTTAGCAGAATGCATGCAATTCAGCCCATAACAGAGCTAATTCCTCAATTTTCCACTCAAATAAATAATGAAAATTTGAAATTTAACATGACCAAAACTAATCTTTATATCCTACTCCGTCTCCACCCTACTCACCCTCCAAAACAAACCAAAACAAAACAAATCAAAACCTTGCTTTTCTTTCAGTGTTCTCCATTATCATTTGGTCTCTAGTCAATGTATTCTCCTATCTAATATACTATTCTCAATTTCTTTCTAACTCCACATCACCTTATATCTTTAGATTTTTAGTATCTATATCTTACTAAAGTGTGAGCAGGGAAGCAATTGTATTCTTTCTCTGCCTTATCCCCAGGAATAGTTGTCTGATATACCGTATAATGGTTACTCAAAAACTAGTTGCTGAATTATCACAACAACTTTATTGGATAGGTACATTATTTTCTCTATTTAAAAGAGAGGAAATTTAAACTCAAGGAAAATATGTAACTTGCTTTAGGTCATACAGCTGGTAAGAAATGGAGCTGCCTGACCAGGTGGTGATGCAGTGGATAGAGTGTTGGAGTGGGATGTGGAGGACCCGGGTTCGAGACCGTAAGGTCACTAGCTTGAGCACGGGCTCATCGGGTTTGAGCAAGGCTCACCAGCTTGAGCCCAAGGTCACTGGCTCGAGCAAGGGGTCACTCGGTCTGCTGTAGCCCCCCGATTAAGGCACACATAAGAAATCAATCAATGGACAACTAAGGAACCGCAACGAAGAATTGATGTTTCTCATCTCTTCCCTTCCTATCTGTCTGTCCCTATCTGTTTCTCTCTCTGACTCTCTCTTTCTCTGCCATAAAAAAAAAGGAATAGAGCTAAATTTGAACTCAAGTAATCTGAATATAGATTACTGATAAGCAATAATATTTCAATAAGACAAACATTAGTTATAAGGTGCACAGAGTATATTAGAGGTCTCAGGAAGATCACTTACTCAGGAGTTATAAAAGGAGACAACTAGTTTAAAAAATGTAATGAGTAATAGTCCCAGACTAAGACAACCTCACATGTACAAGCAAAGTAAAATCCTAAACCAAGTTGGTGCTCAGCAATTCACCAAATGAGTAACTAAATGGACCATTAGTATATTAAATAAACCTAGAAAAATCAGAGCACATTATCACGGAAGACAACTGTATTACTCAGGACTCACCATTAAATTTAAACAGAAGGAAGACTTGATTACCATAACAACCAGCCACAGCTCCCAAACCTATAAATAAAGCTGTCTGAATTGACTACACCAGATATATTTTGCTACCAGTGTTGGTCAACAAGGTCTCAACGATGAAGATCTAGCTCTAATTTCATTAAGGCCTAGGGGAAATGGTAAATCTAGTAGAAAACTTACAGTGTGTATTAGACCTTGAAGATTCTGTGAGGAAGTTTATTATACTCTAGTGAAGGCAATGAAAGCCCTAGTATTTTATAATTTGCAACAGAACAATAGCAGGAATATTGAACTGCATGCATAATGAAAGACAGATGGGGCCCTGACCGGCTGGCTCAGTGGTAGATCATTGGCAGGGTGTGTGGAAGTCCTGGGTTCGATTCCTGGGCAGGGCACACAGGAGAAGCAACCATCTGCTTCTCCACCCCTCCCCCTCTCCTTCCTCTCTGTCTCTCTCTTCCCCTCTCACAGCCAAGGGTCCATTGGAGCAAAGTTGGCCCTGGCACTGAGGATCCCTCCATGGCCTCCGCTTCAGGTTCTAGAATGGCTCTGATTGCAGTGGAGCAATGCCCCAGAAGTGCCCAGCATTGCCCCTGATGGGCATGCCGGGTGAATGGATCCCAGTGGGGCACATGCGGGAGTCTATCTGTCTGCCTCTTCCCCCACTTTGGAAAAATACAAAAAAAAAAGGCAGATGGTTCTTTAAAATCATAATGAAACTTAGGTTCTTTAAACTTGAATGATTTTTATTTCACCAAGGAGAGCCAATTTTAGTGTTCATTATGATAATTTGACAATAAAACCCACTTTTGACATTAAATATAATAGTCAGTAAAATTCAAAAATTAGCAAAGATATGGATAACAAGAAGAGTTGAAAAATAACTTCTGAGGTATGCTTATTTCTGAAATAATGCTATCTAGAGTCTGGATTCTCATTTAGGGTCACTGATTGCTGCTACAGTTGAAGTTACCCAGCATATATAATATACATCTTATCACCAAGCTATGCTGAAGTTTTAGAAAGTTAAGTAGAGGCACCATCAGTTGTAGGAGTTGGAAAGGTTGCAAGTGTGATATTCAACTCCAAATAAGTACTTTAAGAAATCATGGCATTAACTAGATCAAATCTAACTTAAGGAAAATTTCTTATTGAAAAACAGGCTATTGGAAGATAATCATTGGACTCCCCTTCCATATTTATGAATTTTAGCCATCACTTTTTGTGAGTGTTATAGTTTTACAAATGCACTCTCCCAACTTTGAAAAACACAATGAATTCATAGCTGTGATTCGAATGGGGCCCTTTATCTTTTCATAAAACATATTAATTAGATTTCAGTTTACTGTAAAATGGCTAAGAAAATAAAATTAAGGAAAAAAATGTATTGTATCACACTAAGATTGACAATGGCTGAGAAGTCAAGTCTGTAGCTATATTTAAGTCGAAGGTCAGTTCAGATGGAGTTTCAACTTATTTTTCAATATCTTCTCTTTTAAAAAGCCATGTCATTTAACATTATTTCTTTAATATGGCATAAAATGGAAGGTCCCAAATGATGATAGTCAATAATAACACTCATAATTATGATAAAAGCACCAATAATGTACTCCCCAGGAAGATTTTTTTTATATCACATCAAGAGCTTAGTACAAGAAATGAAAAAAAAATGTGCTTGCAGTGGTCGTGTTCAAGTATTTGATACCAATCATAATTCACTGACACAAAACAGCATATTAGCAGGTATTAAATTCAGAAAATGATAAAATTCTCCCTTTTTCTTTAATGGTACAAATTGAATATATGCATCAAATCCCAGAAACAAGAGATATATTAGTTTCTTATAAATAAATGCTTTAGTTAGAAATATGTTTTTCAAGATATGTAAATTATTTGCCAGTTTTAGTTATTTACCTGTGTCTAAATTTATTTGTTTGCTTAACATCAGAGAATACAATGTAAATATGTTTAAATTTTTTGTTTATGGTATACAAGAGACATTTTTTCATTTGTATTTAAGTATGTATAAAGAAATCACCATTGGAAGAAATGCTTTTGTGGCTCTATTGAAAGGCCACTATTTGTAGAAGTCATCTGAGACACATGAACACCTTAGACTTGGTCTTAATTGATAACAACAGAAAGCGTCAAACAGAATATCTCAGGACAAGGAATATCTGTGCTCATTTTACTTTACTAAAAATAAGGGGATTGGCGATTTACCAAGTGAATATTGAGACTTCCAGCCATTTTCCCTTGCTTGGTTCCCAAAATGTGGCATTCAGGCTAATAATAGTCTTCAGGTAGGAGATTAAAATTTTATTTTCTGAGGAATCTTACCTGCCCAAGAGAAGGAATTTAAAGATACTAAGAATGAAGATTCGAGAAGAAAAAAACAGACCCAATCTGATAACCTCAGTAAAACTCATGGCCAACAAGTCCAGTCTTGACACAGAACTTCTAATTACCTTTTTTCCTAAGTTACTTACTTTTTTATTGTTTTGTCTATTTTAATATTTTTAATTGAATTTATTAGAATGACATTGGTCAATAAAATTATATAGATTTCTGGTATACAATTCTATAATACATCATCTGTACATTGTATTGTGTGTTTACCACCCCAAATCAAGTCTCCTTCCATCAACATTTACCCCCCTTTGCCCCCTTCTTCCTCTCCCTGCCCTCCCTTCCTCTGGCAATCACCATACCTTTGTCTGTGGCCATGAGTCTTTTTTTCCTTTGCTAAATCCTTTCATCCTTCTCACCCAACCTCCACCCACGTCCTTCTAACAGCTGTCAGTCTGTTCTCTGTATCCATAAGTCTGTCCCCACTTTGTTAGTTTGTTTTGTTAGATTCTACATATAAGTGAAATTATATGGCACTCAATGATACATCTGATAAGGGCTTAATATCCAAAATTCATAAAGAACTTATGAAACTCAACATCAAAAAAGTTCAATTAAAAAATTGATAAAGAACCTAAATAGACTTCTCCAAAGGGGACATACAGATGGCCAACAGACATATGAAAGAATGTTCAATGTTACTAATCATCAAATAAATATAAATTAAAACCACAATTAGATATCATCTCATTCCTGTCAGTATGACTATCATCAATAAGTCAACAAACAACAAGTGTTGGTGAGGATGTGGAAGAAAGAGAACTTTTATGCATTGTTGGTGGGAAGGCAGACTGGTGCAGCCACTGTGGAAAGCAATATGGAATTTCCTTAAAAACTAAAAATAGAGCTGCATTATGACCCAGCAGTTGCACTTTTGGGAATATATCCAAAGTAACCTGAAACACTAATTCAAAAGAATATATGAACCACTATGTTCACTGCAGTGCTATTTACAATAGCCAAGATTTGGAAGTACTACCAAGTGCTCATTAGTAGATGAGTGGATAAAAATGTTGTGGTACATTTACACAATGAAATAGTACTCAGACATCAAAAAGGAGAAAATCTTGCCTTTTGCAACAGCATGAATGGGCCTAGAGACTAACTAGTATGCTAAGTGAAATAAGCCAGTCAGAGAAAGACAAGTACCATATAATTCCTACTTAACTTGTTGATGCTCAATTCCTGAATGTGAGCAGTAAATTTAAGTCACCAGACAAATGAAAAGTGTTTCAAATATTGAAAATTAGAAGCCAGATAAACAAACACATTAAATTGAAAGAAACAAAGATCATGACAGGAGAATAACATGGAAGTTTGGGTGGGAAAGCTAGCTAACATTAACATTCTTAAAGAGGTAAAAAGGAAATACAAACTTGAGGCTATATAAAGGGATCATTCTAGTTAATGTTTTCTTATGTCGTTAGTAGCAGTTTTTCCCAGCCATAGAAAAATCACTATTGAATTTTAATTACTTTTGTTTCAATATTTAGCTTCAACTGATTAATTATATTTTTAAAACTCTAATTTCATCTTAATCTCTTAAAGTCAGTTTACCAATTTTGTTATTCAATTCTTTATCTAGCAAATTATAACATTTAGGTTTAAGGAATTTTAAATAATGTTTATTCCTATTTACAAACCCAGTAATTAATTAAAACACTTTGAACTTTTCAAAGTATATTGAATTACATCTTAATTTTTTTTAATTACTTGATCTAACAGACAAAACTCTTCCATGAATCTAAGTAATATTGATAAAGATAATATATCTGCTTTAGGTATCTATTGTTATATTACAAACTATTTTTAAGTTTAATAGTTTAAAGTAATTACTATGTTCAGGGATTCTGTGGGGCAGGAATTTGGAAATGTACAGTGGGGATGACTTTGATTTGTTCCACAACATCTGGGGCATCTTAGCTGACTCATGCACTGGCAGAAGAAACCATCTGAAGACATCTTAATTCACATATCTGACTATGCAAACCAGGTTTTATAGTCATGAACACCTATGGTGGGCCTCTATGGTGATCTGGGCTTCCTTACAGTATGGAGGCCTCTACTTCTCACATGATAGCTTATGGCCCCAAAGGCAAATGTCTTGAGAGAACCAGGGAAAGCTGCATGGCCATTTCTAATTTAGACTTAGAAGTCATATAGCACTAACTGCTGTTTTCTGTTGGTTGATCAGTCACTTAAGGTAAGCTAGCAAGGATTTTCCTGCCATGTATTAATATATTCTGCTCTTCCTCAACTACCTGTAAATCACCCATTCTCACTTCTGAAATGTAATAATTCATTTCCCCCTTTCTCTATTCGATATATTGCCTCACTATCTTTGGAATTTTCATAGATGTGAATTCCCCATGCACATGTGGTTTTTTGTTTTTTTATTTTTGTTTAATTGTTGTTTTGTTTTGAGAGAGAGGCAGTGAAAGAGAAACAGAGAGACAGGAACATTGAGGAACATTGAGCTCTGACCAGGTATCGAATCAGCAACATCTGTGCTTCCAAAAGACACTCCAAACAACTGAGCTATCTGGCCAGGGCTTAATTTTTTATTTATTGATTGATTAGTGAGAGAGATAGAGACAGACAGAGAGAGGGACAGACAGAAAGAGAGAAAGATGAGAAGCATCAATTTTTCATTGCAGCACCTCAGTTTTTCATTGATTGCTTTGTTATTTGTGCCTTGACTGGGGGGCTCCAGCAGAGCAAGTGACTCCTTGCTCAAGCCAGTGACCTTGGCCTTAAACCAGTGACCTTTGGGCTCACGCCAGTGACCCTGTGCTCAAGCTGGTGAACCCACACTCAGGTTCGTGAGCCCATGCTCAAGCCAGTGAGTGGCCTTGGAGTTTTGAACATGAATCCTTAGCGTCCCAGGCCGATGCTTTATCCACTGCACCACCACCTGGTCAGGCTGATAAATTTTTTTATAAAGACAGGAAAAGAAAGCATTAATTTGTTATTCTATTCAGTCTTGCATTCATTGGTTGCTTCCCATGGGTGCCCTGACCAGGTATCAAACCTGCAACCCTGTTGTTTCAGGACAATACTCTAAAGGATTGAGCTAACCAGACAGGGTTGCACTTGTATTACAAGTTTTTTTTTTCTCCTATTAATCTGTCTGTTAATTTAGTAATTGGCTCAGCCAAAAGAACTTAGAAAGTAGGAGGAAAAGTATTAATTATTTTTAGCCCCCACATTACATTATGAAAGACTCAGTCTTAAGAGTGGAGAAAGCCTCTGTTGTTGGTCAGGAAGAAGTGAGCATGTTGAAGAAGCTCCTGTGACAAGGACCCATGGGCCACTTTTTGAACCTGAAGGCAGCCTCCAGCCAAGAACCACAAAAAGCTGGGGTCTCCAGTCATACAGCTTCAAGGAAATGAATTCTTCCAATAACCTGAATGAGTTTTATGTAGTCAACTGAGATTGGACCATCTTGTGTTTTATCTCTCAGTGAAAACAACCAACAAAATTAACTACTGGCATCATTTCACAAGATGCCATTGACCTTAACCCAGATCATTAGCTCTTCCGGAATTATCCCTAACCCTGAAAACACAGTCCTTTTGTTCCATCTTTGTTTTGTGACTGATGTAATTAGTAATAGATTTCTTCACTCACATACCAGAGTAGCCTTTTGATGGTAATCACATGCTGTTCCAACTAATCATCATGTATTTTTAACTATCAATTATGTTCTGATCACTGCAGTATCAAAAGGAATATATCTATATCTATATCTATATAGATATAGATATAGATATATATACACATATATATGTATGTTCATCTTCTCCAGAAACTTATAATCACAGTGGAGACACAGAGTGGAACATGAAGAAATAAAAGGCAACGTTTAGCAATAACTTAAACCATTTGAGATAGGACCCCCCCCCCCCCCCCTTGAACTAAGAGGCTTCAAGGACATTTTGTTTTAGGCCAAGCATTCAGAGAGATTTTGTAAAGAACATCTTTGTAATTATACTTGTACTGTTACTATAATGTACTTCACTCCCTGCGTTGGAATGCCTGTGGTATAGATAGCAAAGCAAGTAAAGTTACAGATCTCATTCCTGCTTAGGAAGGGCTATTGTATTGCAAATGGAGAGGTTTTCCTACTAGAAGGGTTGAAAGGAAGGAGGAAGGAGACATTGGATCCCCTCTTCTTCACACCTGTGAGGAGGAAGATAAACAGTAAAAAATGAAGGGGAGAAGGGAGATCTGAGTAGCCCCTTCCTCTCCCCTTTCCTTCAGTTTCTGAGACCTTAATGGGCGATTTATAAATACTTATCCTCTGACATCACCTAAACCCCTTCCCATCCTAAAATCGTGTGATTGACGTGTGTGCCTCCAGACAAAAGAATCAGGAGACCCACGTATGTGAACCTGTGTTCTGTAAAGGGTATATAAGATGTAAGAAATCTAATTTCAGGGAGCACATGTCTTTGGAACTACTAACTTCACGTGCTCTGCCGGCTTTTAATAAATTCTTTTTTCCTCTTATAAAGTTACCTGAGTGTCTATCCTCCGTTGGTTCACTTTCCTGTAACGCATTGACTGAGTGAATTTGACTATTGATAATACATAAGTTTAAAGAAGGGAGAGATTAGTGGACCAGAGCAGGCTCATAGAAGGCTTTACATTTGAGCTGAAATTGGGTCAGACCTTCCAAAAGAAGTAGGAATTTTCTAAGTAACAAAGAAAGCTGGCATTCCAGGTGGGATAAAAGAGTAAGAAGAAAAAAAAAAACCAAAGAGAAAAAAAAAACATGTTAAGAAAGAGTGAGCAGATAAATTGCTTAGAAAATATAGTAGAAAGAACTGAAAGAAAAAAATAGGAGCAATGCATAAGTTCTGGAACTACATTTGCATGACTTTTGTATACTCAACTGAGATTGGACCATTTTGTGTTTCGTCTTTCAGTGAAAACAACCAAAAAAATTAACTACTGGCATCATTTCACAAGAAGCCATTGACCTTAACCCAGATCATTAGCTCTTCCAGAAGTATTTGCATGCTGTAGACCAGGGGTCCCCAAACTACGGCCCGCGGGCCACATGTGGCCCCCTGAGACCATTTATCCGGCCCCCGCTGCACTTCCAGAAGGAGCACCTCTTTCATTGGTGGTCAGTGAGAGGAGCATAGTTCCCATTGAAATACTGGTCAGTTTGTTGATTTAAATTTACTTGTTCTTTATTTTAAATATTGTATTTGTTCCTGTTTTGGTTTTTTTTACTTTAAAATAAGATATGTGCAGTGTGCATAGGGATTTTTTCATAGTTTTTTTTTATAGTCTGGCCTTCCAATGGTCTGAGGGACAGTGAACTGGCCCCCTGTGTAAAAAGTTTGGGGACCCCTGCTGTAGACACTCCAGTATTTGTTCATTGAAGTGCAGGAGTGCCAGGCTTAACCAGGAAAGTGATTTGATCATTTGGGGTTTTAGGAAGACTTAAACAAGCCTTGAAGTGAAAAAAGCGTGAGAAGAAAGCAATTCCCTACTTTTCTAGGCATAATAAGATAGGACCTGAAATCTGAAGGCAGCAATGTGAGTGATGTGAACAGAAAAATCAAATAAGACAGTTAATTTTAATAAAGGAATTGATAAAAAATTGATTAAATAAAACAAGACTAAGAAAAATGTTCATTAAAATCAAATGTTAATGATAAGAAATGAGGTTCTTAATCCAAGATGTTCTGCTTCTCCCATCTCCCAGACTTTTGATAAAGAAGGGCTGGATTTAGATGAATAAAGAAAATACTGCACTTTGTAACTTGGGGGTGTGGAAGGAAAGCATTGAGCTCTGTCTGCACAGAGCAGTTACTATTAATGCATTTTAAGAGACAAAAGGCATCCTACAGGGCATCTCTGAAAATTCTTCCCCCTCCTGATTTCTAGGCAAAGGAAATTACATGTGGAGCGTTTCCCTTGAGCATTCTTTCTGGCGATGAAAATCCAGTCAGTGTTCTCATTCAAAGCAGACTTTCCCCAAGGCCACACACATCCAGCCTGAAGCTTTCAGGCTCTGCCTACCTCCGAGATTCTTTCTCTAAACAAATTACAACTAGGGGAAGAAAGAGCAGTACTGGGGCACAAAAACTTCACAAAATAAATACCACTAACAGCTGACTAAGTTGTTTTGCATATGTGCATCTGCCCCGGATCAGAAATAGTTGTGAATGAAATACCACAAATGTCTTTGAAGTTCATTACTGTTGAGAGTTGTGCACTGAGGGGGCCTTTCCCTTGTTGACCTAGCATGTTATGCTCTCGTGTGGACTAAGGGAAGTGGAATAACCACTCTGGTTTACATTATAGGATGGTTTGCAGAGATGAAAGGATTCTGTGCATTGAGTCATACTGCCTATTAACCACCACCATAGCAGATACATCACAAAGAGTAAATCAAGTTCATCTGCCAGAGCCTTGCGTTAGGTATGTGGGGATCATGACACAAGACAATGCCTTGTTTCTGGGAAGGAAGGTCTGAGTTTGCAGAGCACTCAACAACCTCTTGGTCTGTTCCAAATCTGTGGTTTTCATAAGGGTTTTTTCTGTCACATTTTTGTCTTTCTCTCCTTGTAAGAGTTTAATAACATCTCTATATTTATTTAATGAAAAATTTTCTTACATTAAGTATAAAACAGTATACTCTGAATCTGCAGTTGGGAGGCCCTCAAAGGGAAAAAGAGATCAATATAGTCCAGGAAAGACTGACCAACTCACCTGTCAGATAAAGCAGGGAAACAGGGACTTAAAGACACTCAAAATATAATTTTTGTTTTATTTTTTATTTGTTTTCTAGAGAGAGAGAGAGAGACAGACAGACAGACAGGATGGGAGAGAGATGAAAAGCATCAACTTGTGGTTGTAGCACTTTAGTTGTTCATTGGTTGCTTTCCCATATGTGACTTTACCAGGGCTCTTCAGCTAAGTCAGTGACCTTGAGCTCAAGTCAGCAACCTTTGGCCTCAAGCCAGGGACCATGCGATCGTGTCTATAATCCCACGCTTAAGCCAGTGACCCCGCGCTTAAGATGGTGAGTCTGTGCTCAGACCGGCGACCTCACAGCTTTGAATCTGGGTCCTTAGTGTCCCAGGTCAACACTCTATCCACTGCACCACCACCTGGTCAGGCAAAAATCAAATTTTTTTTGGTTGGCCATACTGGCCAAACAAAACTGTGCACAGGTGGCACTGTGTTTAATAACTCGATAGGTGTAAAATCCGTAGAACCAGAGCAGAGAGCATGTGGAGAAAGTCATGAGATAAATGTACGTACATCCAAAGGAATTTTGTATATACTATTGGCTGTAATTGGCTCTATCATCTCTTTTCTGTTATAACAGGAACTAGAAAACATACATTTTAAAAGATATCTTCTGTGACAACACTCTGAGTGTTATGTTTCTTCAGTCCAATTCCACCTCTGAGAACTTTCATTATAGTCATTATGCTATACCCTTTAAATATGTGTATGGCTCTCTACTGAACCCCCTCAGTGACCAATTTTATCTGAGAGAAAATTCTTTGGTGGGTACTGGAAATATCAGGGGAAAACTTTGTAAAGTATGTGATTGTCTAATCACTATGCTGTACACCTGAAACCAACAAAAAATAATACTGAATATAAACTGTAATTGAAAATTAAAACTTAAAGTTCTGTTTTAAAAAGAAAATTTTGTAATTTAATAAGAAATCCCGTCCACCCGAAAGCAGAGCAGAAGAGCTCCTCAGAACTCTTAGGTAAGTTTGCCCATCCTAGAAAACGGCCTTCAACACAATGTGTGGCTCCCTTAAGAGTTTGGCAAAAGTTGGCAAAGACAGAAAATCTTCTTAGGATCCCTTTTGTCTTAAACTATTTTTTCCACCAAGTTACTCCAAAGGCAGGCAAAGTTAACATGCATCCTTGGAGTATTTTTGTGTCATTCCATGCAGAGCATAATTAAAAACCTTCCAGGTTTACTTTTTATTTTATGGCAAACATTTAACTCAGTTTCTGTCACTAGTGCCTAATATGCTCTTTATCGCTGATATCCCAATAGGGGATGGGTGAGGATTGACATAAGCCTCTAAGGAGACTAAGCAAAATGTGTTGTGTGCGGTGGCAGGGAAGAGGGGTAGGAAGTGGGGACAGGAAGAAAGAAATGAGTATTGTGAAAATCCATCCAGATAACCATGGGAAGTACTAGATAATATTTATGTATCTCACACTTTTCTGAAAATCTTAATAGCCTGCTTTATGCTAGTTCCAAACAGATCTAATCTCACATTCTGACCTGACCCCCCTTTTTTTGTGACAGAGACAGAGAAACAGAGAGAGGGACAGATAGGGACAGACAGACAGGAAAGGAGAGAGATGAGAAGCATCAATTCTTTATTGCGGCACCTTAGTTGTTCATTGCTTTCTTCTTTTTTTTTTTTAAGATTTTATTTATTCATTATAGAGAGGGGAGAGAGAGAGAGAGAGAAGGGGGAGGAGCAAGAAGCATCAACTCCCATATGTGCCTTCACCAGGCAAGCCCAGGGTTTTGAACTGGCAACCTAAGCGTTTCCAGGTTGATGCTTTACCCACTGCGCCACCACAGGTCAAGCGTTCATTGCTTTCTTATATGTGCCTTGACTAGGGAGCTACTGCAGAGCAAGTGACCCCTTGCTCAAGCCAGTGACCTTGGGCTCAAGCCAACAATATCGGGCTTCAAGCCAGCGACCTTTGGGCTCAAGCCAGCGACCATGGGGTCATTCTATGATCCCATGCTCAAGCCTGTGAGCCCACACTCAAGCCAATGAGCCAGCGCTCCAACTGGATGAGCCCAAGCTCAAGCTGGCAACCTCAGAGTTTTGAACCTGGCTCCACTGCATCCCAGTCCAAGGCTCTATCCACTGTGCCACTCCCTGGTGAGGCCTGACCCTTTTAATTGCTTCAATTACTTTGCATTTCCTTTAATAGATCCAAGCACCTCCTATTTGAGTTGCATTATGTCAAAATAGAATTTTCATAAAGATAAAGATATGCTTCTCAAACAAATATTTGAGCACTTGTCAAAATTTGTCTCATTAATAAGGAAAAGAGCAGGATGACAAAACCCATTCAAAGAGAGGCAAAACTGCTATATAGAGAGTCAGTGAAAGACAGGATACTGAAATTTAATTTCTAGAAAAGATGCAAAAATCACAACTTTTGCGATTTTCTTGTCTACAAAAGAAAAATCATTTGCGTCTCTACGGAACAAGAATCAGGTGCAACTTCTCAATCTCCTACAGGGTAATATATATATAACTTGACTGAGTTAGGACCTTGATCAATTTCAAGGCACTGTTAAGTTATCTACCAGGGCTTCAGAAACTTGAGTGGGCATCCGAATCACCCAGAGGACTTGTTAAAACAGACTGCCATGACCCAGCCCAGAGTTTTCAATTCAGTAGAATCAGCACTTCTAACAAGTTCCAGATGATGCTTCCATTGCTGGACTAGGGACAACACTTTGAGGACCACAGCTCTAGTTTGACATTGAAAAGGTTCACAGTACAATTTCTGCCATATTTACAAGTGCCACATGTGTCAGGCTAGGTTGTGAAAGGCTTTGAAATAGAACAAGATTATAGGCTAGGTTCAACAGATATTTAATTCCAATATTCTGAATCCTTGGGGTTTGCAACTCTCATTGTTTTTGAGCTATTTTAGCACTCTATACTTTGTAGATAACAAATAGCAATGAAAATGATTTTTGTCCTTAGAGCTTGTTCAAATGAAAGAACAACTGATTTCACTCCCCCACCCCCTACTTTCACTCCTTTAAGTAAAGCAACTTTTATATTTATTCCTTATGGTGTGTGTGTGTGTGTGTGTGTGTGTGTGTGTGTGTGTGTGTGGTTGTCTGAATTTTTCTTTGAACTGCTTGTCACATTTTCTGGGTTTTTTAATTAACAAGTTAAATAAAACCATTGGCACAAGTTTATTTTATACTTGCATGAGTTGTGATTATACCCTCTAAAAAATTACCCTTTAACAGATACTTTTGTTTAAAAATAACTACCAAGTTTGGAATTTCATTTTTGTTGATACTGTTTTCATTGCAAACAAATGAATGTCTTCCTTGGTAGAACTGGCTTGTGGTTTTTGCATTTCCCAACACTTAACAATCAGTTTTAAAATGTAGTCTACTGGGCCACCGACCAGACTGGGATCCTATGGATTCCAGCTGCCTCTTTCATTTTAACAATAACACAGCTGCTCTTATGTTTTTAATCCTTCTTTACTGTCATCATTTATTTAATTCAATGAATTCATTTTTTCTCCTTTCAAGTTGTATTATTTAGGGGTATATTTTGGCCATTTCTATTATTCAGGGTGTTGACCTCAGCCCTTAATTAACAACAGCAAAACCACAAAACACTTGCTACCTGTTTCTAAGCCTGGAAACTCTTAGTTATTGTAGTTAGACATCTGGAGTGTGAGGAGGAGGCAAACTTTTGTGCCAACTTAGAATCCTTTGAATTTCTAGGGTCAGCAGGAAATCTTAGCTGGCTGGTGGGGTCACAGACAGATATTTTAAACTGTAAGTTCATAACCTTGGATGCTGCCCAGGTTCTAATCTGAATAGCTTCCTTCCAATAGAGCATCTGTGTTCTATAAGAGGAGCTCAGATTCTCCACACAGCCCCGGAAGAAGCCCTTCCTGGGCCCCTCAGCTCTGGAATTCATAACAGAACCCAGTTTGACTCTCACAGCTCACAGCTCAGCTCTTCCTCCACCACTCTCAACAACTTTATTTGGAAGAGCATAACAACCAATTTCATCCAGAAACGATGGTTGGTTTCATTATTTCCCCAATGACTGCAGAATGCTGCACAGTGTATGACAAGGCTTATGGAGCTGTGCTCATTCCATGTAAGAACTTTGTGCCAATCAAGAAATACCACTTATTTCTCCTGGGTTTGGAAAAATAAGGCCCTGATATTGTTTTTTTCAATTGTTTTCTCAAAGTTGTTATTATACATGGAGTCTTCCAGATTAACATTTAACTTTTCTATCCTAAGAACTTATGTTTTCATAGAAAATACTTTTCAGATTTTAACCAATACCATCAGATATTTTTCAAAAGATGGGTCACCTTAATATTTTATTTATGCAAAACTTTTAACATTTCCCTAGTCTCCAAAGGATCTTAACCAGAGGCAGGAGGCCCATGTTCTGATACATCGTCTCAGTTTCCCTTTGCCAATTTTTCCTATGTAGGCAGAAAGAAAAACATTGTGGCAAAGAAATCTTGCACTGAATACTTTAGTTTAAATGAGAATGGGAGATAGAGGTATGACTTAGATTTCAAAATATACCTCCAACTTGGGGTCAATTTGCCCTTTTAAGTCTATAGAAACAGCACTTAAAGTCCACACATGCAGGATGGGTAAGGAGGAGAGTTGACAGATAAAATGCAGAACTGTGCTAAATATTGTCTGGGACATATTTATATTTAAAAAGTACCGATTGGCCTGACCAGACGGAGGCTCAGTGGATAGAGCATCAGACTGGGATGTGGAAGGACCCAGGTTCGAGACCCCGAGGTCGCCAGCTTGAGCGCGGGCTCATCTGGTTTGAGCAAAAGCTCACCAGTTTGGACCCAAGGTCGCTGGCTTGAGCAAGGGGTTACTTGGTCTGCTGAATGCCCACGGTCAAGGCACATATGACAAAGCAATCAATGAACAACTAAGGTGTCACAACGAAAAACTAATGATTGATGTTTCTCATCTCTCTCCAATCCTGTCTGTCTGTCCCTATCTATCCCTCTCTCTCTGTCTCTGTATAAAAAAAAAAAAAAGTACTGATTGTAGCCCTGGCCACCTCACTCAGTGGTAGAGCATCAACCTGATATGTGGATGTCCTGGGTTCTATTCCCAGTCAGGGCACACAGGAGAAACGACCATCTGCTTCTTCACTCCTTCCCCCCTCCTCTTTCCCTTCCCCCTCCCCCTCCCCCTTCTCTTGCTCTTTCTCTCTTCTCCTCCTGTAGCCATGGCTTGATTGGTTCAAGTGAATTGGGCCGCAGGCACTGAGAATGGCTCCATGGAGCCTCTGCCTTAGGCACTAAAAATAACTTAGTTGTGAGCATGACCCCAGATGGGCAGAACATCATCCCCAGACGGAGGTTGTCAGGTAGATCCTGGTCAGGGCACATGCAAAAGTCTATCTCTCTATCTCCTCTCCTTTCACTTGGAAAGGAAGGGGGGGAAATTACTGATTGTTTATATAAAATCCAAATGTCATTGGACATCTGTATTTTGCTTGTTAAATCTGAAACCCCTGGGAAGGGGTACCTCATTGCCAGCCCATCTGGAGCTCCTTGGGGAGAGAGAGGGCACCTGTATTACATTTCCCTCAATCTCTGATCTACTGGTTTGGCTACATTCTTATACTTACTCGTCTCTCTCCTTTTTCATTGACTGAGACACTAGCGCAGCCTTTGAACACTCAGAGGTACAGAGGTAGAGGGCTTTTACCTCAGAAAGTCACGGGAGTCAGTTTGCAGTTATGCTCCCCACTGTTCATCTCCTTTCCTGTGGGGTCAGCTTCCTGTTGAGCTTCTGGGCTCCAGCTCTGGCCCTCATCTAGCTCACCGGGCCCAGCCCCATGGATTTCTATTTCTTCCTGGGGAATATTTTGAATCTATCCTAATACCAAACTTGCCAGGTTTGCCTGAAACCCTTATCTACAACATAAACATGTCATCGAGTGTAGAGAAGTCACTCTTAAAGTTAAATTTTATTATCGGCAATTGAAGTTCTTCTTTTTTTACTCCCCTCTCTATAAGAAAAGCCACATCATTTTTATAAAGTTCAGGAAAACAAGGCTCAGAAGAAATGACTGAGAAAATTAGGATTAAGCATCCTGAAAAAGAGCTGAGGGACAAATAAGTCTATAAATGTACAAAATGTTAAAGTTAATGTTAGCAACTAATTCTCTATCTCCACTAAGCCTGTACCCAGAGGGAAATAGCAAAACTATTGCAGGAAAAATATTAGTCACCTGTAGAAATAGGCCTTTGAGCTTCGGTGTACCGAAGAGATCACATTAAGAGTGATGATACGGCCCTGCTCAGGTAGCCCAGCTGGTTAGAACATTGTCCCGACATTCCAGGTTGTGGGTTGGATCCCTGGTCAGGGTACATACAAGAATCAACCAATGAGTAGAACATCCATCTCTCTCTCTCTCTCTCTCTCTCTCTCCCTTCTTCTTTCTCTAAAAATTAATAAATAAATAAAAAATTTGAAAAAGGGTGATGATAACTCAAATATCATAAACATGTGTCTCCTCTCAATGTAAAACTTGCAGTGATTAGTCTAAGCATCACACACCCAGTCCTGATATACTTAGGTTGCCTCATGATTGCATCTATTGTCACTGAAGATAATTGAGAGTGGTAACCCTCCCCCCAGGACCGCTGATGCCAGTGACTTCCATGAAAACTTGGATGTGGCATTAATAATTTTTTAAAATTTTCTATAATTTTATGATGCTTTGACATCTTGGGACTTTGAGAAACTGAAAGAAACTGATCCTACTTGAGTTAGCTATTCCCTAGAGCAGTAATTTTCAACTCTTTTTATCTCATGGCACACATAAACTAATTAGTAAAATTATATGGCACACCAAAAGATATATATTTTGCCCATCTAACAAATATATATATATATAATTTTGATTTATTCACACCAGACAGTTATTGTTGTGTTGGCTGCAGTCATTATTTTATTTGGCAATCTAAGAAAAAAGAGGTCAGTGCCCCTGACTACATATTCAGGTATTGCATGTTTTAAAAATTCTTGTAGCACACTGGGTGAAAATCACCGCCACAGAGAGAGCAAAACAACTTGACTAGGCACACACCTTTCATACACAAACTAACCAACTCGTCTTTTTTTTCAGGTTCTAGTGAGTAAAACGCTAATTTTTTTCAAAAGTAATCATTTAATTTGTTGGCTTAACTTCACTAGAATATAAGCAAAATCTCAGGTACATGTCTGAGCCAAGGATACTCTCTTCCAGGGGTCTGAAAGGTACCCTTGAAGTATTGCCTACCCTGAAGATTCCACTTCCACCATCATGGCAGGAAACTAGAATGGGGACAAGGTTCCTCCCCATCACTGTTGTCACCTGTGATTGCAGCTCCAGGGTACTTTTTGAACATAATGGCTTCAGCTTCTCTGCACTACTGTACAGAAGCTCAGACACTTGTTTTGGGAAGCAGGCCTAGAAGTCAGCTCTCTTTATTCTCCATTCTCACCCTTCTCACCAAACCACAGGGTCATAAAAACATCCTTGGATGGGCCCTTAGCCAGGCACATTCATTATCTCATGAAAGTGCCTGCCTTCTGGATTCAGAGACAGGTAGTCACAACAGAGGGCTCAGTTACTGATAAAGTTTCTCAAAATCCATATGTTGTTGAACTTAGGGTGAATTTCTAAGGTTGATTTAAACGCATGTAAGACTTTGAAATTAAGATAGTCTACCAAGTGTTTGATTGAAATAAATTGTGAAGCTCATTTATGACTCTTCTTTATTCTGTACTATATTGAAATATATAAATAATATATTATAATGTGTGTACTTACACAACATATTATGCATATATGCAAAATTATATAAAATAAAAATCTATTGCCAACCAAGTGTATTCACTCAGAATACATGTGATTTTCCCCAGTACAGGAGCCGCTCGGTTCATAGTTCTCATGAAGATATAGACCCAGTAGAAAGTACTGGGCTGGTAGAAAAGGATCTGACCCAAGATGTGTTCCCAGAAAACTTGCAGATGTTGTTACTTCCTTTTCTTGAGACAAACAGTCAACTCCACCCCAGTAATAATAGTTCCAAAGCAGAACCTTAGGCAAACTCTTTCCAAATGAAATCGTTTCATAAAAGTTATAGTTGGGTATTGGGGCAGCACCTAACTGGTCATCAAATTATTTTGTTGTTGTTGTTGTTAGACTCTCAGTGCAGCTATATATTCCCGCTCCTTATGAATCAGATGGAATGTGAGTAGAAATGGAATGTCAGTGGAGTGTGAGTAGAAATGATGCGCACCATTTTCCTTTTAAGAGGTGGACCTGATGGGTGGGTACTAGACTTACTGAAGTGATTGCTTTGTAAGTTCCATAAATGTCTAACAACTGTGCTGAACACCAGAAACTAATATAATATTGACTGTTAACTGTAATTTAAAAATAAAGACTTTAATTAAAAAATAAAATAAGGCCTTGGCTGGTTGGCTCAGTGGTAGAACATTGGCCTGGCATGTTGGTGTTCCAGGTTCAATTCCCGGTCAGAAGACACAGGAGAAGAACCCATATGCTTCTCTACCAATTGTTCTCTTGCCTCTCTCTCTCTCTCTCTCTTCCTCTTCTGCAACCATGGCTCGACTGGAGCAAGTTGGCTCTAGATGTTGAGGATGGCTCCATGGTCTCTGCCTCAGGTGCTAAGAAGAGCTTGATTGCTGAACAACTGAGCATACCCCCTAGTGGGCTTGCTGGCTGGATCCTCAGGGTGCATGTGGGAGTCTGTCTCTGCCTCCCCTCCTCTCACTGAATAAAAATATAAATAAATAAAATTTAAAAAATTTAAAAAAATAGAAAGAAGTAGTCCTGAAGACTGGATACTAAAGGTGACAATGAATGTGAGGTCATAAAATGAAAGATGTCTGGGTCCTAATGACTGTGCCTGGATGAGTGCTGACCTCTACCCAGAAATACCTGCTAAGAGTTTAGGCAAGTAAGAAATAAAATTTTACTGTATCTGAGCCATTTTTTATGGGGACGTATTTGTTGCTACAGTCTAGACTTCCCAAGTAAGATAAGTATCTCCTGTTTAAGTGACTTGAACCACACTGTTTCTCCACACTTCAACAAACACTAAAAATCAATTTCTATTTCCTCTGGCTCTCCTGCTTTGGAATAGCAGAAATCCCACAAGCCACTGAAGTTACTGAGGATCAAAAATAGTATATGCCAAGTAACACTTCTGCAGACCAGTATTTCAAGATTTTACTTTAGGGAATATATAAAGAGTATGCTTTGTGATTGCTTTTAATTGGTACCTGTCATCTGCTTGATAGAATTTGATTAACAGAAGTATAAACACTCATTGCAATCTGCAGAACACAGGAATCTTCAACAGTTTATGAAATTCAATCAAAGTTCTTTTTATCTTTAGTGTTTGCTGATAACTCATTAAATGTTGCTCAATGTTACAAGTTCTGTAGCAGAAATGTTCCTTTCAAGTAAAACTAATAATGTAGAGACATTAACACAGCAAAGGGTTGAGGATTGCTCAACATTGCTTAAAATAGTAACAATTTTTTATTACAAAAGACTTTACTATAGACAACAAAACAAATAGTGCTAAAACCAGAAATCCCTGCAAAAAAAATAGTCCTTAGACGTTACTACTTTTTTAAATGAATAGAATCTACCAAATAGTTCTTTTTTCCCACCATTCAGAAGTTATCAAGGCCATGTACTCTTCCCAGAAACCCACACGTGTTCACATACACTTGTTTTAGAATTTAAGTCTTACATATAAGCCCCCGAGATTTTACACTTAATCTAAAATCAACTGGAGATGAAAATGGTCTCAAGGTCTGTAGCCCATTTGATGATCTGAAATGGAGTTGTATTGCAACAATCTCATTTCAGCTGATCTGCTTCAAATAAGGCAGTAACACAGATCTCATTATTCATGTACACTCAGCAGCTTAAGCACTGATGTGTTAAGTGACAATATGGCCAACTAAATCTCAGTTTCTCTATTGGTTAATATGCATCTATAAAATAGAACCAGGTGAATAGGCTGTGGCTATATTAAAAATAAACTGAATTAGGCTGTGAGAGTGGAAATCCTCATATCTTGGCCAGTTTTGCAAGGTCCCGCCCTGCCCTGTGTGCATATTTCTCATTCTGCTGGCAGACAGCTTCCCTGGGCAAAGCAACCAGAAATCAGTAGGTCATCCGGGAGGCAGTTTCACTACTGTTACTTTGGCAGATATCTAGCATAGGAGGTGGCATACTCTGCAAGAAGTCTCTGCTACACAGCCTCCAACTGACAAGAAGGGAGGCACTCTCTGAGAAATTAATCACGGCAACCTTCCAACTATTGAAAAAAATCCCTTTACTTGAATGTCACAGAGGCCAGTGTTATTAGAGGCCAACAAAATGGTATGGAGAATCTGTAGTTTCATCCCTAACTGTGATTGGGTTTTCATATACGGCTATATTAAAATCTGAGTAAATTACCGTTAGAATAATATTTTTCCCATTGACGTGTAACTGTGAATTTGCATGTCTAATATCTGTCTGTCTAGGCTAGAGATAGCCACCACCAGGGAGCTTTCCTGGGTCTTATTACTATGTTGTTCCCTTCTTACATCTTCTGGGATGGTGGGATAGTGTGAGTAAGAAATACTGAGTGTATGAGCTGGGCCCCACTGGGTCTTGTGCTATAGCTTGCTCTGAAACTATTCTTGCTTTCCCAGGCCCTGTCTTGACCAGAAGAGTCCCTGAAGTGACATCTGCCTCCACTACTGACTTCATTGCTTTCATTGCTGTATGCCAGCATGGCCTTCATGCCAACAGGGACTTTCATCCCTTCTCCATCACCTTCCACAGACATTAGTGTAGGCATACTCCATTTGACATCCTTCCTCTCCACATTGCTCCAGCAAGGAACAGAGGGTATCACACTCAAGCACCAGTTTCTGCAGCTCTGGGGGGCACTCAGCCATGGAGCCCTCCATTGCCCACAACTCCGCCCCACCTATTTTGTCAATGTTCCATTACTATGGGCATTTAAATTTTATTGGCAAGTGCCGTAAAGTTTAAGTCTTTGGAACACACACACACACACACACACACACTACACACACACACACACACACACCCTTCTATCTTTCCTGTGGATAAAACTCAGTCCTTAGAATTAGAATTAGTCTCCTATTCCCCAAGCCTGCTTCTTTTTCAAAGCAACTGTTGGTTACACTTTCATATCCCACTACATTAAATTCTCAAAAATTCACCCTGCTCAAATAAGTAATATAAGTTTTTATTTTTGGGCTTTACAACTAGGTTGGGAGTGCTTCTCACTGGTGTATATTACTCATCTTTTCTTTCTCACCATAAAAAAAAAGCAGTGCCTGGCACACAGCAGATATCCAGCAAATTTTTAATGAGTCAGTTTATTTTTATTATTTTAGGAGGATAGGTTCCTAAGTGCCACAAAAATGTTACCTCCTTTCTTCATATTATGTTCTTTTCTTGCTTAAGGACAACAGAGGAACCACCTCACTAGAAATTGACACCCTCTTTCATCTGTAATAAATTTCACTCTAATCTGACTTGCCAGCAAAATGCCTTGGGGCTGGAACACGACCCCACAATCTAATGGGTAATGCACATTTATCAGGTTATAGATGCTTCAAAAATCCACTCTAGCTTCCTTTAGCTTTGCTCACAGCAAAATAAATAAGAGCCTTTAACTACTCTTTCTTCTCAGATAAATACAATGTGAATCAAGAAGATAGTAAATTAAGTTTCAAAATCAGCGGGTTGACCTTATATCTGCTATCGGCCAAGCGGTCTCCAGAGTAAATAATGCTCATTTCTCTCCATATCAGGATCAGTAAGTTCAGACTGCTCCGAATGTGGCTGTGCATTCTCCCTCCACTCTGCCCTGGGACCTCACCAACAGCCAGCATGGGCCCTGGGTCTCAGGAAACAGACTTCATCTGGTTTACATTTCCTCTGAGCCCCACTCTGAAGGCTAATAGGGAGATTTCATATTTCTTTGCTAACACTATGGACTAAGTGATGAAAATCCCAATGGAATTCAGACTTCCTCAGTATTTATATATGTCTGTAGGGCAATTGTGAGTTAATCTTTTCCTGAACCCACTCTATATTTAACAATTATTTCTGGCATTACTCCCTCTTTCCCAAAGGAAATTTCCTTAGGTTTATTGCTAGCACATATATAAAATAGTCTTTCTAAAATGCTATGATATTGTTTGGCTTTTGAGTTTATTTAAACTAATTTAAAAACAGTAAGGTCTTCCTCTGACCATTTATTATATTTTAATATAAAGATATAATTAAGGAATAATTAGGAGATAAAACATTTTTCAATATTTAGTACTAACTATGCAATTATTTAGTGTAAACAAAGCCTAAACTTTCTGTTTGTTTCTCTTTCCCCTTTAGTTTCAACAATAATTATATTTATCCAATAGGATCAAACTTAGTTCAGATTAAAACCATCTTCCCCCATACAGCTGTCAAATCTTCAAAATATACACTGCTCTGGGCACTCAAAGTATACCACATTATAAAAAAATTAGGACTTCAAAACGTTTCTACATAATGCATCTCATTTCATGAAATTTCTTCTATAGCAGATTGACATTGTTGTGAATTATTATCTAGACTTCCTTCATTTCTGTTTCTTTGGCTTTGGAATTTCACCTGAGTAGCTTATATGTGACAATTCAAAGTATGTGTATTAACTCAGACCAAAGAGATGCCTCGTTTATCAGAAGTCATTTGGAGGAGTTGATTATTCCATTCTCTTTTTAAGTCTCCTGTCCCCTTTGATGCTTCAAAGCGAGCCAGTAAGCAGCATCTCTAAGAATTGGGCCCCTTTTCACTTGAAGTGCTCATATCAACTTATCTTGTTTTATGGGGAAACTCTTTGTGTTCAATTACAGCTACTGCTAATGGGTGCTCTGGTTTACCAGGGTGGTTGGTAGGAGGCAGGGCGGAGGGGGAAGCAAAAGGGAGTGGATGAGACCAAGATTCTGTGATTGCTTCCACCACTAGCTTGTTATTATGAGAGAGCAGGTTCATCTTCTCTGGCTTTCCAATAAAAGCACTAACATTTATCTTAACCATTTCAGAGGGCCATTATTAGGTTTAAAAAGGATATAATGAATTTTAAAAATTTCATTCAGTATGTTATTTTTAATGATATTATAAACCTAAGGGAAAAATAGATAATTTTTTAAATAAAGCAATTTATAACATAAAAATATAGCAGCTAATAAGCACCTATAAATATTAATTTCTTTAGTGATTAAAGAAATGCACATGAAAACTGATACAGTTTCTAAAAATTGGTGGGAAATGAATTTTCTTGCATAGTATGCCCAACAACAGAGGGCAACATTTTTCTTTCTTTTAATTAATTAATTAATTAATTTTACATATTGACTTTTTAAATTTAAATTTATTTTATTTATTAATTATTTATTTTTTACAGAGACAGAGAGAGAGAGAGTCAGAGAGAGGGATAGACAGGGACAGACAGACAGGAACAGAGAGATGAGAAGCATCAATCATTAGTTTTTCATTGCACGTTGCAACACCTTAGTTGTTCATTGATTGCTTTCTCATATGTGCCTTGACCGCGGGCCTTCAGCAGACCAAGTAACCCCTTGCTGGAGCCAGCGACCTTGGGTTCAAGCTGGTGGGCTTTTGCTCAAACCAGATGAGCCTGCGCTCAAGCTGGCGACCTCAGGGTCTCAAACCTGGGTCCTCCGCATCACAGTCCGACGCTCTATCCACTGCGCCACCACCTGGTCAGGCCATATTGACTTTTTAAGTGAGAGGAGGGGATCCTACATGCCCCCTAATTGGAATCCACCCGGCCACCCTCATCTGGGGCTGATGCTGTAATCAACCAGACTGTCCTCAGTGTTTGAGGCTGACTCTCTGACCAGTCGAGCCATTGGCTATGAGAAGAGAAGAGAGAGAGAAGGGGAAGAGGGAGGGGAAGTGAATCAGATGGTCGCTTTTCATGTGTGCCCTGACTGGGGATCGAACTCAGGACTTTCACACTTTGGGCCGATGTTCTATCCACTAAGCCAACTGGCCAGGGCAACATTTTTTTCCAAAAAATATAAATTAATGACATTAACCTTCATCCAGGAGTCCTTCCTACCTGTGAAAAATCTATTCTAATCAAGATCATCAGAGAAGTATGCAAATATCTGTTTATGAGGAAGTTTGGTTCAATATTATTTTATGGTAGTGAAAGGATAGTTAAAATAAACAGTAATGTTACTATCATTTTCACAGGATACAAATGATTTAATGGTCAGATTTCCTTCTGAATGCATTTAAAGCAAATTGGGAAGGCATCACATATAAATTCATCTTTTTATCTGAAAGTAATTCTTGAGACCTAAATTTGTACCACCTAATAGTGTATAGGAAATCTATGAGTTTAAACCACATTTTCAAAACATACCTTCTTTCCCCTAGCCATTCCAACTCATTCTAGAATCCCCTCAATTGCTAAATTAAGATCACAGCTCTTAGCCTGTTACACTCGTAGTACTGTTTCCCCAGGACTGACACCCATGTCACACACACAGAGCCCACATTTTAACTCTAAATACAAAACTCCAAGGACCATGATTTAACTATAAATACAAAACTCTAGGAAAAACAGCAAGAGAGTTTTCTTTTCTTTGGATTAATAACAAAACAAGATGGCTTCCTGAAGTGTCAAGAGCCTCTTTCAGGAGGAACCCTCTGGCACAGTGGTCCCATTTATAGACAGGAGCCTTGGGTACTAGACCTATTCTTATCTTCTTCTTTGTCACTATGTATCATTTTAACTTTTTGTAAGTTAAAGAGACTGTTTTTTGGGGGGAGGGGATATCAAAAGGAAGAAAGAATTGGCTTATCTTTCTATACATCAATATACTCCAGTATTTGTTTAAAATTTTTATTCATTGATTTTTTATAGAGAGAGGAAAGGAGAGAGAAAGAGAAATATTGACCTTTTCTACCCATTCATGCTGTCACTGGTTGATTCTCGTGTGTGCTCCGACTGGGGATCAATAATCCCTAACTTCAGCATGTCGTGATGATGCTCCAACCAATGAGCCACCTGGCCAGGGCCATTTCAGTATTTTTAAGAGTACTTAAAACACAGAGACCCAAGAAATATTTGCTGAGTGAATAAATACTTTATCCCGTGCTAGAGATTAAAACCAGACTGACAGCTCCACGCATCTGACAAGCTTGATTCAGAATTGAATACTTTTTTTCCCCAAAACACTTCTCCTATATCGTAATAATGTAATAAGGACTTGAAACATCACAGAATCTATTCTGTGTAAGGTTTCACATCACCAACTCAGATGCACCAAAGGCAGTTAAACAAATGTGTCTTTTTACCTGAGAAACATTGTTTAAAATGGAAGGACTTTAGTATTGTTTCTAACAGTTCTTTAATCTGCCTTAACATGATGACATATTATCTGGTCATAAATGGCTACAGCCTATGTTAGTTACCTCAAAGGAAGAGAAGAGGATGTTCTTGTGAATTCATGCATCACAAAATGTGGTGGAGTCTTTTTCTCACCACCTCCTGAGCTCATTGTCCATTCTGCAGCCTGAGCACTCTCAGTAACTTGGAAAATTCTCCCAGCAGGTAAGTGTAACTAAACCTATCATGATTCAGTGAGGTGGCCAGCTCTGTTCTTCAGTTTATTAACGTATATATTTTCCTCAACAATAGTCTTTGGCCACAGGAAAAACCCAGTAATTTATATGCCTTGCCCCTGGTACTTTCTTTCCACTGGGACTCATTCCTTCTGAATATTAAAAGTAATGAGATTTTCAAGGAACAGCCACCAAAAACCACTTTGTACATGAAGGGGTGGGGGATCTCAGACAAGGTCTTCTCACGCACATAAAGCAGAATATTGAGTTAAACATGAAGCTATTCTAAAATGAGTGTATTTTAATTTATGTGATTATTTACTTCCCTTCAATTTTTCATTCTTATGACTGTAAATGAGGAAATCCACATGTTGTAGGTTTATCAGCATTGTAATCTATATTCTCACAACTGCACAGATCTTCCTCCTGCACTGTCCCCTGGGGCAGCTGGGAGCCCTAACCCGGTCCACTGTGATAACTGTGTCCAGCTCTTGCTTTCAGATAAATGTTCGATCCTCTGCAGTTGTGCTCCCTGCTCCTCCTCTCTGTCATCTTCAATGACTGTATTCTGTGTACCTGTTGTGTCATTGGTTTGCCTGCGATGTTGGCTTATGTAGCTGGTAAACTTGAGACTTATCTTCCTTAATCTAGGTCCTGTCATCCTGATCAGCCCTCAGCTCATAGTGCCGTTCTTATCTACCTGCAGGCTGGTGGCTTCTTCCTGTCCTGTTTGGGAAAGTCTCTCAGCAGATATGAAGCCATTTGATGCCCATCTATAAGTTGCACACCTTCATGCCATTAGCTATTTTCTGGATCTTTTAATTTTATTTAGATATGGCTGCTCATAGTGGCCTTGAGATCACAATTTGAGGTAAATCCCAAATGGGAAGCAAAGCAAACTCTCTTCTGCTTCAATATTCCCTTCAACCTATCGTATTAGTTTGCTTCATATTTATTGTATGAAAAATAGGCAGATGGGAAGGACATTTGGGAGAAAGTGGTGAGCAGTTCACACTGGGATGGTGAGACCCATGTAGCCAGTTGCTCTGGCGATTGCACGACAGGTTTGTCACCAGCCTGTGGTTATTTAACTTTATAGAGGAGCAAGAAGGAAGAACCAAGAATTCTGAAAAACAACAATATTTGCCTTTGGAAAGTATTTTTCAAATGACAGGACTACAAATCTATCTCTATTCAGGGAAGTCACGTTATAGGAGTCATAATTAAGCCTGATGCAGAAATGTGACTTGAAAGCTGAAAAACTACTTCCATGTCTTGCTCTTTGGCTCAACACTCACTAATCATTTCTCTTGCATCTGTGACTGATCACAGTAGACAAGTCTCTGGAGTTATAAAATTGTCACCTCCTATTCTTATTCCCTCCAGCCATTTCATTTTGGTGATGTAAAAGTAGATGATCTAGGCAGGACCAGCTACATGATTTGCAAGGCCAACTGCAAGATAAAAATGCAGGGCCCCTTGTCAAAAGTTATTAAAAGTTTCAAGATGGCAACTACAGAGCATTAAACCAGGTATGGGGCCCTCCTGAGTAGGGGACCCAGTGGGATTACTCAGATCACATACCCATAAGGTTGGCCTTGAAACTTGGTTTTAATGCAAAACAGCTGAGCCAAGTTGTATTCTAGGTGGTACACAGGGAATGAAAGAAGGAGAAAGCCTTGACTTAATACCTTGAAATATTTTTTAAAATAGAGGAATTACCTATTTCATTGTCTGACAAAATCATACCAACCAGAATCCTCTCCATTTGTGTTTATCACTAGCAGTCTATCATTGAGAAGATGAGTTAACATGGGTAACCAATGGGAAGGAGCTGCAAATGCTGTTAGCTAAAGTAAGTGGGAATTCCTGGTTGAAAATAAATTGACATATGGACATCCCGGGTTTGCTTCTCAGTCAGGGCACACAAGAGAAGTGACCATCTGCTCTCTCCCTCTTCTCTCCATTCCCCCTCCTGCAGCTAGTGGCTCAATTGGTTCAAGGGTCAGCCCGGGCACTGAGGGTAGCTTGGTTGGTTTGAGCACATCAGCCTCAGGTGCTAAAAATAGCTCCGTTGATTTGAAGATCGGCACTAGATGGGGAGTTGCTAAGTGGATCCCAGTCAGGGCACATGCAGGAGTCTGCTCACTATCTCCCCTCTTCTCACTTTAAAAAAAAAAAGAAAAAGAAAAGAAAAGAAAATGATGGGTAGATATATCAGCTAAGAGATAAATTAATTAATCATACTCCCAACCATTGTGTGGGGTGTTCAGAGGGGGAACT
Organism: Saccopteryx leptura; assembly: GCF_036850995.1. NCBI lineage: Eukaryota > Metazoa > Chordata > Mammalia > Chiroptera > Emballonuridae > Saccopteryx > Saccopteryx leptura. The sequence goes on from NC_089509.1 coordinate 36,033,236, forward strand.
TGAACAAATGCTGGGGGTGAAGATCAATAATGAACCAGAATCTTAGTTTTAGATAGGCATCTCTCTCACTTTACTTCCTAAACTAAAATCTCTGACATCATGGAATGAAGAAGAAAAAGAAAGAAAAAAAAACAAAACAAAACAGGGAAGACCCTAAGTTGAACCTTAATTTACTTACAAATTGGTTGGCCAGAGGCTCTGCTTCTGAGAAGGCCGAAGCTGCAGGAATGCAAACTTCCATTCACTGCTCATTTTGACATAGTCCATTTATTTATTCATTACATTCAAAATATACACACGTGTGTATTTTGGGGACTCCTTCTGGGTCTGGAACACACTAAGAGCCTATATACACTATATTAAGTAATTTACATCAGACAGTACAATTTCCACAGCATGATCATAACCTGGGTAAGATATGGAAAGTCATAGGTAACTGGGATTTGTTTATACTTACTATTAGAGTCATCCCTTCAGCTCATGAGCAGTCTGCTCAACCATCTTCAGGGATTCTTCACCTACTTGGTACAAATTAGTATAAACCCAGAATACCACACTGAAAGAGAAGCACGGGGTTTGTTCAGATTTAACATCAATTTAATATCATTCTAAAATTGTACTGTGTATTTTCACACTGCCAATGCTTATGATCTGAAGAGATAATTTATTGCAATAAGTTTATGCACTGATTCCCATGAGCTGGGCCTAAAAGATGTTGTCCTGGAACTAAAGTAGATAAGAGAGGTAGTCTGGAAAGATTTGATACTAGCCATGCCTTCTTCCATTTCCTGTGTGTTTATCCCTGGAGGAGCCATTTGGGACATTCTGATTATGCTCCTACAGACCAAAGCAGAGTGAAATGAAATAAAGTAAGAGCTGGTCAGAGTTGCAAATGAAATGTCTGGAGCTGGGGTGTGTGTTTAGTGCATTTTGCAGACTAAGAGATAGCTGTAATTTTTTTTTCAGGATACTTGACCACTTCTACAATGATGAGTGGGTAAAAAAGCACAGATTCTAGAATTAGTAAAGTTCAGCCTTCCAACTCACTAGCTATGCGACCTTAGGAAATTTACTTAATCCCGCTAAAGTTCAAGTTTCCCACTTATAAAACTGGAATATAAATACTTGCTTAGAGGATCATTTGTTGGATTTCGTGAGCCAATATATTCAATACCGCAAGCACCGCTCTTCGCACTTAGCTGACAATAAATGTTAACTGCTCTTCTCCACTCTCTTTCCTTTGGTCTTAGTTTGTCATTCTTCCTGGGATTACCAAGAAGATATAACTTCTCCCAGAAAGTGAATACTACAGTCTTCTTCCAAATGTAGAGTGTGTGAGATGTGAAGCACATTGTCTTCTAAATAAACTGTATGTTCCTGAGTTTAAACCCTGCTAGTCCTTAACATCTGTTCCCAGTACCAAAAGTTTATATCCAATGATTTTCACTTCTTACCTTGCCGCATCACGTGGCTTCTTTAGCAGGAAGCAAATCAGTGAGAAACGTCTTGATGTCCTGAGGGGCAGAACCTTCATACATTCTTTCACTCCAGTGACATGGAGACATTACGTACTGAAGCACATCGTTCTAATAGCAGTCCCCTTCTGTATGGCTAGTGCAAGGATGTCCTGTGAAAAGAAAGTGATTCACAGTACAAGGTGCTCACTCACTGTGTTTGGACTGCTAAATTATATTGTAGAAAATGCATGAAAATGCAGTTCTATGTACAAGTATTCAGAGAGAAAGAGAGAAAACAACCCATAGCCTATTGTTAGAGTTGATATGGGTGCTGCTGCTTTGGGAAACTGGAAACCAAATGAGATTATCATAAATAAATACTACCTAATAGTAGACAACTATATAAATCAAGGTTGCAAGTATACTTCTTTGTGTGATAATATCTCCCTAACCCGGCCCCACACCAGGTCCCCAAATGACCAGTCCATTAGCTTGGAGACGTATCTGTGGCATATTAGGTAGATTAACTGTTCACCCAATATACATTCTTTTCCTTTTCCATGTTACTATAACCTTACATTTTCTTTGGAGCAACTAGATAAACATTTTCTAACCTTCCTTGTAACTAGAAATGACCACATGACACAGCGCTACCCAGGGTAAACAGAAATTTTCTGGGGATGAGAAAGTTTTGCTTTGCTGACAGAGGCACCATCCTATTTTCCTTGTCGTTTGTCCTCTGCTGCCCTGGTGGTGAAGCGGCAGTGGCCACTTTGCCAGCCTAATGGACAGGCCATGAGAATGGCCGCCATACAGCCCGGCATTCCTGACCTGTTGCAGCCCAGAGCCGTGCCCTAACTCAGGTAAGCCATTGTGAATTGAGTTTTCCTCTGAAAGCATTCCTAAGCTGACAAGTGTTTCTTTTATTTAGCCAGAATTTTTCATTAGGTTAGTGTCTTTGCAGTACAGACACATAATAATATTCATCATAGTCTGATCACCTCGCTTGCTGAGATGACCAATGGAGAGACTGTAAGTATGTTTTGAAAACTGTCAAGCACTAAAAAAATAGTGCTTAGTAACAAGGGCAATGTAATTTTTATCTCTGCATCCTCAAAACCAGGTACAGTGTCTGCCCAGTTGTTCATTATGCATTCAGGATACAGGGATAATAGTTTTTCAAATCAGATTGGCCAGAGGATACATCAGAACACAGAAACCAGTCTGCCTACTCCGTGCCAGAATGGCAGGTTCACACCACAACCGCCTACCCTTCTCTGTGATCACAGATATACTCAGTCAGTCCTCCCAATGAGACTAAATCAACCTCAACACAGTGCCTTAAGCAGTCACTACAAATCCAGCAGTATCTTGAAAACAAGTGGTTATTTTTACCCTATAAGAAAAAGACACGTGTTTTAATAATGCCAGGTCAAGGTCGGCCAGGTCAGAGCATGAAGTCATTAGAGGCAGCACCATGAAGGAAGGTAGAGAGTGCAATGTCAAGTCCCTAATGAAAGTAAAACGACAAAGGGCACTGTCCGGAGCACAGCTTCAGGAGGGATGGTTAGGACTGGCATTGGACGGAGGATGGCTGAGGTCAAGAAAGAAGGAAACAGCTAGCCAACCCGGAGGTAGCTGAGCACCTTAATTCTTACATCTACATCATCAGTGCCACCACTCCTTGCTCTTCTTCTGCCCTCTCTTCTTTGTAGCTAGGCATTCTTCTTATAATTCTCCCTTGAGAGGTAGCATGACCCAGTAGAAATGCTTTGCAACCAGACAGATCTGGATTCAGGTCCCAGTCCTTATGGACAGCAGAAGGTTAAATGAGTTGCTAGATTTTTCCATCTCCATGTCTGTCCAAAGAAAACAACAGACCCTCAAAGGCTTGTGGTGTGTGTGGAACATGCTTATCTACATAAAATACATAATACAGGGTCAGGCTCACTGTGGAAGTTCTTTCTCAGCTGGAGTAAGAGTCCATTTGCCTCTTCAGATTCTGGACATGTTGCCATCTCTCAGGAATAAAGAAGTTTCTACAAGATTCATTATGGTTCCAGACATTTTATAAAAACTCAGAGAATATTCTAACCTATGAAGAAAGAGAAGCCTACTTTGAGCAAGTAAAGTCATAGGTCTAGTTTGAACAAGGTACTTTGAATAAGTACCCACGGTGGTAATTTTACCCTGTTCTGAGAGATAAGCAATGCCCATCAGACATGTTACATGTTTTGATGAAAGGGCCTCCAGGTTCCACTTGTATTTTCCAGTGAAATTCTATCTGCTCAAATAATTTTTAAACATATGGAATTTATTTTCCCTCACACCTGGCTATATTTAATTTGTTATGAGAGGTTCCTGACTGTGTTATGTGACCTATTCCCATGATACTTAAGAGTTAAATATGTTTCCTGCTTTCCCGAATTCCAAATAAACTGAATAAAATAGCCAATCCATGGATCACAAATGTAATATCCTGTACCTACACACACACACACACACACACACACACAAACACACTCACATTGTTTCTGTTTTCTATTAACTTTCAGGAATGGGAGAATTAATATGGACAAGGAAATTATGAACCACTTAAAAAGAATTATGTGAATTTTTCATATTGTGATTATTTTAAAATTCTCTCATTCATCCTAATAATTTAGCATGTTATTGACACCTTAACTTATTCACTTGGTTTGTCTAGCTATTTCCTTATGTGCTATATACTACAAACAACTCAAATAGTATTTTGATTTTGAAAAAAACAAATAGTTCTAAGAAGATTAATAGTAATAACTAAATACCTTATTCAAGTGAAGTAGTATATTTTGAAAACTCTTAGCCCTATCTTGAAAATAGAGGTTCAAGTATAACTATTCAATACTCATTTTTTAAAATTATGACAATTATACATTTGTTACAATGTACTGTATCTCCATCTCATGAAGACAACTCGTATTCTATTTCCACAATTTAAACAATGAAATGATATTTTACGGAAATTTAAATACATACAAATTGCATTTCATATCTAGTTTTGCAGGTGTAAAGGCAGTATGAAACAGTGTAAAGTCACCATTTACCACTTAGCGTGAACGTATTTTAGACAAGTTATGTAATCTCTCTGGGCCAAGTTGGCTCATCAATAAAATGGGGTCAATATTTTCCTTATCTCGAACCAAGAGCTAGACTATATTATTCAGTGAAGATCTTGAGAGTACAATCTCTATAGTGCCAATCACCAGCCTTTGGCAAGTCAGTTAATCTCTGGATCTATTATCTTTGCTAAGAGGTGAAGGTTAAATTCAATGATGTTTATAAGCTCCTGACATGGTCCTTAACCATGCTATGGTAAGAGTGTGACATGTGTCACATACCAGGGTTTTGTTCATTGACATACCCTGAGGACCTAGAAGACTATCTGGCACATCGGAGGTGCTTAATAAACATAGCCGATTTACTTTTATCTCCCATGCCACCTGAGGTCACGCTGACCCTTAAAATCTAAGTAAGATTGACTCAAAATTCCATCTCACATTTAGTAGATAATTCAATATACTACTCAATAATTATTTTAAAGTGTATTGAGTTTTATTTACTATTATTCTGCTGTGTCTGGTTCAGATTTCTATCTTAAATTGGTGTGTTTTTGTCTCCATTACAAGGCTTTCTTCTTTTTATGGAGTTTTGTGGTTACTTTCTTCAGATTAGCTTCACCATACACATACCCACATATACTCAACACAAATAACCAGAAAACACCGTCGTGATGAAGCTGTGTGTTTCTGACTCATTGGGGAATTTGGGATTAATGATGAGATGGCCTAAATTACAGAGGAATACACAAGACAATTTACACTTAAACATTAAGCTTTCTTTTAAGAAATCCCTGGGATACAGCACTTTCTTACCCCCCAAAATAGTCATTAATTTAGAATATTTAAGAAATAATTATGAGAACCCTTATAGCAATTATTTGAGTACAATTATTGTACTTCTGATTTAAATTTTTTTATTTTAACAACTGCCATAAGAATCCATCTCAGATGTATGACATTTGTTTACTTACAAAAGTTTATTTATTTACCATGAGTGGGGATGGAAATAAAAGAACTTAAATATTTTCTAACTCTTCTTCAGTAGATCTCACAAGTATACGTTTCCGTAAGCCAGGGCATATCACAAGCCTTCTGACAGCGAGTACTGGCATCTCTTTTATGTGTATTCTGTACAACCTGTGCTAGACATCATAGGTTTTATTTCTGAAAGTTCAGCAGTTTGTTTAGAAAAATGCCATTTAGAGAAATGAAAGAGCATCTGTCTGGATACAAAATTAGTCTCTTACTCTCCATATGTATTGCCACTGGGAAGACATTCTGGAGGAATGTAACAATATTTTTTCAATTGCTCTTTTTTTTATTTGCTTTTTTAATTTATTGGGCTGACATGGTTCCCCAAACTATACATGTGTTCTTTTGTAATTTCAAAACCACTGAGTCTTAGAATGAGACTGTGAAGATATAGAAATAAAGTAGTATAATAAATGTCCTTTTAAGCAAAATGGATCATTTTCTATAAGAGAAATATCTGATTTCATGTTATTTCCCCTACTCTTGAAAATATTAAGAACATGGTAGGTGTTCTTACTCTATGTGGATGAACAAGAACAATCTCATTGCCAAGGGAGACCCACAGAAGTTACTACAAGGGAGCTGCTTGGGTTGGTTTGAGCTTGGGGGTGCTATGTTGGGGATTTTTACAAGCAATTTGGGTTGTCCCTCTTCTTCTTAGGGAGACCCAGAGATCAAGGCCAGAGATGTAGAAACTGGAAGAGTATCCTGAAACACACCTACCCCATTTCCTAAGAAACAGTCTTTGTTCATAGTAATACCATGTTATGCTTTTACATCACCTTTGTGAGCTCAGTGATTCATTCAACAAACCGTATCTAAGGTACTGGGCTAGCTGTTTGCAAGAGAAGCAGTAGAGTCTGGTTATGATCATGGGTTCTGGAACTAGACTTTCTGGGTGCCAATCTTGGCTCTGCACCTACCAGTTCTTCAACCTTGGACACGTAAACATCCCTATGTTTATGTTTCTACCTGTATCAATTGGGAATAATAATTTACCTTGTGAAGTAAAAAAGAGGATAAAAGGGGTTAACAATATAGCAAAAGAAAAAAACAGGTATACAACCAACCCAAGCAGTTTTCAAACAATGACATCTTAAAACAGAAGTAGAAAGCAAGTATCTATAAATATCAAGATGGTGGGGTTAAAGCACATTCATATCTAGAACACTAGAGTGATGGTAAAACAAATGTAGCACAATGATCACCAAAGATAACACAGGAGAGGAACCTGAGGAAAAATTAAAATATTTATAAGTCCACACATAGACTGCTTCTTTATATAGACTCTCTATTCTTCTTGAGATAGCTCCAAAATTAAACATACATATACAAACACCACCATACCACCAAAGATAGATCCAAATGAATAACCAAATAATCATTACTAGCAAAGAACATATCACCTAAATATCATACAAATCACCTTGAGAAAGGCTTGTATTTAAAGTCCCCCAAATCTTTGGAAAAGAAATCCTTGGGAGAGAAATACTGAACTCCCATCCATAACAGTCACATCAAGTTCTCTTAACAATACTGTGTTGATCACATTTCCCTCTTAGGGACCTGAAAATTCAACCCTGGGCTCTGAGACAACCCATAAAAACTGTAGCAATAAAAAGCAAAATGTGCAGACATTTAAAATAGGTCTGAGAATGTCATTGTTTCCTGGAGGTAGGAATACAATGATATAAAACCCTGGTTAGAAGCAAAAAAAAAAAAAAAAATCGTTAGCAGCTGGCATGGAAATTACTCCATTATTTATTACTGTTATTAAGTGAGATTCTTATGCCGCATAACTCAATAGAGAATAACATCTATTTGACTGCATGGATGAGAGTCTGGTCCATTATTATTAATTTGCCTTCTGTAGCCATTAAGCGACTGTTTCTTTGGACCATAAAAAGTAGTACATGAATACCAAAAAGGTTTTTTTTTCCACCCCATTCTCAATAAGATAATGAATGCTAGCCACTGTACCAATAAAAGATTCAGCCATCTGTTTGAGTATCTTTCTACAATTGAAGATAAGAGCAAACAGCACTGTGTCCAACTGATGCTCACTGGGAGAACACTGCTTCTCCAGGTTGTTAATTCATTCAGAACTCTGGATTTCAATGAAAGAGACTTGTGATAGCATTGTGTTTATTTTTGATGTTTTTTTATATATTTAAGAAGGGTTAGCCTTAGCATAATTCTTAAACCTCACTCACCTGTCACTACTGATTTATTACTAATCCATCCCTTAGATAACATTTTAGATAATCAAAGATTTCTGCTTTAGACACCAAAGCTTTTTTCTTTAAATATCTCTACTATAAATCTTGTTGTACTGATAAAGAGGCACACCATTCCCTGTTTCTTTACTTATTTTTATTTCATTGCCTGTGCTGAATCTAAGGTAACATTTTCTCAATGACCTGACTGGTTACTGTTTTAAGACAAAGCTGTAAAGGCAAAGCTTCTGTCCAGTGCTTTGCCCTTATATTAGCTAGGGTTCTCTAGAGAAACAGAACCAAAAGGATATGTAAATAAATGCAAAAAGAGATATGTTATGAGTGTGTGGCTCATACAATCATGGAGAATGAGAAGGCCCATGCCCGGCCATCTGCAAACTGCAGGCCCAGGGAAGCCGGCGGGGCAGTTCCAGTGCAAACCCAAAGATCTGAGCAAAAGAGGAGCATCCCAGTCTAAGTCCAAAGGCACTAATGTCCGAAAGCAGGAGATGGGAATTCCAGCTCAAGCAGAGAAAGCAGGATCTGCCCTTCCTTTGCCTTTTGTTCCCTTCAAGCATATTAAATCATGGCCAACTGCCTAAGTGAAGAGTATCGTTTTACTCATTCACCAATTCGAATGCCAATCTCTTCCAAAAATACCCTCATAGATATGCCCAGAAATAATGTTTTATCAGCTATCTGGCAACCCTTAGCCCAGCCAGCCAAGTTGACAATTATAACTAACCATCACAGCCCTGAAGGGTCCAATGCAGGTCTTGTGCTTACCTCCAAGTTAGGAGCGTAATTAGTCCTCTGTCCCAGACAGCTTTTAAAATCCTCCTGTGGGAGCCTCAGCATCCAAAAGTCTGGGCAACTCTGATTCACCCTCAGGTACTACCAACCACTGTCTCAGAGTCTGTCCACCAATATCATGTCTCAAGACCTCTTGGTAGTTCACTGCACTCTGTTTCTGCTGGGCTTTACACACTCCTGTAGAAACCAGTGAACTTCCTCACGACCAGTGCTGAGAGCTCTTCCCTGACTCCTTGCCAAGCCTGCCCTCAAACTTCACCACAAGCACTAGAAGCGCCTTGCTTCTGCGTTTCTGTTCCTTCCAGCTGCAAGGGCCTCTGTGGCCTCGGAGCCACCCTACTCTCTGATTCGGTCTGTTTAGACAGACTACAGTTAATATATTTTGACCCCTGGATACATGTCAGTGGAACTCAGTTTTAATCCCTAAGGTTGAATGGTGCAGATGCCATTGCTGGCTTCTTTAAAAGAACTCCCAATCTCCATCACCTAACTCGACCAAGGACTGACGATCCAAGGAAAGCCTGGGAGCCCAGGAAGTACTGAGGTTGCAGAACTTCAAGCTCACTGATGCTCTCTGTTTCTATTTTTTCTGTCTCTCTATCTGTCTCCCTATGTCTCTGTCTCTTGTCACTTATTCATACGCACGCGTGCGTCTGCGTGTGCACGTGTGTGTACACACATACACACACACACATACACACACATGAAAGAGAATCAATCAGCTGTTAGTAGAAAATACCTGGAACTAGATGATTTCAAAGGAGCTTGTTCCAATGTGATTCAGGAAGGCAGAATATTTTGTGGGTTTTAGCAGGAAAGGTATTGGCCAGAGTGCAGCTAGTTTTGAGGATGGATTCATACTTAAAGGTCAGCAGCCATTTATTAGAGAAATCTGAATTTTATCAAGAAGAGTATAGAGAAACAGCTAGGGGTAAAGGACCGAACAGGTGAAGGCCACAGTGAAATATTATCAAGTTCTGTGACACATATGTATATATCATATGTATATATCATAAAATTTATCATCTTAGCTTATTTTAAGCATACAATTCAATGACATTAAGGACATTCACATTGTTGTGCAACCATCTATTCATCTCTTGGACTTTTTCATGTCCCCAAAGAGAAATGCCATACCCATTAAGCACTAAATCCCCATCTACCCCACCCCCACTCAGCACCTGGCCACCACCATTCTAATGTCTTTAAAATTTAACTACTCTAGGTTCTTCATATAAATGGAATCATATAATATTTGTTCTTTAGTGACTGGCTCACTTCACTTAGCACAATGTCTTTAAGGTTCATCTATGTGGCAAAATTTTTTTTTCCTTTTTAAGGCTGAATAATATTCCATTGGATGAATATACCATTATGTATAGCAGGGGTCCCCAAACTACGGCCCGCGGGCCACGTGCGGCCCCCTGAGGCCATTTATCCGGCCCCTGCCGCACTTCCAGAAGGGGCACCTCTTTCATTGGTGGTCAGTGAGAGGAGCATAGTTCCCATGGAAATACTGGTCAGTTTGTTGATTTAAATTTACTTGTTCTTTATTTTAAATATTGTATTTGTTCCAGTTTTGTTTTTTTACTTTAAAATAAGATATGAGCAGTGTGCATAGGGATTTGTTCATAGTTGTTTTTTTTTATAGTCCGGCCCTCCAACGGTCTGAGGGACAGTGAACTGGCCCCCTGTGTAAAAAGTTTGGGGACCCCTGATATAGCATTTTGTATGTCCATTTATTCATCAATGGACATTTAAGTTGCTTCTACCTCTTGGTTGTTGTGAATAATGCTATGGGATAGATAGATAGATGGATAAGTTGGTAGATATAGATACAGATACAGATAGATTAGACATATAGATATAGATAGATGATATAGATATAGATATAGATGATAGGTATAGATAGATATAGATATAGCTATAGAGATAGATATATATAGACATGGATGATATAGATATAGATAGATATAAAACTTCAGAAATACTTATGATGGGACCAGTGTGGATCTGACAGCTTTATAGATGCTGACTCCCAGGTGTATCATCAAAACACTCTTTGTATAAGACAACGTTGAGTTTCTTACTGATAAAGGGAAAGCATTGCTTTGACAGCGCCTTAGTATTACCTCAAAGAGACAAGGGCAATGTTGGGATTATTGAAATGTTGAAGCTTAGTTTAAGGTTAGTCTATCAATACAGGGGCCTTGATTAGAGTCAAGTAGAAACCATAATGTAATAATTTAGAATTATGGGGAAGAGCAAAAAAAGGATTTAGAGACAAAGTGTTCAAGAGTCATGGAATGTAAAACTATCATTTAATGCTTTCTATTGAAGAGTTATTTGGTCTTTGAGAAAGTTCTTGGAATAAATAATAAAGCTATTTGCAACTTGTATCTTCCAAGCAAGATATTTTGATGAAAACAATGGAATCATAAAATCTATTTAATGTAGCAAACTGTGTAGATGGTCCTGATTCTCACAGCAATGATATCCTCAACAACACTGAGCTGGAGAGTGCTACTCATTATTCCTCAGCAACATGCCCAAAGTCACTAAGCTGGAAAGTGCCACTGATGACCTTGGTACCCAGGTAGCCTGGTATCAGAGCTTGTCTTAGACACTACTCACTGTCTCCAGACCCTATTTCTGTAATTTTTGGCACAGGCTATAAGAATAACTTCTTGCGAGAAGACTTTGTTCTGATTAATTGCTCTATAGGACTTGGGCCCAAACCTGAATTGCAGCCCATAATTGGGAGCTCTAGCAACATCCTATTCATCATCCAGGACCTGGCCCTCTACCCCCAACTGCTGACTTGCTATATGCATAGCAACGCCACTGCAGGGAGTCTCTTCCTCACCTTAAATTGAACTCCACATAAACGCCCCTCCCTGATTTGACCTGGCTACTGGATTGGAAACTCTCATTCTTTCCAGTTCCAGAGTAACAGCTAATATTTGTTGTACTTTCTTTGACAAAATATGCTTGGATCTCTCTAATGATTATCTCTAGATCTAGTTCTAAAAACATATCATTGCAACCCTTATTGGGATGTCCCATATATAATGACTTTCTGTTGGTTTCAGGCTATGATTCTCCAAATAATAGCTGGTGAACTGAATTTGGCCCCTTTTTTGTGTGGCCTGCAAGACAGGAATGATTTTTACATGGTCAAATGATTGAAAAATGTTTAAAAGAATACTTTTCATGATATAAAAACTATATAAAATTCAAATATTAATTTTCATAAATAAAGTTTTATTGGAACACAGTCACAGCTTCTCTGCTTATTTACACAATTTGTGTATTATGTCTGTTTTCATGCCACACTGGTGATGTTAAATAATGACCACGTCATCTACAATGTAGCAAGAAATGGCCTGCAAACAGAGGGTAGTAGGTTCCCAGACAACTCAATGAAGAAAGAATTTATTAGTAGCCGGTGGAGCACATGAAGTTAGTAGAACTAAAGCATGAGCTCCTCAAAGTTATATTTCTTACATCTTATATACCTTTTACAGTGTTCATGTAAGGGGCACATGGTTCCTTTGTCTAAGGTACTACGTGAACCTCTTGGCTCAAGGTGGGGCAGGGGAGTTTTGGGGGTGCAGCAAGGGGAAAAGGGTTTCCAGACCCCTGGCCCTGTCTATTTACAGATCTTGTTTCTCTTGTAAGTATTGTAAGCATCTTCAGGAGATCAGTTAGAGATCTCCTGTTAGAGTTAAAATGTGGATAATCTTTAACTGGCTGAGCCAGTCATTCCTGCAGGCCCCTTTTCCTGCATTCTTCCGATCTCTCAACAAAGCCTGATATATTTTTATTTGGTCCTTTACAGAAAACATCTGCTTACCTTTGCCTGAATTTAAGATAACCTAAACTTTCAAATTCTCCACCATCACCAGAATGGAACTAGCTCAGCTGCAGGAGTTCCAAGGTCACAGACAAGTGTGTATTCTGCACTCTGGAGTCCTTTGAAATGTTGCCACTGCCATGGTCATTGCCCTTTCTGCTACACTTCAATATTTTGTGGGGCAGAAGGCCCCTACCACAACTTACAAGAGCTTTGGTCAAGGTCCTTCCATCCCCTGCTCCAATCATGGACCACCCAGGAGCAGCCAGTGAGGAATTATTAGTTGGAGAAACAGGGAAGAAGACAATCACTCCCTCCTTCCTCCCTGTGTTTCCATCACACCCTCGTGATGTGAGGAGTAGATATTTTAACTGAATGAAAGAACAAACTTTTATTCTACCATATTTCTCCATGTTTAAGATGATTCCATGTCTTAGATGCACCTTATTTGGGGGCCTGAAATTTGAAAAAAAAAAAGTATTACATAAAGTTATTGAACTCAAGTTTTTATTCACCATAAAATTCATACAACTCCTCATCACTGTCAAAATTTCCATCCATTAGCTTGTCCTCATCTGTGTCTGATGATGAGTCACTATCTTCATATATTGCCTCGTCCTCAGCTCCATCTATGGCATTTGGGATGTCATACTTCTTAAATGACTTAGTCTTGATATAATGCCAGGATCTTTCCACCCACTTACAAACTTCTCCTACAGTTGGTTTCTTCACTCCTCCTGCTGGTGTCAAATTGTCCCCAGAAGACTTCATTCATTGGTTCCATTCATCTCTCATGGCAGCTTTGAAGGGTTTGTTAATGCTGACATCAAGTGGTTGGAGCTGCAATGTCAAGCCTCCAGGTATGACGGCAAGTTTTTGTTTTTTGTTCTACAGCAATCTTCTTTGTGTTTTTTGTTGTGTGTGTCCTGAACTGATCAAGCAGCAATAGGGCAGGTTTGTGTAAGAGTATTCCTTCTCCAAACTTTCTCAAACCAGATCTTCATCCATCCTGATCCATCCAACCCTTGCCATGAACATGGACAATCACTCCTCGAGGAATGTCTTCTTTTGGCATTGCTTTGCGTTTGAAAATCAGCATAGGAGGCAGCTTGATTCTGTTGGCACAACAAGCTGCAACAACTATATAATGACTCTTTTCATGTCCACTGGTCTTCCTGGTTACAGTTTTCATCCCTTTCTTATCAACAGTTCTGTTACTTGGGACATCAAATTGAAGGGGGACTTTGTCCATGTTTTCAGTCTGTACCAACTCAAACTGATGTGTCTTCCAACATTGAATGACAAAACAATGAAATTCAAGAACCTTCTGCTCACAGCTTTCAGGCATCTTTTGGGCAAGTCTGGTGCGTGTACGCATGCTTAGTCCATTCTGTTTCATGAACTGAGGCACAAATTGTGTCCTCCTTTGAAATCAGTACCTTCTTTTTCATTAGCAATTCTTCTGGCCTCATGCTGAACCATCTTTGTGGACACAGGAATTCCAACTGCCCTTTGCTCCTCAATCCATATCTTCCATTCCCTCTCTAAATCAGGCCATTGTGCTGGCTTGCTTCCATGGCTTTCTTCCGCCGTAGCGTTTTCAGTGGGGTTTCTCCTTCCATAACCAGTATTGGATTCATTTCTCAGTTAGTGGCAGATGCAGGTTTAACAGCGGGTGCCCTGGGCCCTGACTTCTGAAGGGCCCTGAAAAACCCCAACTTTACACTTTTTTCTAATGTAAGGGGCTTAATATTTTCTTCTGTGCCTGGGGCCTCAACTGACCTCAATCCACCTCTGGTCGGAGGAGGACCAAACTTACGTTCAGCAGCACAATTTCCATTCACTTTTGCAAACTAGATCACTTTTAACTTGAATTCAGCACTGTACAAAAATCTTTTCTGAGCCATTTCTGAGCAGAATGTGGCAAAACATAACCTACTGTAAATACTGGTAATAAGTGCAAAACAATGAGCGCAAAGACAAGCATGAAAAAGGGAAATGCAAGTTAAAAAATCTATAACCACTGTATAAGACGCACCCAGTTTTTAGATCCCAAATTTTTTGAAAAAGAGTGCATCTTATACATGGGGAAATATGTAATTGTTCCTTCCTATAGTCCCTAAAATATAAGACTTGCCCAAACCACTTTATCTCTAGAAGCTTTTGTCATAGTACAACTGGTCCAAGGAGAGAGAATCTAAAGTAATAAAGTTGTTTTTCTGCTTTGCACCTAATGAATGAACACCTGACTATTGTTCATACAATAACCAAGTTACCTATAGCTTCCTTGGCTGGGAATTTGAACCAGACATCTCCAGACCTGGGTGAGAGAACACTGGTATTATTAGAGCCTTCTACAGTTTTTTAGATTTGCAGCCTATCTCTACCACGGTGTCTGAACTGCCAAGAACAACTCTTTGGCATCACAATGTGAAAATAAACTAGATCAAGAAAATGGGAGAGGCAAAATCTGTATATTCACAGCTGACTATAGCAATGGAGTCAACTACGATTACTTGCATTTTGGCAGAGACTTGCCTCAAAGGCAAGCAGATGAGTCGGAGAGTTTTATAGTGGAAAAAAGGAATATGCCCTAATTGGAAGCTGTTGGCTTGTGGAAGCTGAAGGTAGGCCAAATAGAAGCAGGATATCCTATGTGATTAATTAAAGGTACATTTTAGCTTTTTCTACTTGGTCCTAAGTTTGAAATAAGAAGAATTAGGGAAGCTGTCAGTTATTGGCCAAGTGCTGGCCATTTTATACCAGTCTTTTTAGAAGTTATAGTTTAGGTTCTTGAACTATTATTAGAGACAGCAGTCAGGCTTATTACCACCTTGACTTACAGCAGACTGGCTTCCTAGGCTGTTTTTTGCAGATAAAGAGGTTGGTTAAACTGAGCAGTAGCAGGTGAGCATTCTACTTTTATACAGTGTGTCTATAAAGTCATAGTGCACTTTTGACCAGTCACAGGAAAGCAACAAAAGATGATAGAAATGTGAATTCTGCACCAAATAAAAGGAAAATCCTCCCAGTTTCTGTAGGATGATGTGGCAGCATGTGTGCATGTGCAGATGTTGACATAACACCATGTGTACAGTGGAGCAGCCCATGGCCATGCCAGTCGAGATGTGGATGGTACAGAGGAAAGTTCAGGGTGTTCTGTGGCTCGCTAAATTTGAATCCGTGACCAAAGTGCAATGTGAATATCGGCGTGTTTATAATGAAGTGCCACCACATAGGAATAACATTACTCGGTGGGATAAGCAGTTGAAGGAAACCGGCAGTTTGGTGGAGAAACCCCGTTCTGGTAGGCCATCAGTCAGTGACGAGTCTGTAGAGGCTATACGGGATAGCTACCTAAGGAGCCCTAAAAAATCTGTGTGTGAGCCCACATCGAAGTGCACTGAATAGGTATGAAACTGGGAGAGGAGAGTTTTCCTTTTATTTGGTGCAGATTTCACATTTCTATCATCTTTTGTTGCTTTCCTGTGACCGGTCAAAAGTGCACCATGACTGCCCTGGCGGGTTGGCTCAGCAGTAGAGCGTCGGCCTATTGTGCGGAGGACCCAGGTTTGATTCCCGGCCAGGGCACATAGGAGAAGCACCCATTTGCTTCTCCACCCCTCCGCTGCGCCTTCCTCTCTGTCTCTCTCTTCCCCTCCCGCAGCCAAGGCTCCATTGGAGCAAAGATGGCCCGGGCGCTGGGGATGGCTCCTTGGCCTCTGCCCCAGGCACTAGAGTGGCTCTGGTCGCAACATGGCGATGCCCAGGATGGGCAGAGCATCGCCCCCTGGTGGGCAGAGCGTCGCCCCATGGTGGGCGTGCCGGGTGAATCCCGGTCAGGCGCATGCGGGAGTCTGTCTGACTGTCTCTCCCTGTTTCCAGCTTCAGAAAAATGCAAAAAAAAAAAAAAAGTGCACCATGACTTTATGGGCACACTGTATATGATCTGGTGACTGTTTCTTTAGAGTCAATTTCTCAAAGTGAGATCCGTATGGGAGCTTGTTTTGGTTTTGTTCTTCTTTGGGTCCCATGGTATGGTTCTCAGCATAGTGTAGGTGCTCAATAAATTTGCATAAATGAAGAATGAAATATTGTCATTTGTGATAAAAAGACTGAACTTAAAAGGTATTATGAAAAGTGAAATAAGTCAGGCAAAGAAAGTCAAATACTTTATGATTTCACTTATGGGTGAAATCTAAAAATCAAAATAAACAAATAAATAAACAAAACAGCAACAAAGTCATAGATGCAGAGAACAAACTGATGGTTGCCAAAATGGGAGTAGGAGGATGAGCAAAAATGGGGATTACAGAGCCCAAACCACCAGTTATAAAAACAGTCCCCGGGATGTAAAGTACACCATGGGGAATACATCAATAACACTGTAATAACTATATATGGTGCCAAGTGAGTACTAGGCTCATTGTTGTGATCACTTCATAAAAATATAAATGTCTAGTAACTATGTTATACAACTAAAACTAACACAATATTGTATGTCCACTATAATTTAAAAATAAATTTGGCCCTGGCCGGTTGGCTCAGCGGTAGAGCGTCGGCCTAGCGTGCGGAGGACCCGGGTTCGATTCCCGGCCAGGGCACACAGGAGAAGCGCCCATTTGCTTCTCCACCCCTCCGCCACGCTTTCCTGTCTCTTTCTTCCCCTCCCGCAGCCAAGGCTCCATTGGAGCAAAGATGGCCCGGGCGCTGGGGATGGCTCTGTGGCCTCTGCCCCAGGCGCTAGAGTGGCTCTGGTCGCAACATGGCGACGCCCAGGATGGGCAGAGCATCGCCCCCTGGTGGGCAGAGCGTCGCCCCATGGTGGGCGTGCCGGGTGGATCCCGGTCAGGCGCATGCGGGAGTCTGTCTGACTGTCTCTCCCTGTTTCCAGCTTCAGAAAAAATAAATAAATAAATAAATAAATAAATAAATAAATAAATAAATTTAAGCCTGACCAGGCAGTGGCACAGTGGATAGATTATTGGACTAGGACGCAGAGTACCCAGGTTTGAAACCCCGAGGTCACCAGCTTGAGCATGAATGCGGGATATTCATGGCTTGAGCGTGGGATCATAGACATGCCACATGGTTGCTGGCTTGAGCAAGGGGTCACTTGCTCTGCTATAGCCCCCCCACTCCTGTCAGGGCATGTATGAGAAAGCAATCAATGAACAACTAAGGTGCTGCAACAAAGAGTTGATGTTTCTCATCTCTCTCCCCTCCTGTCTGTTTGTCCCTATCTATTCCTCTCTCTGTCTCTGTCACACACACACACACACACACACACACACACACACACACACAAAGATTAAAAAATTTGCATGGTTAGTGGGGAACCAGAGCTAAACTAGATGAGCTGTATATCATCTTGCAGGGGAAAAAAACTGATGAAATTCAAGTTGGGAACAGAAGGCTTGGGGTACTAGGGGAGAGATGGTAAAATCTCTTGTCACTGCATCTTCAATAATACCTTTGACATTAAGTTGACATTCTGTTCCCAGAGAAATCTTCTTGACAAAAATTTACCTCATATTTTCAGGTCTTCTGTGTTTGCCCAGAAAAATGTCCAGCAAAATGAAATCTGACCACTAGTTTCAAGGCACATATAGACATGAAGCGAGAGGTATGAAGCATGGAGAAATGCATAGGTTGGACAAGACTATGTATAGGGTCAAAGACTTGGGGGTATAGAGTTGCAGAAAGACAAAAAGATAGGGTGAGTGTCTTTGGCAACAGTTTTCAGGATGCATGCTACCCTACTCAATGGCTCCTTTGTGTACAACTGATCCCCTAAATCTGGATACTACCTACGTTCCCTGTTGCATTGCTTTGTTCCTGGATAGTTGACTGCAAAGAAGCCAAACTGTCTACCAAAATATAACTTACATTTTTTTAGTGTTGATCTTCCTGTCTTGCCTGCCTTAACGTCATCTTTTCTTCTCCAAGTCAGTTCTTATTTTACTTGTCTTCCGTGGCTCAGTTTAAAGCCAATCTCTACCATGCTCTTTCTGACCAGCTGATCTGAAAAATCACAGGCAGGTCCCCGACATTTTGATGACACTCATTGCCATCATCATTTACCCACTACTAAGGACATGCTGTTTGGGTTTGTTTCATTACTTTATCTTCTGTAAAAGCCTATGTCTATAACGAGACCCAAATAGGGAGGGGTGATGACTTTAAAATTCCTTGCATTGCTACAGTCCCTAATTCAAAGTTTCACACATGGAGGTAAATAGCAAAGTTGTGGCAATTACTAATGATCTCTGGCACTTAACAAATGACTTCAAGGCTGAGCTCAAATTATAAATAGAGCACCTGGCTTCCATCAAATAAACTCATAATCTGTTTGTTTATTATGTACTAAATGAATTGTTCCTGTTAAAACAGTATTTATTTTCCTCCCTGGCATTGGCTATAATTTCAGCAGTTAATAAAGAAAATATTCTTGGAGGTTTCAGAGTACCTCATTGGTTTGGTCTAATCTGATTTACCTTACAACAAAAAGTAACTGAAATAGGCTACATAAGTGCATATTTCCTGTGTTTTCACTGATCACAGCATGACACTTCACATTCATTAAGTTTCCTGTGCTTTCCCATATAAAGCAATATTAGTTTTATCTTAAGAATAATTATCATTTAGGCAACCATCTGCCAGCACATGTTTTTATAAAACATTTTTCCAATGACTCCAGTGAGTTTTGCCAAACTGTTCACAAAAGTAGTTTATTACTGTAATTCTGTTTTAACTAGATGGCTATCATAATTTTAATGTCTTTCTTATTATCATTGCTCTACTAACGTAAGGAAAATTAGTTGTTCCCAGAATTCTTATTTCTAATATATAATCACTCTTCCTACCCAAAGGCTGGTGTTTAAACCCCATTCTCTGTTCCATTTTTGTAAAATATTGCTCATGTCACATTTCTGAAATTGATTTTTACTAGGTTTATATAAACTGATCTATATGTGTATTTATATGTATCCATTTATCATTCAAACCAAACATTTAACATTAGCTAATCAAATCTACCTAAAATTTTTATTTTTATTGTTATTATTTAGAATCTCATGATAGGTTGGTTTGTCAAGTCAGTAAACCAAGTATCTTGTCACATGATAGTATGAAGATTCACAAGTGGTGCTGCTTTAAAGGATTGGATAAAAATGAGACTTTCTAAATATTCTGGCAGTTGAACACTATAAGAAATTATTTTAGCATTTGTGAGCTAAAGAATGAGAGACTGCAAAGAAGTACTCACTCAGCCTTAGGCATCATATAGCCCGGCTGAACCATCACCATGCCGGCAATTAGGAACCTTCATTATTAGTTACCAATAATAGCTGATGAAAAGATAGCACTTTTACAAGTCTCTCAGGTAATTCTTATTTGCAGCCAGCATTGTGAACCCTTGGTCTACACCAATTCATTTTACTGATGGGGACAGTACTTTTGCTGGTGGGGGAAGTATCTGCCCATCTCTCATGTAGCTGCCAGAGGAGAGAGAGAGAGAGAGAGAGAGAGAGAGTAATGATGCCAGTCCAGAAAATTGCTAAACACATTTATTTACCTGAAGAGCAGCAGCTGATTGAATTGCCAGATAATTTTGAGAATTTCAATACAAATTTTCATCTAGCTTAAAAATAAAGGTGGAAAGAAAATAACCCCCAAACTGTCACAAATAGACCTTTTGTAAATCAATATTAGAGGTAGTGTTTTATTGTAGGGATCAGGAAGTAAAGAGTTCTTGTTGTTGGTTGTTTGTTTTTAAACTTAAACATACAAACCAAAAACAAGTAGAGGTGAATGAAAATAATGTGACTGAATTACCGAACTTGAAAAATAAAGCAGAGGAGAGATAGCCAAGAGATTTGCATGGAAAACCAATTCCACTGTCTGAATGAAAAATTAGACTAGTACAGCAATAAACACAAATCCTGGAGGATTAAACCACAGTGGAATTGTTTCATGTTGGGTAACATCTGCTCAGTCCAGAAACTCCACTGAGGATACTAGTTCCTAGAAAACACTTTTTTATTTGGGCTGCGATGGGGACCATGTAAATAAACTTCCTTAATACAATCAGCAGATTTAAAAAAAAAACAAACAAATAAAAAACACTGGATTTATTAAATCATATTTAAATTCCAAAAGGAAAATCAACTTTTAAAAGAAACCTACCAAACTTATATTTATATAAATCTGGATTATATATGTTGTACTGGATCTGCTTTAAGTGATATGTGCCTGCATTTAGATTATGTCCTACAGATAAAAATAACATTCTATGAATACAATAAAAAAGAGAGATTGGCTAGATATGAATTTTTTATCCTTGAAATGACATTTGAAATGTATGAAAAGCTGATAAAAAATATTAATAATACTAATGTTATAACAGCTAACATTTGTCATGTACCTGCTATGTTTTAGTGCCTAAGCTGTGATAACACCATTATTACATGGGCAGATATTGTGCAAAATACATCAGTAAGTGTAACACAGGAGGTCCAGAATCATAAATAAATCTGGTATTGTTGTGGGATCCCAAAGAAACCACAGGAGGACATACATAGCCTTTATTACTTACCTACAAGGCAGTACCAATGGCAGCTGGTAGGTAGAAGTCTGTGCCCCACTGAGTGGGGTCATGGTTTAAACAGCTGGACCCTGGCCAGGCACTCAAGCAAAACCTTTTGTCTACATGTAAGCAAGCAGGTAAGCAAGGGGTAGGGGGCAAGGTATGCTCCGTTCTATATTGCCCCTTCTTGATACATATCTGGTGACTCAGTTCCATTGTTTTTATTAAAACCTTAGCTACAGTTTTACAACCCTTTGTCTTATGGCCAGAGGTCAGGATCCCTGACCAGGGTGCCATGTGGCTAGGGAGGGGGAAGGGCATTGACCCTACAGCAAGCATACTGCTAGTAAATTAAGAAACTCTTGCTTGATGAGAAGAAAAGACAAAAGAAAAGGTGATCAGAGCAAACTTGTCAAACAGAAAGCCAACACTTATGACTTGGTTTCCGGTCGATGAAAAAGGAAGCAGAAAACTAAGGAAATTAGGTTGGAGTCATCTGGAGGCAGGAAAATGTTTTGAAGGAATCTTTGGGGGTTAAGTGTTTTCATACAGTACTGGTTGCCTAAGGTATTCTATGTAAGAAAAATAACTGGGCATGTAGGTAGACCTCTCCTTTGTGGTGTGACCCTCTTGTCATCCTGTGGGCCATTGTCAGCCTTAAGGTTGTGGGGCTGACTAGCAACTCTGGTGCCTCCCTGGTAACATAATTCCAAAGTTCAAAACTGTAAGACCAGAAACATAAAAATGACATTAATCCTTATGCCGGCTTTTTCTCCGCACTAGGAAGGAAGGAGGAGGGGTTCCTATCCTTGACTAGGAATCAGAACTACAACTTCAGAGATCTCAAAACCCAACTCAGAAAGCCAGAGATAAACACTCCTTTAACTCACCTGCTTAATTGAGTCCCCCAGCTCTCCTCACTAGGAACAGAGTAACTGTCATGAAATGCTGCATTTTACATCTTTCTTGATCATATAAGCCACAAATGGTTAACTCTAGGTTAATTTTGCACCAGTTTCTTGCTGTACTTCTTCTTTTTTTTTTTTTTGTATTTTTCTGAAGCTGGAAATGGGGAGGCAGTCAGACAGACTTCTGCATGCACCCGACCAGGATCCACCCGGCACGCCTACCAGGGGGTGATACTCTACCCATCCGGGGTGTCACTCTGTCACGACAGAGCCATTCTAGTGCCTGAGGCAGAGGCCATGGAGTCGTCCTCAGTGCCCAGGCAAACTTTGCTCCAATGGAGCCTCGGTCGTGGGAAGGGAAGAGAGAGACAGAGAGGAAGGAGAGGGGGAGGGGTGGAGAAGCAGATGGGCGCTTCTCCTATGTGCCCTGGCCAGGAATCGAACCCGGGACTCCTGCACACCAGGCCGATGCTCTACCACAAGATGGCCAGGGCCATCTTGCTGTACTTCTTAACAATGGAATGTTGAAACTTGTGTGTGTGTGTGCGTGCGCGTGCATGCGTGTCCACGTGTTTGTTGACATAAGAAACATCCAAACCTGTAAAGAATTTTTATAAATTTATTTGAGCCAAACTGATGATAATTGCTAGGAAGCAAAATCTCAATGTACTGAGAAAGTGGACCCTCACTGGTTGGCTCAGCAGTAGAGCATCAGCCCGGCGTGTGGAAGTCCTGGGTTCAATTTCCAGTCAGGGTCTGCAGGAGAAGTGACCATCTGCTTCTCTACCACTCCCCATCCCCCCCACACCTCTCTCTATCTCTCTTCCCCCTCCACAGCCATTTGAGCAAGTTGGTCTGGGTGCTGAGGATGGCACCATGCCTTTGCCTCAGGCACCAAAAATAGCTCGGTTGCCAAGCAATGGTGCAAGGGCCCCAATGGGCAGAGCATCACCCCATAGGAGGAGGCTTTCTGGGTGGATCCTGGTTGAGGCACATGTGGGAATTTGTCTCTCTGCCTCCCCACCTCTCACTTAAAAATAAATAAAATAAAATAAAATAAAATAAAATAAAATAAAATAAAATAGTGCTCTAGAGAATAGCAGTTTTGTACCTTATTTTATACATCAGAATCAAAGGGGGTGATGCAAGGGGTTACATGAAATCCATTGGTAGATATATTAGGGAGGCAGAAGAAAGCAAAATAGGAAAATCTCTGAGACTGGATAAAAAGTAAAATGGATAGACACCTACTTTTACATTGGTGGGCACAGGACAGTTAACCATGAATATCTACAGCACATAGAGAGGGAGAGCAAGATAACAGTGAGGGGTTCTGTGTCTCCTGCTCTGGCGGGAGACTGTGCTGTGAGGGTCTGGAAAAAGAGGATTACTCTGACATTCCTAAGGCATGTTATTGTAGAGGCAAAAAGAGAACAGACAATCTCAATTAAAGTAAAGGCCGATTTTAGTCAAAGATGCTGGCCTAGGACATGGCTACCTGCCATGACTCAATTTTAGTCAGAAAGTTTTAAATTTAGAGTATCCTATTTAGTACTTTAGGTCTCTGAGTCTGTAAGGCCTGCTCTGCAGGCCTCCTCTGAGCTTCTCAGGTTTAGTTTATGGCCCCTTGTTGTCCATAGTGTGTGACAGAAGCCAAGAGAGTCAACAGTTGGGTTTAATCTTTGAAGACTAAATATCTAAGTGCCAAATCTTTTTCTGATTTATTTCCTAGTAGAAATAAAGTTTGATCTGGGATCTTCTTTTTTTCCTCACTTGTTATTGTTTGTAATAAAAACTTCAGACAAAGTTTCATGTATAGATATTAGATCATAGGAAAACTTTATTATAAAAATTTAAATGTATATTTAGGAGTCTTAATGGAAATGAACATCAACTTAATCATTCAAGTAATTGAACAACTGAGAAATATAAAAGGTTTTTTTATAAGTTATATCAGTTAGGTTTTATTTTACTTACAAAAAAATGCCCAACTCAAACTACCTTTAACAATAAAAGAATATATTTCCTCAAGTAACTGAGTAATCTAGAACACTTGGGTTTCCAGCAGGAGTTGACCCAGCAACTCAGCAATGTCATGAAGAACATGGTGGCTCTTCACCTCTGAACTCTGTCTTGCATGTTGTCTGCCTCTTCCTCCGGCTGGTTCTTGATCCAGGATGGATGCTGTGAGCCAGCCATTACTATAGACTACAGGCAGGACTTCACTTTCTTCCTTCAAACATGAAACAGAAGTCTTTTATTTTTAATAAATTTATTTATTTTAAGCAGAAAAGAAGGGAGAGAGGAGAGAGACAGGAACATCAGCCTGTTCCTTTATGTGCCCTGAACAGGGATCAAACCGGCAACCTCACACTTCAGGCCAATGGAGCTATCCAGCCAGGGCTGAAACAAGTCTTGAGCTTCACTGGGAGTGAACCAAGTCAGGTCAGATAACTGCCCTAAGTCAATCTCTGAAGTCAAGGGGAGGGGACTTGGCAAGAGCCCTTCCCCTACTCCAGTTCCTTCATTGTCACGGCTGGGTCAGGACTGTCATCAGAGCTCAGTGATGCGCAGCAGCAGCTGAGAATGCATGACTTGGAAGAGGAAATTTTAGCAAAGTAAAAAACTGCTTATCATACAGAAATAAAGATATGTATTTGTTCTCTGAGTCTGGAAAGTTGCAAAATTTTTTATCTGTATCGTTTAAATCTAGATCATTCAGATGTCATTAGTCTATTATTCAATCAATGGCTCTGCTGAGAACCCCCAAAGGCATGTCTAAATGATTACCATTGAGAATACAAAGGATATAAAGCTCAAGATCTTGTATTTTTGCTGCCAAACATTTAGGCCACGTTTGGTTGATCAAAGTAAAAAAATAGAAAAATCAACAGCCATGATGTTTTTCAAGTTCATTAACTTTACAATAATAACAAAAAACTCAAAAGAACACTAATATTTCATGTTTAACTAGCATTGCTAGCTTTTTAGGGAAAGGGAAGAAATAAGTGAAAGGAAAACATGGCTAAAATTCCAGGCCAAAATAAATTTTGTGTTTGTTTTCATATGCATTTGTATAATTTTTAATGAAAAACTATTTTGTCTTCTCCATGAGAAAAGAAAATATACTGTGTAGTATAGAAAGATATATTTCTTTAGATAATCCTGACCAATCAATGAATAAATTCACATATAATAGTTAGACTTTAAAGTTTTTACTTTCAAAATCAAATTAATGAGAGATTTTAAGTCTGTGTGTATGTAAACTCTATCCAAAAATGTGATATAGGAAGATACTCTGTTTGTGAGCTTACATAGAGAGCAAAAATAGAACAGTAAAAGAAGGCCTAAGATATTTATTCATATCCAAAGACATTGGCTAGGTTTCTTTTTAATGTCTTTATGAGAATTAAGAATAAGATAATTAATTATTACCTATAATATACAAAGAATAACATAAAAAGAAAATAAACCTAAATGACTTCTACTGGCTTTATATTCTGCTTTCTTGATTCATTGAACTTAGTTTATATCAACTCTGATGTAGATTCCAGCACCTATCGATTCTGAAGCTGGTTCCCTTAGTCATCAGCATTCATGTGTGCCCAGCCAGCAAATGTGGCCTTGAAAAAGCATAATGACGTTAACGAGTAGACAATCAATTAGGATTTTTGACACATGGTGATATGCTTAAGCAATTAGGTCTGTCCTTAGCTAGGAGCTTCTGCTTTTAATATGACAATGAAATTGACTTTGTCACTTCAACCTTCTAATGGCTTGTAGCAATACCACTCATTGCTCATCACCAACCTGAATCTTCCTTTCTAAGGAAAGCACAGGGCTGCAGGCTGACTTGAATTTGTGTTCTGGGTGAGCTATAATTATATGGGGGTGGTTTATTGGGTTTCTCTCTACTACTTTCTGTTTACACAGGAAATAATGTAATTTGTTTTCCCTCTGAAACTTCCAAAGTGAATTGTTCTAAAACGATGTGTGTTTAACTCTTAAGGATGATTCTATCCATCAGTGATCGAAGTCACTTAAATTCATAATGCATGGCAGGTCCCCCATAATTATTTGATCTATACTATTGTTAACAATGATTTTCTTTACCTGCGCTCCCACCATCTGATGTTCAAGAATAGGCTTGGAAATAAGGTAAAGGTACAGAAAAATCTATACTGGAGTTTTTATTGCATGAGTAACCCAAAATGATGTACAGCATGTCTTCAAATAATGTCATTTCATTCAATGTCATTTTGTTAAAACATTGATGAGACACTGTAAGAACTTAAATCTTGTTTATATTAATTAGCCTATAATAAAATTGGTTTTGTTAAATGTCATTTTTCTTAAAGTTGCAGAATCTATAGATGATAGGTGACAACTTACTATACCATGATCAAATCAGCCAGAATTCTATAGACATCTTATAGCTCTTAAGATTAAGAAAAATGGCACTATAAAAAATGACTTGCCTTACTATAAAGTGGAAATGCTGGTTGCCCACACATGATCAAACCTGCCGTGTACTTTCCTATTTAGAGTCACAATTATTGAGCACCTGTGCTGGGTACTGGGAATGCAGATATGAGTACAACAGAACATAAAATTTCTAGTTTTAGGAAGCATGTGATCTCCAAGTAATGAGAATTCTTTAGTACTTGTCTCCCTACCCACCTCATCCCACCCCACCCCATCTCTCTTTGCTATATATTGTATGCTTATTCTGTTTTTTATTTTTCCAATCTCTACCCCAGTGTGGTTTGCAAGCATGCTCAATATATATTTTTATTTGAAAAGACAACGGTTTGCAGGTGACAAAAACAACACCTGTCTCACTCTAACAACATAAAACTATACCATTTTTAAAATAAAGATTTTTAGATTATAAAAGTAATACCTAATAATTGAGAGAAACATGAAAAATACAAAGAACAACAAAAAATAAAATTTCTTTCAATTCAACTTGGAGAAAATCACAATAAACCATTTGGTGTATTTTCTTTTAAATATTTATTTTGCATATTTGTGTTTTTTTTTCACTAAATGCAAAAAGCATCATTTTCTCATATGTTTCAAAGTACTTTTAAAAGTCATCTACTAATTAATAATTTACCATGTATTATTTACTTAACCATTCTTCAAACATTACTCTAATGCAAAATGCTCAACTTTAAGAGGATACAGAAAATGTCAGTTTTTGTGCAATGGTCTTTCTAATGAAAGACAGAAAAATGAAATGCTTACTCTTTTTTTTAAGTGCTTTCTTTTAAGCTACAATGTAAATCAAGATACAATATTTTTTTGGACTTCTCTTACCTTGGCATCTGTATAATGTCTTTTGAGGCCCACCTCTGACATTTATGATTGCAGATATAAAGCAGATGGCAGGAAAGAGGCATACAGCAGAGGGTTATTCAATCTGCCCTGGGAGCTAATTTGTTGTGTCTTCACAAAGGTAGTCCAAACCGGTGTAGCAAACGCTTTTTTAAGGTTTAAGGCATGGAGTACAGAAAATGGTAAAGCAGAAAATAATTACTAGATAATAGGCTAGAAGCAAGTAAGTTAGAAGGAAAGAAGGAAGGAAGAAAGGAAGGGAGGGAGGGAGGGAGGGAGGGAGGGAGGAAGGAAGGAAGGAAGGAAGGAAGGAAGGAAGGAAGGAAGGAAGGAAGGAAGGAAGGAAGGAAGGAAGGAAAAATGATGTTCAGGACATGCTACCCCAAAATATGGCACTTTGGAATATCAAATATTTTAAGCTGAAAGAGTTTGAAAAAGGCATTCTGACCTTCCCTTCACCCAACTTCTCTATAGCAGGTGAAATGTGTCCTCAGGTGAGAGGTGTCCTCCCTGTACCAGTAGGAAAAGAGCATCCTTATCTCCAAAAACAAAGGGATGCCACAAGGAATCCTAACACACAAGCTTTACCAAGTTTTCTCCTGTGTCACATAAAATTTGTATGAAATAAATTTATATGCTTTGCTTTTGTTAATCTGGCTTTGTCACTTTAATTTTCAGACCTAGCCAGGCACTCCAAGAAGGCTCAGGAAAACTTTTTTCTTCACTACAAAAGAGTGAGACAGTAAATAAAGGAGGGAAAAGAAGAGAGAGGAGGAGACAAAATCACCTAAAGGGAGGTAATCATTTTCCAACTAAGATTCTACAACCTACTAGCTGTGTGAACTTGAGTAAGATTTACAGTTGACCCTTGAATAATGTGGGTATTAGGGACCCAACCCAGAGCAGTCGAAAATCTGCAAGTAACTTTTGGCTTTACAGTCTGCACTTCACATCAGCAGATTCAATGACAGATCCAAGAGTATTTTCAATCCACAGTTGTGAAACCACGGTTGGGAATCTGTGATAGGGAATGCAAAAACACTGTTTCCCATGAGCAGTTGGTTGAACCCACAGATGCACAACCCATGCATAGGAAGGGCCAACTCTATTTACTGGGAAAAATTATTGTACAAGTAGACCTATGCCATTCATGCCTGTATTGTTCAAGGGTCAGCTGTACTCTTTTTTTTTTTTTTTTGTATTTTTCCGAAGCCAGAAACGGGGAGGCAGTCAGACAGACTCCCCCATGCGCCCGACTGGGATCCACCCGGCACACCCACCAGGGGGCGATGCTCTGTTGCAACCAGAGCCATTCCAGCGCCTAAGGCAGAGGCCACAGAGCCATCCTCAGCGCCCAGGCAAACTTCTCTCCAATGGAGCCTTGGCTGCAGGAGGGGAAGAGAGAGACAGGGAGGAAGGAGAGGGGGAGGGGTGGAGAAGCAGATGGGCGCTTCTCCTGTGTGCCCTGGCTGGGAGTCGAACCCGGGACTCCTGCATACCAGGCCGACGCTCTACCACTGAGCCAACCAGCCAGGGCCAGGTCAGCTGTACTCTTAATTATCTTTCACAATTCCCACAACCTGTAGTTTACTCCAATATACAATGGGCACAATAGTAATACCTATTAAATAAGGTCATTTTGAGGATTACATGGGTAAAATTAAAGCCTGATGCATAATAAAAACCAATATATGCTAATTATTACTACTATTGCTATTATGGAAACGTTTGTTTTAAAAGAAAACGATGTGACTAGAGTTGACATCTCCTCTGCAAGACAAACATACCTGTGTAATTTACAGGTACCTGACCAGATTTCTCTGGTCAAACAATTATGTAAAAACCTCTCCATTTCTTCTTTGGTCCTTTGAACCAATGACTTAAGTGCACTTATTAAGAATTATATTTCCTGGGACTCATCATATGTATTTTCCGATGCAGAATTACAGAGAGACTGTGGTGAGGTAGAACTGCCATTTTTAGACCTATTTCTAGGTAATATTTATACAAACTAAAGTTTGAGAAACTCTGAGACATCTTTACCTAGAACAAGTTTAAACAGAAGTATTTTAGTAAATATTGCATTAGTTCTTACAGCAGATTCAGAGTAAGTGCTACTTACAGAAATGTCAGTGGACAGGGTGCATTCGAAACAGGTCTTGTAAATTATTTATGGAATAGTTAGTGTAGACTCCAGAATTTTTATATAATATTGGCTGTACATCAAGGCATTTTCTGAAATGATTGGGAAAGAGTTTCACCAGTCGTAAACCAATCGCCTACCTCCCAAAACCACCACCATCTGTGACCATACATATGTAGTCAAGATTAGCCACAGAAAATGTCAATCTTTATTGATTTTGGTCAAGAAAAAAAAAAAAAAAAAAAAAAAAAAAAAAAAAAAAAATATATATATATATATATATATATATATATGGCATTTGAATGTTATACTTATTCAAAAATGCAATTATTGTATAAAAAAATTTTAAAGTAAGTAATTCCAGAAAGTGCATCTTTAAAAAGGAATTCTACAGTCAGAATTGCAAGGCTGTCTAGCACATTAAAACACTTTGATTGTTAACCAGTATTGCCCAGCGTCTACCACTCAAGCACAGCAACAACATCGCCTTTCAAATGTTGGCTTTGTCACTACTGGGTGTTGTAGGTCAGTGACTTCACTGTGTCTCCATTTCCTGGCTGTAATGTGGAGATAACTACAGTACTTATCTCACAAGACTGTTGTAAGGATTAAATGAGTCAATATGTATAAAATGCTTAAAATATTGTTGCTAATAAGCACCTGGAAGATGTTTATTATTATCACTTTTCATATCTAATCCAACCGCCTCATTTTATATCAGAGAAAACTAAAGACAGAGACACTAAATGATTTATTTAGGTCACACAAGAGAAGTGTCAGAACCAGGACATAGGATTCCAAACTCCACATACATCTTTTCCAAATATCCTGTTAAATTATCAATAGATAATTCTGTTTTTAATGATTTATACTTTAACCTCATTTATTGCCCTGAAACCTGCAAACTACCAAATGAACAATTAAAAACAATTTTAGTTCCCCCAATACATCCAAAATGTCACTATAGTCATCTTTGTTCATAAACAAGATGATTATTCTCTCAATAATTTGATTCAGAAGCGAGTTTTACACGTCTCTATTTTAAAGCTTGAAAAGTGCATATCAGTATTGTTGAAATATGAAATCTAAGAAATCAGTTGTAGAAAACAAATTGTGGTGGTGACTTATTGTAGCTCATAAATGTGTTCTTTTCATGTATGTTAATTGCTTGATCATCTATTGTAGCATAGCCCTAATTTTATTCATAGACTTTTGTCCTTCCTCTGGGAAATGTTATGGATGGCTCTGGCATGCATATCCTTCTCTTTTGAAATCTCTGAGACCAACAATCCATTTAATTATTGTTAGTAATGACTTTGCTGAATGCATTAGACATTCTGCTGTTTTACAGCTCACTCTGGGTTTGGATATTTTGCTAATGCTAAGTCAGAACAACGTACCCAGTGGTCTCTTCTGGTTGTGTCTAAAAGATACTTTGGGGGTTTGCTGAGATGCATTTTATGTTTCTTTCCCCATTCCAAACAGTTTGTATGGATTCTTCTCTACATCAACCTGTGAGTGACAACCTCAAGAGAACCAAAGGTTGACCTCTTGGCCAAAAGGTAATGCAAACAAACAAACAAACAAAATTTAGGTACCTTTCCTCATCCTGATTCTCTCTTCATCCTTCATTTTGGTTCTTCCTATTTCAGTGACCCACCTAGGCCTTTATTTCCTTAACAGATGCCATAACTTTTATATCCTAATACCCATAGTAAAGTTTTTCCTATCTCTGTAAATTATTCTCTTAGAGTTAATAAAGCTAATTAAATACTTTAATATTATAAAGCATTTAGAACAGTCTCTAACTCATAGTAAATGATATATAGTTTTTTCCAATGTATTAATTTGAGAGAGAGAGAGAGAGATAGAGAGAGAGAGAGAGAGAGAGAGAGAGAGAGGAATGGACAGGGAGAAAGAGGGAAAGAGAGCAATATCAATTTGTTTTTCCATTTATTCATGTATCCACCAGTTGATTCCTACATGTTCCTGACTGGGGATCACCCTGGCACATTAGGACAATGTTCCAACCATCTGAGCTGCTCGGCCAAGACTATACCATTTATTAAATAAATAAATTTATTGCTTGAGCAGATGGTGGCTCAGTGGCTAGAGTGCTGGTCTGGGACACGGAGGACCCAGGTTCAAAACTCCGAGGTCGCCTGCTTGAGCGTAGGCTTATCTGGTTTGAGCAAGGCTCACCAGCTTGAACCCAAGGTTGCTGGCTTGAGCAAGGGGTCACTAGGTCTGCTGCAGCCCCCCAGTTAAGGCACATATGAGAAAGCAACCAATAAACTACCAAGGTGCTGCAATGAGGAATTGATGCTTCTCATCTCTCTCCCTTCCTGTCTGTTTCTGTCTGTCCCTCTCTCTGTATCTCTGTCATAAAAATAAATAAAAAATAAAAATAAATCTATTAAACAAATTTATTTTATGTAAAATCTTCTTTAAGAATATGTTTGTATTGATTCCATACATTGGTGGAACATAAAAATGAGACTAAGAGACATGGACAAGTGTGTGGTGGTTACCAGGGGTGGGGGGAGGGAGGACAGGGGGAGAGTTAGGGGGAGGGGGAGGGGCACAGAGAACTAGATAGAGGGTGGCGAAGGACAATCTGACTTTGGGCGAGGGGTATGCAACATAATTTAATGACAAGGTAACCTAGACATGTTTTCTTTGAATATATGCACCCTGATTTATTAATGTCATCCCATTACCATTAATAAAAATTTATTTAAAAAAAAAAAAAAAAGAAATGATAACCAGTTTGCATTTATTTATGAATAAAACTATTGTTTTCAAATGTTTAAAAAAAAAAAAAAAGAATATGTTTGTATTAAACCAAGGAGTTTTTATTTTCTTTTTTATTTAACTTCAGCTTACAAGGTGTTTTAACACTAAGGTAGGAGTTTTTATACTGAAATCATAAAGTGGGCATTTTGATAATCCTAAAAACACATTTTATAGCAGCAACTACTCCACTTTGTTTAGTCTCAGGTTCCACCCCTCAGTATGTGAGAGAATGTGCGGCAAGGAGGAAGTGACAGTCCTTGACCTGTCCACTTTACTTGTCCACTGTTCTAGACTCCCATATTTCTCTAGTTTGATTTGAGCCTGATTGTCAAAACCTTACAAGGCTTCTCTCACCCACAGTCCTACTCTCTCAAATTCAGTGGATGCAGTTACTCTGTGATACTCGCCTACATGTGACAAGGGCACAAACACCAATGAAATTCTTGTGTCTGGGAGGGTTGAAACCTTTCTATAATAGGACCCAAAGTCCCAGTGGTGGTCTTCTTATTAAAAGACAAAACTTAGCCTTATGTACCTGTTTTATTTTAAGTATCATCAACTATAGTCTAGATACATTGAAATTCTTGGGATTTGGTTAATTAAAAAGAAGAAGAAGAAGAAGAAGAAGAAGAAGAAGAAGAAGAAGAAGAAGAAGGAGAAGGAGAAGGAGAAGGAGAAGGAGAAGGAGAAGGAGAAGGAGAAGGAGAAGGAGAAGGAGAAGGAGAAGGAGAAGGAGAAGGAGAAGGAGAAGAAGAAGAAGAAGAAGAAGAAGAAGAAGAAGAAGAAGAAGAAGAAGAAGAAGAAGAAGAAGAAGAAGAAGAAGAAGAAGTAGAAGAAGAAGAAGAAGAAGGCTTCCCAGCAGAGATATCACATGCCCAATGCTCTTTTCTTTGGGGCAAGAAAGAAGAAAAGAACTATTGTCCTAATACCATCACCAAACTTCTCTGCCAATCCACATATTTCCCTCTTACCCATTCCCCACCTGCAAGGAGCATTCAGTGAACAGTCTTCCACACCGAGCACTTTACCCTGCATTGGCTACTTGCTTGCACAAGCTGACTTGAAGGAATAGCATACATCATTGAGGGTAACATGCTGGCTGCCAATAATGAGTTGTTTACATAAGATATATATATATATAGCCTTTTGAAACTCACTAACGAGGTAATGACTCCTCAGTTAAATGAAGATAAACTTAATCTCAGGAGTTGTTTGTAGAAAACTTCCGAATGCCTAGGTAGGATATAAATTCAATATTTCGTGACCAGATTGAAATTTAGTTCACTTCCTTAGGTTCAATATTTCATTAAGTCTTTGAGTGTTGTAACTGGCAGGAATCCTACAAGACATCTAGAGAAACATCTCCATTTTACAAGTGAGAAATATGAACCCCAAAAGATCAAATAAATGTTCTTGCATTTTGCCATGAGCTAGTAGAGAAGCTCTCTGTTCAGGAAAGCATTTTGCTCAGTGTGTGAACAGACATGAAGATGAGAGAAATAGAGTTCCTCCCATAAAACAAGCTTTAGATCTGAAGAGGTGGGTCCCTCAAAAGTTTAACTACTTCGTGGTATTGTTGCCTTAACATCCATTTTTTAAGGGGTGGGGGCATTCATACACAAAGACCTTAAACTAATCCCTCATGCAATTGCATTCCCAAGATAACAGCTCACAGTTACAAGCAAATTTAAGTCCCTGATGTGACTTTCCCAATAGCCCTTGTGATCAATAGTTTCCCCCACCTCCCAGTGTCTTTCCCTTGGGCACCCCTTAGATAAGATCTTTGTGGGGCTTACCAAAACCCTGTTCTTTTGATTCGAATTGACCAATCCAACCTTAGCCCCAAAACCCCAAAGTATTCCATTAATAGACCCTTATAAACAAGTGTCCAGGTCCTATCTCTTTGTCTTTGTCTACACTCTGCCTTGACCTACCCATGTGGCCCCTCAAATTGTATCAGGTTCTCCCTCCAGAGCTGGTGAGTAATAAATTTCTCAATTCCTACTTCTCCGTGCTCCATTGTTGAACTATGGCTCATCATCAGTGCCCTGTGCTCCACTTATCAAGTATCAATATGACAGATCCATTACAGGATCTTTCCTTGAATTTCTACTATCATTCAGTTCAAGAAATACTTGTGGAAGCTGACCATCCTACACTTCTTTACCTGTGAGCTAGGAATACAAACATAACAGTGACAGTTCCCCTCTCTTACTCTGTAAGTATATTAAGAGAGGGGAGACCAGTTAGCGGTATATTGAGTGTCTTTGTATGTGTCTAAGTGCTGTATTATGGGATATACAAAGTATTTTACCAACAGTATAAAAACAAGAATTAATTCTACCTAATTGAGTTCAAGACTGGATTTAAATGGAAGATATTTGAGTTGATCCTTGAAAGAGAAGTCACATCTAGTGAATGTCAGGCTGAGACCTTCTAGGTAAGGGAAACTTTCAATCTGTAAGTTAAGATTTCAGAAAAAACTTGTGTCAGGCAAAATAATGACCATTCCAAAGATGTCTACATCCTAATCCATAGAATTAACTGTGACTGTGTTATGATTATGTCAAATGAGAAGTAAGGTTGCTAATCAGCTGATTATGAGGAGATTATTTTCTGCCTGGCCTGTGGTGGTGCACTGGATAAGGTGCTGACCTGGAATGCTGAGGTCACTGGTTTGAAAGCCCAGGCCTGCACAGTCAGGACACACATGAGCAACAACTACTAGAAGTTGTTGCTTTCTGTGCCTCCTCCCCTTTCTCTCTTGCTCTCTCTCTCCTTTTTGTAAAAAAAAAAATCAATAAATAAATCTTTTTTAAAAAAAGATTATTTTCAATTGCCCAGGTGGGCCTAATGTAATTACAAGTGTCCTTAAAAATGGAAAAAGGAAACAGAAGATGTCAAAATGGTGCCACATGAGAAAGAATCAACGTGCCAATGCTGACTTTGAAGATGAAAGAAAATGAGCTAAGGAAATCTGGAAACCCCTAGAAGCTAGAGAAAAAAAAAAAGAAAAACCTCAGAACTTTCAAGAAGAAATGTAGCTCAGCCAAAACCTTGATTTTAGCCTAGCAAGATCCGTGTCAGACTTCTGACCTACAGAACTATAAGGTGACAAATATGTGCTGTTTTAAGCCACTGTGCTGTGGTAATTTGTTACAGCAGCAAGAGAAAACTAATTTAGGACTCTGGTACTTATTTACTTAAATAACAGTCACATCCTCCTTGCACAACCACTTGGGTAGGATTTATACTTGCACAGAGAGAAGAAATACAGAGGCCAAGGTGTTCCGCCATTTTTAAGCTTCTGCTCTTTTGTCCCAAACCTATTTCCCCCTCAGATAGAAGCTACATGGATAAACACTGCATTACCCTCTTCTTTGGTAACGGGAAGACTCTTCAAGGTAGACAGAATGAATGATGTTTTTGCAGAACTTTCCAGCCATAGAAAGCAGCCATTGCAAGTTCTTTAAGCTGAAAGGTCCTCCCAAGACCACTGCAGAAGTCTGAGTTCCCTCATTCCTTCAGGCCCAGGGTGCTGGCTGCACAGCATGAACTACTTGGCTGGTCACTATCTCCCTGCCCATTCTTGTGGTCTGAAAGTCTGCGTTCCCTGATTCCTCACTCCCGTCTGCATGTTCAGTCATTACCTCAACCTGACTTCTGGAACGGAGTGATCACAGCCGAGGTTCCCCTGCAAAGCCCAGCCTGAGACAAGAGCTTGAGTGTAGGCAGTGACCCCAGGGAAGAGGAGCTGGGGCCCAGAGGCGGTGAAACATGGAAGGCAGGAAAACCTACACAGGGGTGTGGCGCCAAACTGATCATCGCTCTGAACACCTGAGCCTTAGTCCCCACAAGCACTCGAAGACAAGAAATTGTACCTGGGGTTGTAAACTTCCATGCACTCCTAGGTTTGTGCAGGCTGCCTAGGCCCTGCAGAGGTCTCACGAATTAACAGGAGCTCGGAATTGTGAGCTGACCAGTGATACAGCTGAGGCGCTGGGCACACTGCTTGCAGCTGGTTGCCGTAGCAGTGGCTGGAGTAATGAGGAAGGCCGAGAGGATGCCAGGCGGTGCCATGCAGTGAGACCAGGACTACTGGCCACCTGGACCTTTGTCTTTCATGTTGCAGAACTCTCCCAGGTCAGGCTCCTAGACTGAGTTTTCAGCACCTGTTCCCATGCATGGCCTTAAAGCCTTCTCTATACATAGCTGTCAATTAAAACACAATGAAATCCAGGAGAATGGGTTCTGGACCTTCAGATCCAATTATACTGTACGTTAGTAATTAAAAGTAGTTGCTAACTCACAAGGACAGCGTCACATTCTTCTATTGCACCCGCTTTCTCTGAACTGTGAAAAGGATAAACACCATTGTCTAGCAACACAATGGACAGATAAATAAAGCTTGGCATTTTTCAATGTGCACTTTCACAATATTGTATTTTTCTCTGTTTCTTTATGGTGTCCTTAAGGAGAATTTGGTAACTCGGATGCCACAGGAGAGAGTAGGAAGGCGTTGTGTACTTGCTAAAACTGGCAAGTACACAATGAATCTGAGTCTTACTGAAACGATCGAGCAAGCCCAATCCAAAAAATCAATTTTAACAATCTTTTCTAAACATTCTTTGTAGCTGACCAACATTCAAGTGTTTCGGCAGAGGCGAACAGCAGTGAACTGAGAGGAACAAAAACTCGATGATGTCGAGTTCCTCAAACGAGAAGTCATTTAAACTGAATTCTGTGGTCATCATCTTATTTGAAACACACATACACACACAAAACAAAACAAGAAAAACAATTTTGTTTCCTCAGAGTCCTCTTGGGAACTTCCTCTACATGCCTTGAGCAGCGCCCTCCTGCACAGAGACGGTGGCGGGCGCTGTCTCCCCAGAGCAGGCCGCTGCCACCCATAGCCTTTTGATCTAACAACTCTGTGCCAGACCATGCAAAGCTGCTATGCTAATTTCTTTCCTCAGTGCATTCTCTATCCCCAATGGCAGGCCCCATACAATGTTCAGAAGTGTTTTTCTTTAACTGGCACACAAAGCTCTGAAGATTACTGTTAATTGCATGGTACATATTGATTACCCTTGCTCCTGGAGTTCATAATTTTGCATATTGCAAGTCACACCAGGCAGATCCTGACACTCTCACAAAGAACCAGCCTCCTTTATATTTTTCAGCTCGTTTTCCTTTTTTCTTTTCTTCTTCCCTCCCCCCCTCTCTTCCTCCCTCTTTCACTCCTATTTCTTCTTTCCTTCCTCCCTTTCTCGCGCTCTCTCGTCCTTTCTTTTATGTTTTTCTTTCTGTTTCTCTCTTACACACCCCAAACATCTATGCACAAAACTCAAAATGCTCTTTCCTTCTTCCTCATTCACACATAAATGGAAAAGTTCCTAGTGATTAAGAGAAGCCTATTTAAAGGGCAGACAGCAGAATCACCTTACACAACAAATGTCATTTTTAAAGTCATCAAGCGTTAAACTGGATGTTATTTTTAAATACATGCTTTAGAGAGCAGAAAGTATTATTACTTATCAATTAATTAGCTGCCTGGTGTGTGTTCAAGAAGAGTAGTTGAACACTCACATGTGAATCTATAAAGGAAAAATCCTTGGAGAAGCTCATGTGCTGTGTAATTAACGTTAATTAACACATTTGCTAATTGACTATTATTTAGCACTCCAGCTGCTGAGGAAAAATCCATAGACCCATTAAATATTAATTAGCAAAAGTCTATTGTCTGATCCTGTCAGATTCTGTATTGATGAGATTTTTACAAGTGCGTCTTTGTGAGGCTGGGTGCAGAGTAACGCACAGTCGTTAGTTATTGAGGAAGAAGAAAATGAGAATCTCATTAATACACACGTATGTCTTATATTTCAGTCAATTATTTTTTCTCCTTCAATTGGTCACATTGCTATAAATACTAGAAATAACATATTCACCTGTGTTTACATAGTTGCCTACAACCTGGAGATTACTATGTTTTCCATGATATCAAATTCTTAGTGTTTACTGGGTAGTCTATGTGACATACATACCCTTTAGAAAACTACATAAAAACTTACCCATTATTTAAACTGTAAAAACAAAATGCTCTCCATAGCTTTTTTAAAAAACAACTTTATTAAAATATAGTTCACATTTCATACAATTCACCCATTTAAAGTGTACAATTCAATGGCCGTTAATGTATCATACTATTTTATATTTTTAACATTTAAATTAATTCAATTAAAATATATTAAATATAATGTATATAATATGCCATTTAAACCATTTTTATGTGTACTATTCAGCTGTGTTAACTACATTCATAATGTTGTGAACTTCTCTATAGCTTTTTTTTTTAGATTTATTTAAGACTCCTAGTGACTGAAGGCACAATTAGAGAATAAATCCACCTGCTGTTCCTACTCTAAAAAGTTCAGTTTCCAAGTGATAAAATGTCTCACTGCTCCGTCGGCGGTACTGATTCCCTTGAAAATTACTCTCTGATTGGAAATCACTCTGTGCAGTGCTTATCTTGATTGTTTTCTCCTTTATTGATTAACTCTGCCTCCAACGTCCACAGATGGTCAAGCAACTATTCTGAACAAGAGTTGTGTGTCGTTTTTCCTGCTTTTCAGGCGGGAGTCCCCTAGCAATTCCAGTTTGATCAAATTGTTTAACATCCCCAGGTATCCCAAGATTTTAATGACATAGACCACATTTTCTCCCCTATCACTTTCCACACAAAATCCGTCCTCGTTTTTTCCCCATAAAAACCCTATTAAGACAACAGCACCATCCAAGTGATCACAGTGAATCTAATAGTTTAATTTATTGGCTATGTGGCACCCCTTTCACAGTAGTCATGCACAAGCTTCCTGGGCAATTAACTTAATGGGAAACTGCTCTTTCTCTCCCAAAGTGATCCTGGGAAGTAGTCAATGGCATTAAACCCAAGTCTATCCAAGGATGGGTCTTATCTCTATGCTCTACTTCTCACCAGCTGCCAAATTCCCAATCAAGCCACCCCATTTCATGACCCTAAATATGTGAGGACGCTTTGCTTAGTCATCCTTGTTGCTGTTGGTCAGCCTTCCCAACAGTGACTCTGCAACCCCTACACGGGCTCCTCTAAGCAGACTGGAGGGCCAGTGGTAATTCTGGGCCTCGCCTTCAGCTATCTACAGCCTAAGCCATTCACTTTTTGTTTTATGTTTATCCATGGCTTCTGACTTCATATTATTTACATTTTATTATAACCTATCCTTTCCTAAGCTATAACCTTCATGAGATCTGTTCCTTATTTCATCACCTGTAGCAAAACTTGGCACACAATAAATATATAATAAACCTCTGTTTAATGAATGAATGAATTTTATAGCTCCAATACTGATAAGTTAAAACTGTAAAATTATTTACTTTGTTGTTACAGAAAGATTTTCTACATCAAATATTCCTTTTTTCTTAATTTTGTTGCCAAGACTGGATGATGGTGGTAAGGAGGGATACAATGATAAATTTATTCTGTGTTCTAGCTATTTATATATTTCTTCAGCTTTGTAGATGGGGAAGCTAAACTAAGAAAGCTAAATTTTATGTGGCAAGTTAGGTTTAGGTTTAAATTAGTAATGGTTTTAAAGACCTTTAATAAAATTTCTGCAGGGTAATCCTAAAAAATACTTATTCATTTAAAATACTAGAGTTGGACATCTCTTTTTTGGGTCCAATCATATATGCTCATACTTTATTCAAAGGTTACTGATATACACATAATAAGAAAGACAATATTGAAAAACCCAGGTTCCATTTACCATGGATCAAATGATTGATTATTAAATGGGACTCCTAGTGAATATATGCGGCAGTAAACATTGGTTATGAAACTGGCTAGTATGTAGGTTTGCAAAAAAGTAATCAGGGAAAAACCCATAGAGTGTTCATTATACCCTTGGGGGAGGAGTAGGACTGGTCACAAACATGAGCAGAGTAGAAAATGTTCCTATAAAGGGAATGTTGGCATGGTATAAGGGAGCAGTGTTTAACCAAGACCCTATCCTGCCATTGGTTTGTGAAGGAAATTTTACTTGAGGAAGTGTTATTACCCCCACATAGTTGTGCATGTAAAGATTAAATAGCAAAACAGCAAGAAGAATGGTTGAAATCTCAAATCTTATTTGAGGTGAGACAAAGAGACAGGGGGAAAATGTAGAATATGGGACAGAATTGTTTTAGGGATAAAGTTCATTCACAAGAGAGCTCTCTCCCTTTAACGACCTATAATGCTTTCTAATGATTTCACATTTGATTTAGGACTGATTTGGATTTTTAAAATGTAAGTATTCATTGTTGTCTGAAGATTAAGAAAAGCAAAGATATGTTTGTTAATCTAAACACTGTTTAATGAAAATATAAATCTCCTTCCCTCTAAAATAAATCTATTTATTACAAGCTGAACTTAAAATGTTAGAGCTTAAATTGAAAGTTTGTGCCCAGGGAAAAATATCTTTAATATCAAGTAAAATTTATATCTCAAATCAGGATGCCAAACTGCATAGAATGAAAGTGAGGTATCTCCATGAAGCAGACTGAGTCTAGAAACCTCCCCTCAGACAGAGGGTCTAACAGCTGGAACTCATCATCCCAGCTTCTAACGTCATTGTCTTATGTCACAAATTCCATGAGAAACACTTCATGTTAGCCACTCAAGATGAAACAATGACTCCAACCCTTCTCCATGCCAGAATTCCTCATGGACTAGATCTGCTAGCTGGTCATCTTCTCATCAGCCTAAGTGCTCTCAGACCTTTCCTGCTACTAAGAGGGCATTTCTTTGCCAATATCAAATGCACCAGAATCAAATGATGATGTCCTCATCCTTCCTTCTTTTCCTCCTTATCTGACTCTCTTTTATTGAGTCTAAAGTATACAGTAGAGTAAGAGACACTTTAATGCCTTTTGGGACAGCTACCAGCCACAGTCCTATTCACTTTAGATTCTATCTCAGAGTAATGTGAATAACAATAACATGGGAAAAAAGAAAGTAAAAAATGCTTAAAAATAAATTTCATTTATTTCTATTTATACCCAATATAGTGTTGGTTATATAACAACCTCAAGAAACCACCAACAAGGAAGAAAAAAGACAGAAATAGAGATATTAGTTAGGAAAGTACAGTAGGGATTGAGAAACATAAATCCGGGATGACGTCAGAGTAATGGCGGGGTAGGAAGCGATACCGATAAATCTCCCCCAAAACTCAACAAGATCTTCAACCAGAAACAGAAAAACCTATACTTGGAGCTTCCAGATGCTTCGCAATACACCCAAAGGTATGATTGAGTGAAAAATTGGCTATATATATAACCAAACCCCGAAGGAATTAGGGAGTAAGAAATACTCCGCCTTCCTCACTAACCTAAACAGGGCGGCTTTCTCTGGTAACTGTGAGAAACATAAATCCAGAGAACACTGCCTCATAAAATCGGTCACCTTCTATAACTCTACTTCAAATTAACAATAATTTATTAATTTATAAATGTAAATATTCTCTATGAGAAATGAATAGAAACATAAACTGTAGTACATATGGACAGAGGAATATTATTCAACGTTAAAAAGAAATGAACTATCCAGCCACAAAATGATATGGAGGAACTTGAAATGCATATTACTAAGTGAAAGAAGCCAGTCAGAAAATGCTACAAACTGTATGATTCCAAATGTATGACATCCTGGAAAAGGCAAAACTATGGAGACAATGAAAATGTCAGTGGTTAGCATGTGATAGGAGTGAGAGAGGGATGAATAGACAGAGCATAGCATATTCTTA
Source organism: Saccopteryx leptura (assembly GCF_036850995.1). Lineage (NCBI taxonomy): Eukaryota > Metazoa > Chordata > Mammalia > Chiroptera > Emballonuridae > Saccopteryx > Saccopteryx leptura. The sequence goes on from NC_089509.1 coordinate 36,075,312, forward strand.
GGGCAGTAAAAATACTCTGTGTGACAATGGTGGATAGATGCCATTATATACTGGTCACGTTATATAGTACTGTGCATTATACATATAAGAAATCTCTGTACCTTCCACTCAATTTTGCTATGAACCTAAAACTGCTATACAAATGAAGTCTATTAAAATAATAAAAAGTAAAACTTTATTTTATTTTTTTTTAATAAATTTTTATTAATGGTAATGGGATGACATTAATAAATCAGGGTACATATATTCAAAGAAAACATGTCTAGGTTATTCTGTCATTAAATTATGTTGCATACCCCTCGCCCAAAGTCAGATTGTCCTCCGTCACCCTCTATCTAGTTCTCTGTGCCCCTCCCCCTCCCTCTAACTCTCTCCCTCCCTCCCTCCTGCGTCCTCCCTCCCCCCACCCCTGGTAACCACCACACTCTTGTCCATGTCTCTTAGTCTCGTTTTTATGTTCCACCAATGTATGGAATCATGTAGTTCTTGTTTTTTTCTGATTTAAAAAGTAAAACTTTAAAAAGTATATATTTTTTAAAAATTTATTGATTGATTTTAGAACAAGAGGAAAGGAAAGAGAGAGACATAGAAACATTGATCTGTCTCTGTATATGCCCTGACCTGGATCCAACTGGCAACCTTTGCACACTGGGAAGATGCTCTAACCAACCAAGCTACCTGGCCAAGGCAAAAGCATATCCTTTTGATACATAGAATCTGTGGAAGGTCAAAATTATCAATCTTTTTTTCTGTATATTTTATAATAAAGAAACAATTAAGAATTTCTCTTAGAAGGAATTCTCCTGGCCAATAGACTAAGGCAATGCCCCTGTCTTTACATGTCTATTGGCAGTCACAGAATTGCAGCAGATGCTAGAAAACCTTCTGGAATAAAAACATTGAGGACTATGAACAATTGTTGTTGCTTCTTTTGAAGTCTAAGGAGATCCTGATAAAAGAGAGATTAAAGGAGGACCAATGGGGATCCCTGAAAGATCTGTGACAAAGAAAGATGAAATTGCAGAGTGAACTTAACTCTTCAACAGCCTAAGTAGTGGAGGAAAATAAATGCTTCTAGTATAGCTTGTTTCGTTTCAGCCATCCTGGGATATGTGCATACTGCCAAAGACAGGGGCTGTGTGTGCATTGGGAGTACTTCTCACTAACCTCTGAAATGATTATGGACTCAGCCAACCTTGCTAAAGCATTTCTCTGCTCTCACTTCTCAGTGATGGGGACGCAGGAAAAGTGCTCTCTTTCTTCTCTCACTGGATTTCTGAGGCTGGGTGCTAACTGTCCAGTTGCAATGGCATTGAGACAAGAGTTAGGTCAGCCAAAACATAACATCAATTCAGAGCCTGTGGCTCTGTTGAGACTCAATGGGAAAGTCTCCAGATGACTTTCTGTGGCAATTTGTGAGCTCAAGGGCTCATTTGTGGACTCATGTTGGCACTTGAGTTTATTCCAACAAATGCTTAGAGAGGTGTCCTCTGCAAAAGACTGAACTCCCTGAAACCAGGCAGGTGGAAAGTAGGAGCCACCTACATTTAGGCTTTTAGGTGTTTTGTCCTCAACACTTAATAAAACCTAAGACAAAGATGGAATAAAATGGATCCTAAGAAAACTGCCTTAATAAATCCATGTTATCTTCAGTGACTATGCTTTGAATCAGAAAAGTGGCAAGAATGTATTTACAAATCTCATATGCTGAAAAAAACCTTTTTTTTACTTTTTAAATTAAATCCATTTGGGAGTGACATTGGTTTATAAGATTATGCAGGTTCTAAGTGTACATTTCTATGATGCATGATCGGTATATTGCATTGTGTGTTCACCACCCAATGTCAGTAAAAACAAACAAACAAACAAAAAACCCCTTTTAAACTTACTGCTGTCTAAATTATTACTCCAAAAGCCAACTGTTGCATAGGTTTTGGTCCCATGCCGAGCATCATGAATGAGTTTACATGCGGTAAACAAGTTGTAACTTATCGTAGCAATTTTTTTATTTGTAAAGTTTACTGCCAGCTGTCTCAGTATTATTTTATTCATTAAGCTTCCTTTTTCCTTTTTGAAGTCTGAGTATATGCAGGGACAGAGTTACTATTGTGGCGGTAATCTTTTATTCAAATAATCAGATAAATATTTCAATGGCACAGAGTGATAAAGGAAGCACTTCATTACCTTCAGGCTGCAGATTCTCAGAGGGATAAAAGGAGCATGAAAAAAAGTTGTGAAACGAGCTGCTGTTAAAAATCCAGCACAAACCCCATGATTGGGCAGCTCAACTGCCAAGAGCCGTTCTTGCCCCTCATTATAGAAATGGTCATTAATGTTTAATGCCTGCTGGAAGAGAGAGTGGCTTTGTGAGCTGTGGGCTGGGAGATTGATATTGTCTTCTTTCCTGGTTTTTATGGAGCTTTGGGGCTCATGTGACATTTCCATCCCACTTGCCGTGTTTTCTCCACTGCTGATTCCTTAAAGGCAGACAAACAGGTTGCTTTTCCTATCTGCTCCTTACCTCTGGTCTCCATGCTTGGAAAATTAGTGTTCAGACAAATAAAAAGCATTTTGATAGTAAATCCTTGATTAGAACACTCCCCTGGGAGGGAGTAATCAGTCTTAGAATATCAGGCAGACCCCCAGTTTAACCACAGTTTGAGTACTGCAATTTGGTTGAACATAATTTCCTTTCCTGGCCACTGAACATTTTCTATTTTTTGTCTTCTGTTCTTACAAATTCCATTGCTGAAATAGTATTTTGTTGGATTAATCGTCATGAAGTAACCATGCTTTTGTTTGTTCTCATTTTTACCAGAAAACCAGTTCATAAAGTAATGGTATTATATTTTGTAGCTCTGCAAAAACATACAATCTCTATGTGTTTGGGTGACTTTATCTTTGTGACTATTATGTAAGTATCTATGCAAAATTGCACAGATACAAAACTGGACCTCTATATTGTTATTAAAAATTAACTAGCTAAGAAAGTAAATCGTAAAAGTTCCCTTCACAAGAATAAAAAATTTGTCACTGTGTGGTGATGGATGATAAGTAGACTTATTGTGGTAATCATTTCACAACATATACAAATATAGAATCATTATATATGCACCTGAGACTCATAAAATGTTATGTCAATTATATCTCAATTTGAAAAAACTAGCAAATGACTAAAGAACTATTTGGAACCATCCTAAACCAACTGAAATAGCAATATGTTTTTATTTAAAATAGGGATCGCTCATGGACATAGATAAAAGTGAAGTGGTTACCAGGGGAAGGAGGCGAGGGAAGAGGAGTAAAGGGAAACAAATGTACAGTGTTAGAAAATGATTTAGCTTTAGCTGATGAGCATACAATGCAATCAACAATTCAAATGTTATAGAGATGTTTACCTGGAACCTATATACTCTTATTGATCAATATCATCCCATTAAATTTAATTTTCTAAATAAAATTTAAAAAATAGAGATTGTAATAATGTTGACCTAACTGATTATAATTACACAAACTAAACCAGTAAACTGTTATCAGTGTACTAATAGGTCTTTTCCATTTTGGAGAACTTTGCTTTCCGAACTCTGGAAGGCAGAGAAAGGCAGTGGAAGAAGAAGCTATTTGCACAGAGACCCATGAGGGACAAGAGTTTATGAACTAGGGAGAAAAAAATAAGCAATAAGAGAGGGGGGAAAAAAAGAAGATAGTAATGAATCAAGCAATGAAATAAATAGCATTCCTTAAAAAAAAGAAAATAGAGTGTTGTCCCTGCTGTCTTCCACTCACACTCTCCTCTTCCAAGCAATATTAAAGGCATGAGCTTCAGATTCTTAAAAAAGAAAGAGAGAGAGAGAGAGAGAGAGAGAGAGAGAGAGAGAGATTCAGGACTAGTAGAAAGCATGTCTTATATGGCAGCATCACTGAGAAAGAGGAGTTGGTGATGATGCCTCCAAAGGAAACCAAGATAGGTGACTCAAGGAACTTTTGTATAAGCCACTGTCCATAAGAGGAAGAGGCAGAGGGTTCTTATATGTCATTTACATTGCTCTTATGGAAATGGCCATTTCTTCCATCACTCTTGATGCAACGTAACATTTCTGCAGACATCCTAGGTTAGCCCTTTGCATATTTATAAAACATCTTCCTTCTTTCCAAGAATCTTGGTAGCCTATATTACAGAAAACCACTTTTCTTGGCCAAATAATCTGAATAGTGAAGAAATAAATCAATAACTTTAGATAGTAAAAATAACCAATGTGAAGCCTCTGCCCTAAAAGCTTGCCAAAATTGAGAATGACTCTACTTTAGGGCTTGGCTTTATTTTTATTCTCTGAAAATAAGCAATGAACACATATGAAGCAATATATAAAGGTTATTCATCAAGAGTATTGCATGTAATAGTAAAAAGAAAAAAGAAAAAGAAAAAGAGAGAGAGAGAGAGAAAAAGAATCCAGCTTTTTATCAGTAGGGAAACTGGTTAAATAAATTATTGTACAGGCACACCACAGTAAATAGTATGCAGATACAAAAAAAGTGACAAAACTCTGGATGCACTGGTAAGGAAGGAGCTCCACGAGATTTTATTAGGTGAAAAGGCGGAATCCAGAGCAGTCTACAGTGTGCTACAAGTCACGTAAGAAAGAGGGAAAAGACAATACATATGTGTATTTCCTTGGTTTTGCGTAAAGAAATGCTGAGGGTAATCAGTAATTAATAAAATGGTTATCTGTTAGTGACAGAAAGAAGGGACTGATGAGGGTGGAGGCAGAGCAAAACTTTTTACTGCATGCCATTTTGTAGTTTATGTTTAATCATGTAAAAGTGTTCCCTGTTCAAAAATTTTTCATTCAAATAAAAAATTAAATAAAGCTTTAACATATAGAGGCTATTCAAAGGTCTTGTATTTTACATATTTGTTGTTGCTGTTTTACTATCATGTTATTTTTAACTTAGAATATTACTATTTAGTTTTTAGATTTTAATCCTCTACTTCTATAATTTATTGCTTTCAAATGTTCATTCACATTTGGTGGGGGGAGGGGTGGACACAGAAGGTTTTCCCATAAGCTGATACCTATTTCTAAAGAGGGAAAGTGTTCTGACCTTACCAACAGCTTCTCCTGAAGTAGAAAAACCACCATGGTAACAGCCCAATTTTAATTCCATTTGGCCATTTCAGACAGTTTAGTATAAAGTTTCTGCTCTACTCTTCAGTAGCAGCATTGAGAACAAGGTACTCACTCTAACAAGGAAAATTCTCACAACTGTGTGATTGTTAAATGTTCTGTTTGTTGTTAATTTATGATTTAGTCATCACAGTTTTCTTAATTTTGATTTTTTTCTAATTGAAAAAAAACAATTTAATAATTGATCAGGAAAAAAATTCCAATAACTTTTGATCCTTTATGGTAATTTTTGTTGTTGTTGTTTTTACAGAGACAGAGAGAAAGTCAGAGAGAGGGATAGATAGGGACAGAAAGGAATGCAGAGAGATGAGAAGCATCAATCATTAGTTTTTGTTTCGACACCTGAGTTGTTCATTGATTGCTTTCTCATATGTGCCTTGACCATGGGCCTTCAGCATACCAAGTAACCCCTTTCTCGAGCCAGCGACCTTGGGTCTAAGCTGGTGAGCTTTGCTCAAACCAGATGAGTCCATGCTCAAGCTGGTGACCTTGAGGTCTCAAATCTAGGTCCTCCACATCCCATTCCGATGCTCTATCCACTACGCCACCACCTGGTCAGGCCCTGAGAGTCTTTCAAAACATTGTTCAATGACCCTTATACTGCCTTCCCTTATACTCTTCTCAGAAATCTTTGTTTATACATTTATTTGTCCTGTATTTGTTTTACAATTTTATTTAGAAAATTAAATTTAATGGGGTGACATTGATGAATGAGAGTACATAGGTTTCAGATAAACACTTCTACAGCATTTGAATGGTTGTTATGTACTGTCACCCAAAGTCAAATCATTTTCTGTCACTGTATACTTGTCCATTTTTACATTATTTTGGAAAGTTTAAACTCTTCATTTATTCTTACAGAAATAACTTGCATCTTACTACTATTATAGTAATCTTGTTATAGTTCTTATTTGGCATTTCCTACTTTTATGTTACATTTACCTATTAACAACAAATGAATACTTCCCTCCTCCTCTCCCTTTTGCCTTCCTTTCTCTTTCTTTCTCTACCAATAAATTTAAGAAATTAAGCCCTCTCCAGATAGCTCGGTTGGTTGGAGCGTCTTCCTGGAGCATGGAGGTCGCTGGATTGATTCCCCTGTCAGGACACATACAGGAGCAGCTCCATGTTCTTGTCTCTCCCTCCCTGCCTCTCTCTCTCTCTCTCTCTCTCAAAAAAAAAAAATGCTCATTGAGAGGCTTCCTTCCTTTGTCAACATTGATCTAGCTCAGGGGTCCCCAAACTTTTTACACAGGGGGCCAGTTCACTGTCCCTCAGACCATTGGAGGGCCGGATTATAAAAAAAACTATGAACAAATTCCTATGCACACTGCACATATCTTATTTTAAAGTAAAAAAAACAAAACGGGAACAAATACAATATTTAAAATAAAGAACAAGTAAATTTAAATCAACAAACTGACCAGTATTTCAATGGGAACTATGCTCCTCTCACTGACCACCAATGAAAGAGGTGCCCCTTCCAGAAGTGCGGCGGGGGCCGGATAAATGGCCTCAGGGGGCCGCATGTGGCCTGCGAGCCGTAGTTTGGGGACCCCTGATTTCTAGCTATTGACTTTCAGGACCTTATAAATTAAATTGCTTGGGTTGATTTTAAGGTTATTTCAGATGTCTATTACAGAAAACTGAAATAGAATTTATGATATGATATATACAGCAATTTTTTTTTTGCTTTGGTTTCAAGTAACAGAAAACTGAACTAAAATTAACTTAAGCAAATAAATTGGCTCATTTTAATAAAAATTTCAGCTGTGGGATGACTGCAGCCATAAGCATCATCAGTTTTAACTGTTTTTCTCTACAATTTTCTTAACTACACTTCCTTCTTATGTCAGCTTTGTCATTAGACTGACTTTATGTTACAAAAATGACTTCAGTAGTCCCAGGCTCACCTCCACACCTTACCATTTATGATAAGTTATGCTGCAGAAAATAACAACAGCCACCTCCCGTGTTTCAATGGTTTACATCAACAAAAAATCATTTTTAATTCACTGTACCTTTCCATTGTAGCTCAACTGTGGCTCTGTTTCACACAGCCTCCCTTTGAGGACACAGACTGATGGAGCCGCCCCTATCTGGGACATTGTCAGTGTTATGGCAATGGGGGAAAGAAGTGAAAATATATGAGGGTTCTCAAAGCGCCTACTCAGAAGTGGCACACAATACTTCTTCATATATGTCACTGGTGGAAAAAGCCACATGGCCTACTCTGACACCAATGGGGCTGGGAAATATAAACCTACGTTATCTCAATGAATGGAAGCACCTGTGCCCCAGCGTTCCAAACAGGCCTTGAGATTCATATTGGTTAGATGAGCTAAGGTTCTAAAGTCAATTGTTGAACTAATCACTGTGGCTGGAAAAGCAGAAAGTTCTGATTGGCTTGGCTTGGTTCACATAACATACCCTTGAAACTTGGATTAAGTTTAGCTCCCTTGGACCCACAAAGATCCCACAGAGAAACCTAGAGGTCTCTGAGATAAGATAGGGAAATGGTTGTTGAGGTGGAAACCCAGCATCCAATACAATATAGATTAGTATATTTAACAAAATCTACATTAAATGTCTTATAGACAGTATAATGATTGCTAAAAATTAAAACTAAGGATAATTATACCATACCATTTCTTCAGATTTGAAGTCATCTTGGTGGTCTGTCTCCCTGAGCAGATGAAAAGAATGTGGGTTTAGGGATTAGATAGACCAAAGTCTCTGCTAGAAAGATCACCATGTCTCTTATTTATTGCCTTTGAGATTGTGGATATGAAATCCTCCTGTTAGTCTCATCTATAAAATAAATTAATAATACTTAATAGTGTTCTATTAAATGAGAGACAATGTATATAAAAAGTGAGGGAAAAACATAATAGGTGCTCCCCAAAATTGTCCCGCTCCCACACTTCAAATTTGGCCTGGGAGAAGGGAGTATACAGTAGGGAAAGCCAGTGGTTTCAGGGAAATGTGGGCAGGGAGCTCATCTAGAACTATGGGGGGATAGACAAAATAAGAGTGAGGAAACTGCTCCAACGTACATTTCCAGTGGTGAAGAGAACCAAATTTGAAGTTTGAAGGCCTGAGAGAAGCTGTTAAAGAACTGAAAATAATGGTCAAGTATACCTTCCTCTAACAAAGAAAAATTAAGTACATTTCATAAAACAGTGCTTCATTGGCCGTATTAACTTAAAAAAACAACAGTATTTTGCTGTTGACAATGCCATTGCATCAAAGAGAAAGTACAACACTCACTACATTCTTTTTAAAACTAAGACTGGAGACAAGAATATGGAAGAAATTTAGAGACTTCTTTATCATTGATAAAGTATATATTTATGAAAAGAGATGGAAATATATAAACTGTAAACCCACTGTTAACACATTTTTATATATGTCATTATTCAACTTCCTCTAACGAAGGCCATTTGTCAATTATATTATGTACATGATTTATTTTTAAGCAAAATCTACTCATCTACAATTAACATTTTATAGATAGTACTTAAAGATCACTAAATAATATATTGAACTTGAAAGCTTCAAAATGATACAACGATTAATTATACATGGATATATACCTAAACATCACCAACAGGCTGATGATTTCATCTTATTATTTTGATATTAGTGTGTGTGTGTGTGTGTGTGTGTGTGTGTGTATAGTGTGTGTGTGTGTATGAATCAATGGTTCTTGTATTCTTTGTGGGAAAGACAGCAATACAGCCCTCTAACAATGGTTTATGCTAAGGTATGAATGATAGCAAAGTTCAAGGAAAAATCATAATTACAAATTCATTCACTCCATGATCTTTCATCTAGATGGTATAAAACTTTGTCTACTCATTTCTCACCTAGCTGAGTATTCCCAGAAAAAAGTCCTATTTAGAACTAGCACAGTAGATTAAAATACAAATATTAAAGCAAATGAATTGCAATGTGAGATTTATAATGAAGCCCCTGTCACCCTGAGAGCTTCTCTTCAGACATGAACACAAAAGCAGAGAAATCAGCAGTCTTCGTAGCTGTGGCAACCACACCAAGGAGCCTGGAGAGCAATGTTTCCCGTACAGGTTTTGTGCCCCTCCGGTGCTTTGTAGAGTCTACTAATGTTAAAGCCTCTCAGATTCTCAACTTGGTGAATTCATCCAGCTGGGAAAATTAGAGCTGTGATCAGGAGACAAAAGGAGCTTTGCTTTGTGTCTGACAAAGAAGGAAAACACCCTTCAGTTGGAGCAGGCATGCTCCTAATGGTTATGCACAACAGCACTTCAAATAATAGCAAATATTTATCATGCGTACTCTTTGTTTCAATTCTGATAAGAATACAAAGACAGTTTACTTGGATTAACAAATGATTGCATTAGCTGCCCTCAAAGCTTGCAAATTTAAGATTGCCAAAAATATTTGTGTGTGACATAGATCCAGAAGTGTGAGCCCTGCTGAGGGCATTTATTAGACATTATGTTGAATGTTATACCCCAGGGGTCTGGCATTAAAATCCAGATGGTCATAAATATTTTTTTTCAACAGAATAAAACATAGTGTTCATAAATAAAAAAATTTTGCATTTATTTTTATCCTTTATATCTTTTTCTGAATTTTTTTATCTCTTTTCTGCATACTTGTGGAAAAAGAGTAGAGTACAAGACAAAGTGAAAGGTAATATTCCCCCTGAGCTAAAGGGTACATCCTGATTTGTCAGGTATTTATAGTTTACTTTCCTCACCTCACCTTAGGAAAGCAAACAGATGCTCCGCCTTGTCCCTGCAGCCTCATGGAAGCAGATGCCTTGCATTTATGTATGGGTCCCAGAGGCTGAGACATACCCCATGGCAACCATTCTCCCTTCCTCTCTACCAACAGAATCCCTAGAATTGGGGAAGCAGTGATGTGACTGTCTTAAAGATTACATTTTCTAGCTTCCCTTGCTGAAAATGGTGGTTTTTCATTGGGCATTGTTTCTCAAAAAGCTTTTTAAAATAGGCTATTTATATACCCTTCCTTCTTACTGGAGTTACTGCATTATTTTATATCGTAAAGTTAAGGACTAGATCCAAGGAACTGAAGAATGAAGAGCCACAAGGAGTTGCAGTGGCAACCGTGTACTCCCTACCTCCTGACATCTGATTACACCAAAAATAAACATCTGTCATGTTAAAGCCACTATATGCAGGTTTCTTACATGTCCCCAAATACACATCTTAATAGATTCAGGATGAAACAACCATAGGATGCTAAAAGGATTAAACTATGTGTTACAGACTCTCAATGCTTTTAGAATTAAGGTGGGAGGTATGAAAAAGCTATGGAAAGAAGATTTAATTATTAAAGAAGATTTTATGGAGGAGATATGAATAGGATAAAATTTGGAAAGATGTGCAATTTATCTTAAGAAGTAAGAGGCTGCTCTAAAGATATAAGTGAATGATAAGAAGTTGGACTGAGTGGAGCACAAGAGTCCCATCAAGACTTGACACACAGCATGTTAACATAATAAATTAAAAAATTTAATAAAAAATAAAATCCATGTTAACACAGTAAATTTAATTTTTTAAAAAATAAATAAAATAATAAATTTATAGATAAAGAAAACCACACACAAATACTTGGTTTTTCAAGCAAACAAAAATTGAAACAGACTCATAGACTTAGAGAGAAGACTGGTAACTGAGAGGAGAAGGGGTTTGGGCAACTGGGTGAAAGAGGTAACGAGATTGAGAAGAACAAATTGGTAGTTACAAAATAGTCACAAGGACATAAAGGGCAGCATAAAGAATATATATCGTCAATAATACAATAATAACTATGTGTGGTGCCGGGTGGGTACTAGAAATATCAGGGGAACACTTTGTGAAGTATATGGATGTCTAATCCCTAGGCTGTACACCTAGAGTGAACAAAATAAAAAGTAAACAGTAATTGAAAAATAAAAATAATTTTGGTTTTGATTTGGTGAGACACATAGAATGATTTAGGTCCTTAGAAAGTGACATAATGAAAGAAGTATTTTAAGAAAAAATGATTTGTTAGGAAGGGGCAGGAAAGAAGAGAGCAAAGGAAGAAGAGAGCAGTAGCTGTGAGGAGGAGCTGAGATGGGGGCTCGAGCAGTGTTACAGCTGCATGGACAGTGTGGGGCGGGCGGGACTCGGCCCTGGAGGAGGTGAAGTGTCAGGGTGTAATGTATGTGGACGGTGTGGGGCGGGCGGGACTCAGCCCTGGAGGAGGTGAAGTGTCAGGGTGTAATGTATGTGGACGGTGTGGGGCGGGCGGGACTCGGCCCTGGAGGAGGTGAAGTGTCAGGGTGTAATGTATGTGGACAGTGTGGGGCGGGCGGGACTCGGCCCTGGAGGAGGTGAAGTGTCAGGGTGTAATGTATGTGGACGGTGTGGGGCGGGCGGGACTCGGCCCTGGAGGAGGTGAAGTGTCAGGGTGTAATGTATGTGGACGGTGTGGGGCGGGCGGGACTCGGCCCTGGAGGAGGTGAAGTGTCAGGGTGTAATGTATGTGGACGGTGTGGGGCGGGCGGGACTCGGCCCTGGAGGAGGTGAAGTGTCAGGGTGTAATGTATGTGGACAGTGTGGGGCGGGCGGGACTCGGCCCTGGAGGAGGTGAAGTGTCAGGGTGTAATGTATGTGGACGGTGTGGGGCGGGCGGGACTCGGCCCTGGAGGAGGTGAAGTGTCAGGGTGTAATGTATGTACAGCAGGGAAAGCCCTACTAGAGCTCATCTAGAACTATGGGGAGATAGACAAAATAAGAGTGAGGAAACTGCTCCAAGATACATTTCTAATAGTGAGGAGAACCAAATTTGCAGTTTGACCAAAGAGAGAGGCATTGTGCTGCACTACTCCCTAAGTCCCTGGCAGTGGGACTCCCCCGATGCTCAAAAAAGTAAATAATCCATGTACAAATAGAGCAAATGGTAATTAGAGGTAGACTCTTGAGTGGTCTAATTATCTATACCTTGGAGAAAAGACAGGAAGAGTCTGGGAAGGCTCTGTGAGGCAAATCAAGAGGTACTGACAGAATAATTCTATTTACATATTAGAGGGTTACTACCATGAGCTTGCACATTTGAGAGGGTGTCTGGATCCTACTGATGGAGACTTAACTATTGACCGGGCAGGCAGTTAGGAATAAATTGCGTAGCTGCACATTCACTCTACTGAGCTCATTCCTCAGCAGCACTGTCTGGGTTTGGGAAAAGACTGTCCTTTAGGAAGTGGTCTGCTCTTCCTGTCTCCCAGAAAGACTGGGCCTGCCCAAGGTAAGGAATAGGGCAGAAAGTTACTCATGGATCTAGTAAAGCGTTGAGTAAAGAGTAAGCAAACAAAGAAAAACACTCATGGAGAAAGGGGTTAGCACCAATAACAAAAATACACTGTTCACAAAAATTAGGGGATATTTTAAAATGAATATGAAGCTGTAATATATCCCCTAATTTTTGTGAGCAGTATATTATGTTAAACATTTGGTAATTTTCCCACTATATTGATCCTGCATAAATGCTAATGTAGCTAAAAAATAATTATAGTAATTCTAGACCTATTTTCTCCCTATATACTAGAATTTTATTGTTTGCAGTGTCCATTGACAATAGAATCACTAGACAATAATTAAATAAAGTAGAAAGAGAAGTGATTTCTATAAATATGCACTAGCCATAAAAAGATTGTAGCCCAAACTTGAGACTCTTAGTTAAACAAATATGTCGAAAAGAATTTCAAGAGTTACACCCGCATACTGGTTGGTATAGAGAGACTGTTCATTAAACACCATTAAAATCAGGAAGATTTTAAATAAATTATTAAATTAACTAACTCTTCTTTCTGTGAAAATTTTACAGAAATTTCTATTCTTTTCATGTTAACACTTTTTTTTCGAAACTCTTCCACAAGTTATATTTTCTAGTTCAATTTGACTACAGTGACAAAGTTAGTTCTAGTTTGACAGACAATATATTTTTTATGAACAGTCACAGTACATATCATCTGCCTATCTGAAACTAATATTTACTGTATGAGGTAGCATCTAGACAAGTGATGTGAACTCATGGTATAATAACTACATTATACCATTTATAATTAAATCAATGTATTTGTGAATAAAAATGTTATTAAATATAAAACATTATAAAGTGGAATATTTTAAACTAAGTGATTCTGAAACTAAGAAAACCATTATTTTTAGAATAGCAGATTTTACTGCATATTTGTAGTATCTTTAGTCTGAGTTTGATCCATGTAAGAGGCTTCGTAAATCTATCCTTGGCTTTCAATCTTTTTTCACATTTCAGTCACTGAGTGACTGACTGACTAGTGAAACTCCTCTCCCAGATGGCCCATGTGGGCTGAGTCAAACTTTGAGTAGTCAAATATTAATTCCCTTAAATCAATAAGCAAATAAAAAAGAGCATTTTTGGAAAGCCAACGCTACAGTGAATTATTCCAGCAATTTTTTTAACTAGGCCAAGAGAATCATCCTAAAAATATTCTACTACTTTAAAATTGGAAAGTTATTAATTAATAAACATCAGAATTTAAACAATAACTTTTGAAAATGTATATTTGTGCCTGTACTCAACTATCCACTTTCAGATGGACCATCATAACACACACACACACACACACACACACACTCACACACGCTATTTTAAAGAAATAATTCTGAAGTATTTGAGAAGTAATTTAAAATAAAAATAAGTATTAAAAAAACAGAAAAAATAGTTAAACAACATTGGAACTTTAGTTGACTGTGCAGTTTATTTTAAATTATCATTTTGAATTTGTAACATATTCACATAGTTCAAAATTTTATTTATTTATTTTTATTTTTATTGATTTTATGGAGGTGAAACTGGTTAAGATAATTATACAGATTTCAGGTGCGCAATTCTACAACACATCATCTGTATACTGTGTTGTGTCTTCACCACCCCAAGGCAAGCCTCCCTCCATCACCATTTACCCTCCCCCCACCCCACAGCCTTCTCCAACATCCCCATCCGCCCTCCCACTGGCAATCACCACTCTGTTGTCTCTGTCCATGAGTTTTTCAAATATTTTAAATGTCTGCACTGAAACGTTTCACCTCCTCTCCTCAGAGGCGGATTAAGGTTGGTGGAAGCCCTAAGCACAGAATAAAATATTGGGCCCCTAAAAAAAGAGAGAGAGACAGGAAAAATAAAAATACATATTAACCATATTTTTAAATAAATAAAAAATATTATGTACTAGTAATGTTTAAATTGCACATATAAAACCAAACTTGGTGTCATTAGAAAAAAAGTGTAAAGTTGGGGATTTGCAGGGTCCTTCAAAAGTCGGGGTCCAGGGCGCATGCTTGGTAAAACTGCCATCAAATCTGCCTCTGCTTCTCTTCACTCTTGTGTTCTATCTGCATAGGATCGCTAGGTGATTCCCGTTTCTCTTCTGGTTCCAGTGAAATCTTGTGAGATTAATGGGTAAAATAGAAAGCATAGAAACAGATGTGTGTAAACTCACACATACACACATTTAATACATGACATAAAGGACATTTCAAATCAAGGGGAAAGAATTAACTATTTAGAAAAAATCCATTGAATCAACTGGCTAAACATCTGGGGAAAAAAGTTATTCTTATTTTACAGCACAGAAATTTGAATAAATAAATATATTTTAAGTGAATTAAATATATAAAGCTGGCTTTTTGAAGATGGCAGCGGAGTAGGCGGATGCACAGATGCCCAGCTCTCAACACCAAACTGGAATACAAATCAATTCAGGAAAAATCAGCATGAAAAACCAACACTGAACTGCAAGAACAGCTCTCAAAAACCAAGGAGCAAAGAGGAAGCCACAATAATCCTGGTAAGGAGTGCCTGAATCTCCTCTGCTTACAGGAACGGAAGGGGGGGGGGGTGAGGATGAGAGCCCAGAGAGGATTTCACAGAGGAAAAAGAGCAGAAACTACTGCTCACAGCCACTTACCTGGCGACCAGGGAGCAAGGTGGGTTGAAAAGACCAGCTTATCTCCCAAGTGGAAAGGACAAAGAGAGGGACAGACTGTGAGGGGCTAAGGTATGAAAGAAACTAAATAAAAAAGCTGACTCATTTGTGCTAGAGGCGGCTATAGCTGGGGGAGGGACTGAAACTTTCACAAAACAGAGCTGAAGTGCTTCCGGATCAGAGATCTCCGGACATCTATCCAGCTCCAATCAGCGCAACAAGACACAGCTGAAAACAAGAAGTGGGGAGGAGGGGCAGTAACTCAGGTCTCCATGGAGATCTGAGATACACCTCCCCCTACTGAAGCTGAGAAAAAACCCTGCCCCCAGTGAGATTAGTTGGTGGAAGAGACCTTCAGCATCTCAGGTTACACCCACAGCATTCCTGGTTACAGTTTCAAGGAAGCCCCCTGCTGAGATCAGTTAACAAGACTATCACCTGTTAAGAAAACAAACAAATCAAGACTTCAAAGCTGCCCAAATCTGAAAGTGGATTACAAATAATAGCTGATACCAACCCAAGAAGACCTAGAAATAACACAACTGAAAACTTGAGGCAGACAACACCAAGCCTAGACTCAACCAACTCTACAAATAAAACACCATTATGAGAAGACAAAGGAGTGCAACCCAAATGAAACCACAAGAGACACCTTTGAGAGATGAGCTAAGTGATATGGAAATAATCAAACTTCCAGATGCAGAGTTCAAAATAATGATTGTAAGGATGCTTAGGGATCTTAGAACAACAATGGAGGGGCAGTTTGAAAACCTAAATAAAGAAATAGCAAGTATAAAAAAGGATATTGAAATATTAAAAAAGAATCAGTCAGAGATGACAAATACAATATCAGAAATGAAGACCACAATGGAAGGAATTAAAAACAGGATGGATACAGCTGAGGATTGAATCAGCAAGTTGGAGGACAACTGGAATGAAGGCATGAAAGCAGAGAAGAAAAGAGAAAAGAGACTCAAAAAGTCAGAGGAAACACTTAGAGAGCTCTGTGACAACATGAAGAGAAATAACATCCGCATCATAGGGGTTCCTGAAGAAGAAGAAAAAGAACAAGGGATAGAGACTTTGTTCAATCATATCATAACTGAAAACTTCCCTAAATTAATGCAAGAGAAACTCTCACAAGTCCAAGAAGCACAGAGAACTCCATTAAAGAGAAACACAAAGAAACCTACACCAAGACACATCATAATTAAAATACCAAAGCTAAGCAATAAAGAAAAAATATTAAAAGCTGCAAGAGAAAAAAAAGTTATCACCTACAAAGGAGCCCCCATAAGGATGACATCTGACTTCTCAACAGAAACACTTGAGGCCAGAAGGGAATGGCAAGAAATATTCAAAGTAATGCAGAACAAGAACCTACAACCAAGACTACTTTATCCAGCAAGGCTATCGTTTAAAATCGAAGGAGAAATAAAAAGCTTCCCAGACAAAAAACAACTCAAGGAATTCATTACAACCAAACCAACGCTGCAAGAAATGTTAAGGGGCCTGTTGTAAACAGATCAAAGTTGGAAAAGAATATAGCAAAAAAAGGAATACACCTTTAAAGATGAAAATGGCAATAAACAACTACATATGAATAATAACCTTAAATGTAAATGGATTAAATGATCCAATCAAAAGACATAGGGTAGCTGCGTGGATAAGAAAACAGGACCCATACATATGTTGTCTACAAGAGACACACCTTAGAACAAAAGACACACATAGATTGAAGGTAAAAGGATGGAAAAAAAACATTTCATGCAAATGGAAATGAAAAAAAAGCTGGGGTAGCAATACTTATATCAGACAAATTGAACTTTAAAACAAAGGATATAGTAAGAGATAAAGAAGGCCACTACATAATGATAAAGGGAGTAATCCAACAGGAAGATATAACTATTATAAATATCTATGCACCTAATATAGGAGCACCCAAATAGATAAAACAGACTTTGATGGATTTAAAGGGTGAGATCAACAGCAATACTATAATAGTAGGGGATTTCAATACCCCACTAACATCACTAGATAGATCCTCAAGAAAGAAAATTAACAAAGAAACAGCAGACTTATTGGAAACACTAGATCAACTTGATTTAATAGATATCTTCAGATCCTTTCACCCTAAAGCAGCAGAATATACATTCTTTTCAAGTGCTCATGGTACATTCTCTAGAATAGACCACATGTTAGGGCACAAAAGTGCTCTCAACAAATTTAAGAAAACTGAAATCATATCAAGCACTTTCTCCGATCACAACGGCATGAAACTAGAAATGAATCACAGCAGAAAAGCTCAAAAATTCTCAAACACATGGAAACTAAATAGCAGGGTGTTAAATAATGAATGGATTAAGAATGAGATCAAAGAAGAAATAAAAAAATTCCTAGAAACAAATGACAATGAGCATACAACAACTCAAAATTTATGGGACACAGCGAAAGCAGTGCTGAGAGGGAAGTTCATAGCACTACAGGCACACTTTCAGAAGCTAGAAAAAGCTCAAATAAACAACTTAACCCTGCATCTAAAAGAATTAGAAAAAGAACAGCAAGTAAAGCCCAAATGTAGTAGAAGGAAGGAAATAATAAAGGTCAGAGCAGAAATAAATGACATAGAGGTTAAAGAAACAATACAGAGGATCAATGAAACTAGGAGCTGGTTCTTTGAAAAGGTAAACAAGATTGATGAACCTTTAAGTAGACTCACCAAGAAAAAGAGAGAGAGGACTCAAATAAATAAAATTAGAAATGAGAGAGGAGAAATAACAACTGACACAACAGAAATACAAAATATTGTAAGAAAATACTATGAAGAACTGTATGTCAAAAAACTAGACAACCTAGATGAAATGGAAAAATTCCTTGAAACATACAATCTTCCAAAAATCAATCTGGAAGAATCAGAAAACCTAAACAGACCGATTACAACAAAGGAGATCAAAACAGTTATCAAAAAACTCCCAACAAAGAAAAGTCCAGGGCCCGATGGCTTCACAACGGAATTCTACCAAATATTCAAAGAAGAACTAACTCCTATCCTTCTCAAACTATTTCAAAAAATTCAAGAGGAAGGAAGACTTCCAAGCTCCTTTTATGAGGCGAGCATAATTCTGATTCCAAAACCAGGCAAAGACAACACAAAGAAAGAAAATTATAGGCCAATATCTCTGATGAATATAGATGCTAAAATCCTCAACAAAATATTAGCAAACCGGATCCAACAATATATGGAAAAAATCATACACCATGATCAAGTGGGATTTATTCTGGGGAGGCAAGGATGGTACAATATTCGTAAATCAATCAATGTGATTCATCACATAAACAAAAAGAAGGAGAAAAACCATATGATAATTTCAATAGATGCAGAAAAAGCATTTGATAAAATCCAGCACCCATTCATGATCAAAACTCTCAGCAAAGTGGGAATACAGGGAACATACCTCAACATGATAAAAGCCATCTATGAGAAACCCACAGCCAACATCATACTCAATGGGCAAAAATTAAAAGCAATACCCTTAAGATCAGGAAAAAGGCAGGGGTGCCCCATTTCACCACTCTTATTTAACATAGTCCTGGAAGTCCTAGCCACAGCAATCAGACAAGAAGAAGAAATAAAAGGCATTCAAGTTGAAAAGAAGAAGTAAAACTATCATTATTTGCAGATGATATGATATTGTATATAGAAAACCCTAAAGTCTCAGTCAAAAAACTACTGGACCTGATAAATAAATTCAGCAAAGTGGCAGGATATAAAATCAATACTCAGAAATCAGAAGCATTTTTATACACCAACAATGAACAGTCAGAAAGAGAAATTAAGGAAACAATCCCCTTCACAATTACAACCAAAAAAATAAAGTACCTAGGAGTAAACTTAACCAAGGAGACTAAAGACTTGTACTCAGAAAATTACAAAGCATTGATAAAAGAAATCAAGGAAGATACAAACAAGTGGAAGCATATACCGTGCTCATGGTTAGGAAGAATAAACATCATTAAAATGTCTATATTACCCAAAGCAATTTATAAATTCAACACAATACCAATTAAAATACCAATGACATACTTCAAAGATATAGAACACATATTCCAAAAATTTATATGGAACCAAAAGAGGACACGAATAGCCTCAGCAATCTTAAAAAAGAAGAATAAAGTGGGAGGTATCACACTTCCTGATATCAAGTTATACTACAAGGCCATTGTACTCAAAACAGCCTGGTACTGGCATAAGAACAGGCATATAGATCAATGGAACAGAACAGAGAACCCAGAAATAAACCCACAGTTCTATGGACAACTGATATTTGACAAAGGAGGTAAGGAAATACAATGGAGTAAAGACAGCCTCTTTAACAAATGGTGTTGTGAAAATTGGACAGCTACCTGCAAAAAAATGAAACTAGATCACCAGCTTACACCACTCACAAAAATAAACTCCAAATGGATAAAAGACTTAAATGTTGGCCGTGAAACCATAAGCATCTTAGAAGAAAATATAGGCAGTAAGCTCTCGGACATCTCTCGGAGCAATATATTTGCTGATTTATCTCCACGGGGAAGTGAAATAAAAGACAGGATAAACAAATGGGACTATATCAAACTAAAAAGCTTTTGCACAGGTAAAGACAACAAGAACAGAATAAAAAGACAAACTATACAATGGGAGAACATATTTGACAATACGTCTGATAAGGGGTTAATAACCAAAATTTATAAAGAACTTGTAAAACTCAACACCAGGAAGACAAACAACCCAATCCAAAAATGGGCAAAAGAGATGAATAGACACTTCTCCAAAGAGGACATACAGATGGCCAATAGGCATATGAAAAAATGCTCAACATCACTAATCATTAGAGAAATGCAAATTAAAACCACAATGAGATATCACCTCACACCAGTCAGAATGGTGCTTATCAACAAAACAACACAGAATAAGTGCTGGCGAGGATGTGGAGAAAAGGGAACCCTCCTGCACTGCTGGTGGGAATGCAGACTGGTGCAGCCACTGTGGAAAACAGTATGGAGATTCCTCAAAAATCTGAAAATCGAACTGCCTTTTGACCCAGCTATCCCACTTTTAGGAATATACCCCAAGGACACCATAGAACGGCTCGAAAAGGAGAAATGCACCTGCATGTTTGTGGCAGCATTGTTCACAATAGCAAAGATCTGGAAACAGCCCAAGTGTCCATCAGAGGACAAGTGGATTAAAAAGCTTTGGTACATATATACTATGGAATACTACTCAGCCATAAGAAATGATGACATCGGATCATTTACAATAACATGGATGGACCTTGACAACATTATACGGAGTGAAATAAGTAAATCAGAAAAAAAAACAAAAAACTAAGATGAATCCATACATAGAAGGGACATAAAAATGAGACTCAGAGACATGAACAAGAATGTGATGGCAACAGGGGCGGGAGGTTGGGGGAGGAGGGAGGGGGTGAAGAAGGAGAGAGGGGTTAGGGGAGGGGAGGGGCACAAAGAAAACCAGATAGAAGGTGACAGAAGACAATTTAACTTTGGGGGAGGGGTATACAGCACAATCAAATGTCAAAATAATCTAGAGATATTTTCTCTCAACATATGTACCCTGATTTATCAATGTCACTGCATTAAATTTAATAAAGAAAAAAATATATATATATATAAAGCTTAAAACCACAAAATTAGGAGCACCAAATATAATGTGACTTTTACAATCACCATGGGGTTAGCAAGAATATTAAAAGAAAGCCAGAAAATATAAAATGAAATACCACCAAAAATAACTACTTAAAAGTTTAGAATATTCAAGAGAATATTGATTCAAAAGAATATTGATTGTATAATGAAAGATTAATGGTAAAGATAAAAAAACATATATATATTTGCGATATACACAATAAGCAAAAGTTTAATATTCAAAATCTATAGAGTTTTTATATTTATATTAGAAAAAATCAACCCAATAGAAATGTAAGCACAGAGCAATTTACAGATGAAGAAATACAAATAGACAATAAATACATTTGAAAAGATGCTCAGCCTTACTTACCTTTTGGAATGGAAAAAAATTAACGAAATTGAATGCAGCATCAGTGACAGAGTGAATAAATCTTCAATTTCATACCTTAGAGGTATAAATAAATAAATAAGGTGCGTGTGTGTGTGTGCACGTCCACAAGCGCATGTGTAGAAAATGATATGTACCAGAATTCCAAGGAGGTTAAGAAAGCAGACAAGTTGGGAAGCACCACACACTCCACTCACTCCCAAGAGAAAACAGTTGCCTAGGGAGACTGCATGACATGTTCAAAGTGACTTCCAGACCACAAGAAGCATCAGGTAGGTGTAAGGCAGCTGGCCTTTGCAAGCAGTGGAAAGAAAGTGGAGCCAGTAAGAGTGTAGAAGACCAAGGATGGAGTGGGGAGTAATAATATCATTTATTATGACTTTTTTCCCCTTCAAGGAGATCCAAAACTTGGGAATTTGAAGTATAATTGGCTTTTTGGGAAAACCACTAGAAGAAGAATAAGCTTTGAACTTCTCCAGACTCTGGGATGGAAGTTTGGTTCAAGTTGACCACATTCCTTACAGTAAGGAAATCTCTAGTATTAAAATTTAAAACAATAAATAAAAAAATAAGTATACTATGTATATGTACTATAAGCACTAAATATCTATATCTGAACAAAGAGAGGTCTCAAATCAGATTCCATCGTAATAAACTGGGGGGATAAAAAGAGTAATATAACCCAACAGTAATAGGAAGAAAGAAAAATAAAAAAGGCCAGAATAGAAATCTATGAAACAGAAATTTGAAAAACAATCAACCAAATGCTGGTTCTTTGAAATAAAAAAAAAGTTAAAACTTTAGCCACACTAATCAAGAAAAAAATTAAGAAGAGACACAAATTAGCAATATCAGAAATAATACAGTCTACAAATATTAAAAAAATATATATGAATACCTTCATGCCAATAAAGTTGACAACTTAAGTAAAACTTCTAATTTTGTCTTGGTTTTTTACTTAAAGGTGTCTATGTGGAGATGCCAGTCCTCTAGTTTCAGTCATGGCTGGTTGCTCTATAGGGCTGCCTCACAGTTGTTGTTTCAGGCATTCTTTTCAACACCAATATGATGATTAACTCTTCCTTCCTCTTAGGTTCAATCTCCTCTTCTCCAACTCCTATCTCTGTCTCTCTCATTGTTTTACTTTGGTAAAACACATCTTCAATGTCTTATCAAATAAACATGCATGGGAATTAAATTTTTGAGAACTTATATATTTGGAGATATATTATTCTACCTGCACCTTGGTTTATAAGATTCAAGATGGTGGTAAAGTAGGTGAATATTACACTCACCTCCTCCTGGGACCAAACTGGAATTATGACTAAAATATAGCACTATCAACCTGAATAACCAACTGAAAACTAGCTTACAGAGAAGACTTACAGCCTAGGATTTACAAAAGAAGCCACATGGAGACTGGTAGGAAAAGCAGAGACACGAAAAAGGCTGCATCCGCTCTCACGACAGCAGCTGAAATTCCTGACAGATATCTCAGCAACAAAGGCTCCCACTGAGGAACATGAGGTCTCAACCCTATGCTGGGCTCTCCAGCCCAGAATACCAGAGCTGGAAAGAGGTTCCTAAATAATATCTGGCTATGAAAAGCAGCAGGGATTCTGTCTGTCAGGGAGAGACACAGGTGCCCTTTCAAAGGGCCAATGCACAAAATCACAATTTCAGCCACTCACCCTGGGTTCTGAGCAAAGAGAAGGCAAAGCAAAGTAAAGTTGCATGAGAAGAGGCTAGGGTTTGTGTCTAAGAGAGAGAGCTGAAGGGACAGCTGCCAAAACCCCTGTACTGAGTCTCTGATCCACACTGCAGACGCTTCTTCTTGGGTAGAGCACCTGCCTCCATGAACCATCAGCTTAGGGGAATGCAATAGTCCCACCATGTGGACCTGTCACCTCACACTACAGAGCTCGTGCCCTGCTGAAGAGTCATCTATCTGAGCTGGGGTGTAGAGGTCTGGGCAGACTTAAGGGGTGTCAGTGACTGAGTGATGTGGCTTTGGAGCAGAAGCCATTCCCCCTACTTTCTCATGAACATGACTAATGCTTTCTCCCAACTGAAAGATAAGGTAATCCCAGCCTCCAGGCTCCAAGTGACCCCACCCTTCTAATTCTTGATGGCCCCAAACAGCTGAGGTCAGACAACATGAAAAAGTCATAGAAACCATGAAGAAAAACCAGACAGAAGTCTATATCTGATAAATTTCTTACTTCCATTTCAGAATAAAACATACATACAGACTAAAAGTAGAGAGATAGAAAAAGAATTTCATACAAATAAAAAAAATGCTGAGATAGCAATACTTACATCTGACAAAATAGACTTTAAAACAAAAGCTACACTAAGAGACAAAGAAGGACACTACACAATGATGAAGTGAACAATCCAACAAGAAGATATAACCCTTGTAAACATTTGTGCACCTAACATAGGAGCATTTAAATATGTAAATCAAACACTGATCAACATAAAGGGAGAGATGGAAAGTAATAGAATCACCCTGGCTGGATAACTCAGTTGGTTAGGGCATCGTCCCAAAGCACAGAGGTTGCTGGTTCAATCCTTTGTCAGGGCACATAAAAGAACTGGTTGACATTCCTATCTCTCTCTCTCTCTCTTTCTCCCTTTCTCTCTCTTTGCTAAAATCAATAAATAAAAATTTTAAAAAATAAAAAAAGTAATACAACCATAGTAGGTGATTTTAATACCTCATTGACATCAACGGATAGATCAGAGAAGAAATAAACTAAATGGAGTCTAAAAAGAATTACAAGAAATCAATGAACCAAGAGCCAGTTCTTTGAAAAGAACAAGATTGGTAAACCTTTAACCTTCATCAAGAAAAAGAAGAGAGAAAGCCCAAATAAATAAAATAAGAAGTGAAACAGAAGTAACAACTGACACCAAAGAAATTCAAAGAATACCAAGAAAATATGAACAACAATATGCCAACAAATTGGACAATCTGGACAAAATGGATACATTTCTAGAAACATACAATCTACCAAAATTGAATGAAGAAGAGTCAGAAAATTGGATTATACAGATTACAACTAGTGAAATTGAAGCAGTAATAAAAAAAAAACCTCTCAATAGATGTAAATGCTGTACTATATGGCTTCACAAGTAAATTTCACCAAACATTTAAAGAAGAACTAACACCTATCCTTTTCAAACTATTCCAAAATATTCAAGAGGAGGAAATATTTCCAAGCACTTATGAGTCCAGCATTATCCTAATTCTGAAACCAGATAAAGATACTACAAAGAAAGAAAATTATAGGCCAATATCCCTGCTGAACATAAATGTTAAAATCTTCAACAAAATATTAGCAACTGGATCCAGTAATACATTAAAAAGACCATAAACTATGATTAAATGAGATTTATTCTGGGGAGACAAGGCTGGTACAATATACTCAGATCAATAAATGTGATACACCACATAAACAAAATAAAGAATAAAACCACATGGTCATATCAACAGATGCAGAAAAAGCATTTGATTAAAATCCAGCACCCATTTATGATTAAAAAACAAAAACACCCTCAGCAAAGTGAGAACAAAGGGAGCATACCTCAATGTAAGAAAGGTCATATACAACAAACCCACAGTCAACATCATATTCAATGGTTAAAAACTACAAGTAGTTCTTGATAGTCTGCCACCTATCCAAGAGGTGAGGGAAAAAAAGACCAATGGCAACATTATCTTCACCCCTGAATGATGACAATGATGGTAATGATGTAGCAATGATGAGTATGGTAACAATGAAGATTTATCATCACAATGGTGATCACAATTAATAACATAAGCCAGGTACTCTGCTGAGCATTTTACCTGTATAAATTCATATAATCCCCACAACAAATTTATGAGGCAAATCCCATTATCCCAAGCGTACAGATGAATAAACAGAAGTACTGAATGGCTAAGTAATTCACCCAGTGTTATATGGTTAGTAAGTATAATGGCTGACATTTGGGCCCAAAATGTCTAAATTCTGAGGTGCATTACACTATACTTACTTTCCACGACTAGATTTATCCTTTTGATAAAATTCAATTTCCTTTTTAATTAAAATGGTTTGAATTTTATTTTAATTACTTGTACTTTTTTAAAATACAGACTAATTAGTCTTAATGATGAAAACTTTACAGATATCTCTTATGTGTCACTTTGAATCTTCTCATCCCGGCTCCTGAGTCCAGCTGCTGCTGCGGCGACCAGTCCTCCTTCCCTTTGAACAGCCAGGCACCGAGGTCATGTGCAGCATCTCACTGGAGCCTGCTTTGAGTACCTGTCACGTGTACTCTTGGGATTCTCTGATGCTCACCATCCCTGAAAATCCACTTGGGGTCAATGTACATGCAATCTAAGAACTACTGGGAAATTATCATCCTTGAGCTTACCCTTGATTAATTGAAGATCAGAACCAAAGGATAAATGCTTCTGTCTTTCCTCTCCCGAGTGATGGCTCTGCTGCTCATTTCACGAGGCTGCTCAGAAGGTACTGCAGGATAGTGCGTCAGTCACCACAGTGAGGCCAGCTCAAGAGCACAGCCATGTTTTGGCTTTCTCCATTTCCCTATTTAATTTCCCGTATACTTCACTGCGGCACCCTGGGATCAGTTTTCAGATAAACTTCTTTCAAGCCAGACTTTCACTCACTACTTTGAGAGAAATCCAAGCCAGTTACTATATCTTTTATCTATTTTCTTAATTTTATAATTTAAAAAAGATTCATGCTCATGGAATCTGTGAAAACTGTTAGCTATAATACCAAAGTAATAGTTAGAGTTGTCATTTTCCATGAAGTTTTTGAAAATTCTTTTAAAAATCTTCTTTGTTGCTAGGCCCCAACCAGGAGGTGCTGAGAAAGGGGCAGTAGCCCCTTCCGAAGTGCAGTCCATTGTCCAGTCTCCAAGCAGTCGGCAGAAGTCTGTAATTCAGCAATGAGTTTGCCTTTGCAGCTAGAACAGTGGTGACTCATTATGGCATTTGTGCTACTACCACATTTTAGTTTTATTATTAAGATGACTGCTTAACACTTGAATACCGATGAATAAAAGAGCCAGGTGGAAAGCTAAATCAATAATTATATCAGAAAGCATCATGAGTTCTTCATTTACTATTTACTCACTCAGATAACATTAGACATTTGTTTAAGGACATGATGTAATTAGTCCTGTGCATTGCACATTCATTCTAGTTAGTAATGAAAAGCATGGCTGGAAGAATTTAATGTTTTTCTTATAAACCCTTAATCATGTTATTTCAAAGATATCCAGGGTTATAGTCATTAAAATAGCCATATTTTTTAAAGACTCTAAAATAAGGTAGAATTTTGTTTCACAATTACCCAAAATGAATAGTAACAAGCAAAACACACAGGGCCACAGCTATACTCAACCAAACTGTCTTTGAGGCCTCCAGGCCAAGATAAACTCACTGGGCTCCTTGAAGCTAACTAAGCCAGAACCACTTCCTTATGAAAATGGAGCTCTCTGTTAGCTACCAAGATCAGTTCAGGATCTCCACAAGTTTTCTGAGAACCAAACTAATGACAAATCTTGTGTTATTTTTAGAGCTGCCTATACAATATATCATGGATGATTCACCATTATAAATAGAAATAAAATTGCTAGTTTGATCTTTTTAAATAGAAGGGTTTTAATAAATATGACACCAAGAATAGTGTTCTGTAATAACTAACAGCTATAATCTTACAACTAGTATAATCTAGCCTGACCAGGTGATGGCGCAGTGGATAGAGCGTCGGACTGGGATGCGGAAGGACCCAGGTTTGAGACCCCGAGGTCGCCAGCTTGAGCGCGGGCTCATCTGGCTTGAGCAAAGAGCTCACCAGCTTGGACCCAAGGTCGCTGGCTCCAGCATGGGGTTACTCGGTCTACTGAAGGCCCACGGTCAAGGCACATGTGAGAAAGCAATCAATGAACAACTAAGAAGTCGCAATGCGCAACGAGAAACTGATGATTGATGCTTCTCATCTCTCTCTGTTCCTGTCTGTCTGTCCCTGTCTATCTCTGCCTCTGTAAAACAAACAAACAAACAAAAAACCCAACTAGTATAATCTAACTCAGGGGTCCCCAAACTACTGTCCGCGGGCCACATGCGGCCCCCTGAGGCCATTTATCCGGCCCCCCCACTGCACTTCCGGAAAGGGCACATCTTTCATTGGTGGTCAGTGACAGGAGCATAGTTCCCATTGAAATACTGGTCAGCTTGTTGATTTAAATTTACTTGTTCTTTATTTTAAATATTGTATTTGTTCCCATTTTGTTTTCTTACTTTAAAATAAGATATGTGCAGTGTGCATAAGGATTTGTTCATAGTTTTTTTATAGTCTGGCCCTCCAATGGTCTGAGGGACAGTGAACTGGCCCCCTGTGTAAAAAGTTTGGGGACCCCTGATCTAACTGGTATACAATAGGTATTATCTTACAACTGGCTGATTATAAAAACTTATTACTAGAAAATTGTCTTTCAAATTAGGCTCAGAAGCCTAATATTTTGCAATGATTTGAATTTATTACTAAAGATTCAGAGAGGGGTTTTCTTTTCAGTAATTTGTTGTATTGAAATATAATATACATACATTTAAAAGCACTGTATATAGAGTAAGGAGCACAATTCGACAAACTTTTATGAATTCAATACACTCAGATTACCATGCAGATCAAGATCAAGAGCATGATCAGCACCTTGGAAGTCTCCTTCTATCCTCTCTAATATCTTCAATCCTTATTCCTCCAAAGGTAACCAATATTATGAATTCCACCACCACAGATCAGTTTTGCTTGTTGAACTTCATATAAATGGAATCATGCTCACTTCTATAGTATGTCCTTTTTGAGTCTGGTGTTTTTGCTCAATGTTTTATCTGGAGGTTTATCCAAATGTTTACTTATAGCCATACTTTAATCTTTCTTCAGTGCTGCAAAATATTCCATTGTAAAATACATCACAATTTAACAATGGATATTTGGGTTGTTTCCAGTTTGAGACTCTTAAAATAATGCTAATAAACATTGTGTACATGTTTTTGCTAAACATATTTATGCATTTCTGTGAGGTGTATATGTAAGATTAGAATTTCTGTGATATGAGATATGTGTATATTCAGTTTTAGTATCTAGTTCAAGTAGGTTTTTAAAGCGTTGTACCAATTTACACACCCCCAGCAGTATGGGAATGTTAGTTGTTCTATATTCACCGGTATTATCAGTTCTTTGTTTTTTGTTCTTTTTCATTTTAGTAATTTTGAAGGATGGGTAGTGCTATATTATTGTGAATATAACACCCATATCTCTACTAATTAATGATGTTGAGTGTTCTTGCATATGAATAATTTGCATATATTTCTCTCTAAATTCTTATTTAAGTCTTTGTTTATTTGAGTGTTTTTTATTTCTTTATTTTATTAATAATATTTTAATACAAGATTTTGCTAAATTTACATATTTCAAACATCTTTGCCCCTCTGTGGCTTAAGTTTTGATTCTCTTCATAGCATGTTTTGATGAACAGAAGTTCTTAATTTTTAATAAGATCCAATTTAACAAGATTTTCCTTTAGAGTTAGTGCCTTTGTGTCCTTTTTAGAAATCTTTGCTAAACCCATGGTCACAGAGATCTTGTCCTACATTAACCTTTAGAAGACTTATTGTTTCACTTCTCACATTTAAGCATATTATATTTAAGCATTCCTCATCTAATTATGCACATTAAGGCCATCTGGTATTAATTTTTGTGTATAGTATGAGCTAGAAGTCAAGGTTTATTTTTTTTTCCATGTGGATAATCAGTTCAATTAATCGTTGTTTATTTTTTAATCCTTTCCTCAAAATGAATTAAAATGATAACTTTTTTGAAAGGCAAGTGACTGTATATATATATAGATCTGTTTCTGGACTCACTGTTCTGCTCAGTGCTCTATTTGTTTATCTTTGTGCCAGTACCATACTTTTTAAATATAGGGTTGACAATAAGTATTGATATCTGGTGGCATAGTCCTTAAACTGTGCTGTTCTTCAACATTGTATATGCTGTTCTAGATCTTTAGCTTTTCCACAGAAACTTTAGACTTAACTTACCAGTTTCATTCAAAGAACTGCAAGGACAATTTTGATTGGAATTGCGTTAAACCTATAAATCAATTTAGGGAGAATAGACTTTTTTTTTTTTTTTTTGCATTGCATTTTCCAGTCTTTAAAAATGGTATATATCTCCTTTTATTTAGGTCTTCTTTTACTTACGTCAAAATATTTTGTAGTTTGTTTGTTTGTTGGTTTGTTTGTTTTAAGTGAGAGAAGGAAGGCTGAGAAATAGACTCCCTCATGCACCCTGACTGAGAATCACCTGGCAAACCCCCTAAAAGGCGATGCCCTGCCCTTTGGGGCTGCTGCTTTGTTGCTCTGCAACTGAGTTATTTTAGTGCCTGAGGAGAGGCCATGGTGCCATCGTCAGCACCTGAGGCCAACTTGCTTGAATGAACCATGGCTGCAGGAGGGGGAGGAAAGAGAGAGAGAAGGGGAATGGTGGAGAAGCAGATGGTCGCTTCTCCTGTGTGCCCTGACTGGGAATTGAACCCACAACTTCCACACTCCAGGCCAATACTCTACCACTGAGCCAACTGGCCACGGCCATTTTGTAGTTTTCAGTTTGTAATTTTTCAATATTTGATAGATTTATTAGGTGTTTAATGCTTTATGTCATTGTAGAGAATTATTTTTTAAACGATCTATTTGCATGCTTATTGCTATTATATAGAAAAACAATAGAGTTTTATATATTTACTTTGTATTCAGTGACCTTACTAATTAAGCCTGTAGTTTTGTTTATAGATTATTTTGGATTTTCCATGTATATATATAATTACATAATTCCCAAATAATGAAATTGTAAATTTTCTAAATTTTATTACTTATTTTTTGTTTGTTCAATTCCACTAATAAACCTTCCTGTACAGTATTAAATGAAAGTAGTAAAATAAAGGTGGTTATACTGAAAATCTTTTTGGTATTCCTGTCTTTGCAAGGAAAGGCATTTATTACCTCCTTGATAAGTGATTGACTAGAAATATTCCTATTTCTAGTTCTAAGAGATTTTACCATGAATGAATATTGAATTTTATCAAATGTCATTCCTGCGTTTATTGAGATAATTGTGTGGTTTTCTTATATTCTTTTATTGTGGTATATTATGATTGAATTTTTAAAATTTAATTAACACTTTACTAGAACAAATTCACCTTGGTCAGGATGAGTTTGATTTGCTAATATTTGATTTAAGATTTTTGAGTCAAAAAATTGGTTTTTAATTTTATAATATCATCTCTAGATTTTTATTTCAAGGTTATACTAGCTTCATAAAATGAATTAGGAGATGTTTCTTCTTTTTCCAATTTTTGTCTTTTTTCTAAGGTATGGCCCTTTAAGAGCCTCAACTGAAAGTCTGGGGTATTTATGAGGGACCCTTCTTGGCAAGCCTGAATTTCAGTTTTTCCTCAGCACCATCAAATGGCGAAAACATCTGCAGCTGAGCTTTTTAGCCTTTTAGCAACTGTATTCTGCTGGGTTTCTGTCTCTCATCTTGTGCACGTACTAGAAGTAACTAAATGACTCAAGGGGAAGCTGCACGCAGAATGTGGGTTCAACACTGCAAATTTCTCCCTTCAGCAAAGGCCTTTCAAGTCCTACTTGCCTAAGTAGCTTGAAATTCCAATTTTTTATCCTTTCCCAGTGAACCTGTCAGAACTCAAAGATGCTACCTTTTTTTTTAAGCAAACTAAGTCCCATGTTTAGCAAACTAAGTTGCCATGTCCCAAGGCGTAAAAGCAGCAACAAAGAGGGAATTCACCTCGGTTTATTTTCTTTCTTTATGAGACTTTACCGCCTTCCATTTTATCTGTCAAGATTGCTCTTCAGTGATTGCATAAAAATATTTTTGTGTTTATTTTATATTTTATCTGGTTTTTATTGTTGATATTATCAGAAATATTAGTCTGGCAAGAGCCACTCCACCAGTTAGAATCAGAAGTCCCAAAACAGAGCTTTAAATAGATGACTTTGTAGAATCACCTCTCTCACCCTATCATTCCACATCTGAGAAAAAAAAAAAAAAACAAACTACTTTTTTGCTGAGGTCAGGAGTTTGTTCCCCAGTCAGGGGTAAGATGAAAAACTGCCTCACTTTCCTGAGCCCTGTCTTCATTCACTGATTGGGAGTCATGGTCCATTGGTGCTGCCTACAGACTGCAGATTTTCACAGTAATATTTACAGGACTATCCATGGGCACATTTTACACAAAGTAGATATTTTAATTTTTTCCAGCTCACACTGAAACAGGAGACACTATATAACATTTTAAGTTTGTTGTTTCTTTTCTGTTCAAACAACTATCATTTCATCTTATATAGAAGAAGGATAAATTATAAACTCATAAATCAGAAATATGAATCTATCACCTGAGCAACATCATATGTACATATAATTGATTCATTACCTATAACATCAATAATCACAGTATTTCAAAAGATGTTGATAGAATACATTTCTTTTACATAAGCCCAACCTATGACATTTAATGCTGACCATATACAGTCATAAATTAATGATAGAGTCAAGAAGATTTCTCTGGACAATCTACTTTCTGATTTCTCTTGTGTCAAATTTCAAAAGGGATAAATAACTATTGGTTGAAATATTATTCTGGCACTGCATCTAAAAGCTGCATAAAATAAGTTTGCCTAGTCTACAATAAAAGTCTTCAAATTTTAAAAATTAATTCTACCCTGGCCAGATAGCTCAGATCATTTGAGTGTCATCCTGATATGCCAAGGTTGCAGTTTAATCTCTTGTCAGGGCACATACATGAATCAACCAATGAATACATGAATGGGTGGAACAACAAATCAATGTTTCTCTCTCTCTCACTCACTCTCAAAATCAATCAATTAAAACTCTGGTTTCTTATTATGGAAGAAAGTATGGTGGTTCCTCAAAAAACTGAAAATAGAACCACCTTATGACCCAGCAATCTCTCTACTGGGTATATACCCCAAAAACTCAGAAACATTGATACATAAAGACACATGCAGCCCCATGTTTATTGCAGCATTGTTCACAGTGGCCAGGACATGGAAACAACCAAAAATCCCGTCAATAGATGACTGGATAAAGAAGATGTGGCACATATACACTATGGAATACTACTCAGCCATAAGAAATGATGACATTGGATCATTTACAGCAAAATGGTGGGATCTTGATAACATGATACGAAGCAAAATAAGTAAATCAGAAAAAACCAGGAACTGCATAATTCCATACCTAGGTGGGACACAAAAGTGAAACTAAGAGACATTGATAAGAGTGTGGTGGTTGGGGGGGGGAGGGGGGAAAGGGAGAGGGAAAGGGGGAGGGGGGAGGGGCACAAAGAAAACTAGATAAAAGGTGACAGAGGACAATCTGACTTTGGGTGATGGGTATGCAACATAATTGAACGACAAGATAACCTGGACTTGTTATCTTTGAATATATGTATACTGATTTATTGATGTCGCCCTACTAACAAAAATAAAATAAAATTATAAAAATTAAAAAAAAAAAGAAATATGAAAAAAAAAATAAATAAAACTCTGGTTTCTTAAATCTTACTGTAGAAAAGCAATGATATGGTGGTAATGACCTTGAGAAGCTTATTGACATTCATTTCTGAATAGCCATGAAAAGAGATAAAAATCAGGGGTAGGACAACTTGGGAAGAAATGTAATTATTGTTCCAATAGAAACTTGGGCCCTGGTTATAGTCTATTTCTGTCTTATTTATAAACTTGTCTATTTCTTCAGTGCCTCTCCCCTCTTTACAACTTTCCGTCAGCCTGGAAAGGCTTACCACTTGTTGACATTCTGGAACACTACAGCCTACTGATAGGACTGCTTTGCCAGAATGATTTGCTCATGCTCATGCAGTCTCAAATACCTCATATTACCTGTGACTTAGCCCTAAAAAATAGAGATCTTGCTTTAGCTCTACCAACAATGAATAGCAAAGTCAGAGAGCACCCTCATTTGCAGTTCTTTTTTGAAGAAAGGACAAAAATATTATCACCAACCTTTTATTTTTTTTTAATTTATTTATTGTGTTTACATAGAATCTAGTGTCTCCCTGAATGCATTCCCCCTCCCACGTATTTTTCTCAACATCTTTCTTACCCCCCTCCCTACAGCTCCCTCCCCTTTCCCTTCAGGTTTAATTTCATTCCTTAGTTCACATTGTTCCCTAGATTCCTCAAATGAGAGAGGTCACATGATATTTTTCTTTCTCTGCCTGGCTTATTTCACTCAACGTAATAGTTTCCAGGTCCATCCATGTTGTTGCAAAAAGTAATATTTCCATCTTTTTCATGGCCCCATAGTATTCCATTGTATATATGTACACTGCTTTTTAATCCACTTGTCCACTGACGGACACTTGGGTTGCTTCCATATCTTCACTATTGTGAACAATGCTGCCATAAACATGGGGGTGCATTTCTCCTTTTAAAATAGTGATATGATGTTCTTAGGGTATATTCCTAAAACAGGGATAGCTAGGTCAAAAGGAAATTTGATTTTTAATTTTTTGAGGAATCTCCATACTGTTTTCCACAGTGGCTGCACCAGTCTGCATTCCCACCAGCAGTGCAAGAGGGTTCCCTTTTCTCCACATCCTCGCCAGCACTTATTCTGTGTTGTTTTGTTGATACGCGCCATTCTGACTGGTCTTAGGTGATATCTCTTTATGGTTTTAATTTGCATTTCTCTAATAATTAGTGATGTTGAGCATTTTTTCATATGCTTATTGGCCATCTGTATGTCCTCTTTGAAGAAGTGTCTATTCATTTCTTTTGCCCATTTTTTGATTGGATTGTTTATCTTTCTGGTGTTGAGTTTTACAAGTTCTTTATAAATTTTGGTTATTAACCCCTTATTAGATGTATTGTCAAATATGTTCTCCAATTGTGTGGTTTGTCTTTTTATTCTGTTCATATTGTCTTTAGCTGTGCAAAAACTTTTTAGTTTGATGTAGTCCCATTTGTTTATCTTGTCTTTTATTTCACTTGACCATGGAGATAAGTCAAGCAAATATCTATATTGCTGTGATAGATATCGGTGAGCTTACTGACAATGTTTTTTTCTAAGATGCTTATGGTTTCACGACTGACATTTAAATCTTTTATTCATTTCGAGTTGATTTTTGTGAATGGTGTAAGTTGGTGGTCTAGTTTCATTTTTTTGCAGGTAGCTGTCCAGTTTTCCCAACACCATTTGTTAAAAAGACTGTCTTTACTCCATTGTATACTGTTACCTCCTTTGTCAAATATCAATTGTCCATAAAGGTGTGGGTTTATTTCTGGGTTCTCTGTTCTGTTCCATTGATCTACAGTGTGTCCGTAAAGTCATGGTGCCCTTTTGACCGGTCACAGGAAAACAACAAAAGATGATAGAAATGTGAACTTGGCACCAGATAAAAGGAAAACCCTCCCAGTTTCTGTAGGATAATGTGGCCGCATGTGTGCATGTGCAGATGATGACGTAACACCGTGTATACAGTGGAGCAGCCCACGGCCATGCCAGTTAAGATGTGGATGGTACAAAGGAAAGTTCAGTGTGTTCTGTGGCTTGCTAAATTCGAATCCGTGACCAAAGTGCAATGTGAATATCGGTGCATTTATAACGAAGTGCCACCACATAGGAGTAACATGACTCGATGGGATAAGCAGTTGAAGGAAACTGGCAGTTTGGTGGAGAAACCCCGTTCTAGTAGGCCATCAGTCAGTGACGAGTCTGGAGAGGCTATATGGCAGGGGTCCCCAAACTACGGCCCGCGGGCTGCATGCGGCCCCTTGAGGCCATTTATCCAGCCCCCATCGCACTTCCGGAAGGGGCACCTCTTTCATTGGTGCTCAGTGAGAGGAGCACATTGACCATCTCATTAGCCAAAAGCAGGCCTATAGTTCCCATTGAAATACTGGTCAGTTTGTTGATTTAAATTTACTTGTTCTTTATTTTAATTATTGTATTTGTTCCCATTTTGTTTTCTTACTTTAAAATAAGATATGTGCAGTGTGCATAGGGATTTGTTCATATTTTTTTTTCATAGTCTGGCCCTCCAATGGTCTGAGGGACAGTGAACTGGCCCCCTGTGTAAAAAGTTTGGGGATCCCTGCTATACGGGATAGCTACCTAAGGAGCCCTAAAAAATCTGTGCATGAGCCCACATCAAACTGCACTGAATAGGTATGAAACTGGGAGAGTTTTCCTTTTATTTGGTGCAGATTTCACATTTCTATCGTCTTTGGTTGCTTTATTGTGACCGGTCAAAAGGGCACCATGACTTTACGGACACACTGTCTATGCCTGTTCTTATACCAGTACCAAGCTGTTTTGAGTACAGTACAATGTCTTTGTAGTATAACTTGATATCAGGAAGTGTGATATCTCACACTTTATTCTTTTTTTCAAGATTGCTAAGGTTAATCATGTTCTTTTTTGGTTCCATATAAATTTTTGGAATATGTGTTCTATATCTTTGAAGTATGTCATTGGTATTTTAATTAGTATTGCATTGAATTTATAAATTGCTTTGGGTAATATAGACATTTTAATGATGTTTATTCTTCCTAACCATGAACACGGTATATGCTTCCATTTGTTTGTGTCTTCTTTGATTTCTTTTATCCATGTTTTATAATTTTCTGAGTACAAGTCTTTAATCTCCCTTGGTTAAAATTATTCCTAGGTACTTTATTTTTTTGGTTGCAATGTTAAAGGGGATTACTTCCTTAATTTCTCTTTCTGACAGTTCATTGTTAGTGTATAAAAATGCCTCTGATTTCTGAGTATTAATTTTATATCCTGCCACCTTGCTGAATTCATTTATCAGGTCCAGTAGTTTTTTGGCTGAGACTTTAGGGTTTTCTATATACAGTATCATATCATCTGCAAATAATGATAGTTTTACTTTTTCTTATCCAATTTGGATGCCTTTTATTTCTTCTTCTTGTCTGATTGCTGTAGCTAGGACTTTCAGTACTACATTGAATGAAAGTAGTAAAAGGGGGCACCCCTGCCTTCTTCCTGATCTTAAGGGGATTGCTTTTAATTTTTGCCCATTAATTATGATGTTGGCTGTGGGTTTGTCATAAACAGCCTTTTTCATGTTGAGGTACATTCTCTGTATTCCCACTTTGCTGAGAGTTTTGATCATGAATGGGTGATTTTATCAAATGCTTTTTCTGCATCTATTGAAATTATCTGTAGTTTTTCTCCTTCCTTTTGTTTATGTGGTGAATCACATCGATTGATTTACAAATGTTGTACCATCCTTGCCTGCCCAGAACAAATCCTACTTGATCATGATGTATGATTTTTTTTCATATATTGCTGGATCCAGTTTGCTAATATAAGGTCTACTGGAAAGTTCTGTCCATTTCCATCAGAAGAAGTTTCGACACATAAGCACATGTTTATTTGGTGCATGTGTGCCTCTCTATTTTTATCACTTAATGTATACATACTGATGTAGCAAATTAACTAAAACAAAGTTGATTCATGTTAGTCTTATGTGTGAAGTGATAGTGTACCCATGGCTACTGATAAAGTTCATTTACACCACTGTAATTTTTACAAATTTGAACAAGGAAGAAATGCTACAGAAGCATGTCTGTTGCATCCACAATATTCCCCGAACTTAGCACCCTCCAACTATCACTTGTTTTTGTCCTTACAAAATGTTTTGAAGGGCAAAAAAATCAAAAATGAAGAAGATATCAAACAAGCACTGGTTCAATTTTTCACATCAAAAGAAAACATTTTTCAAAAATGGGATATACAAATTGCCCTCATGCTGGCAAGAAATCACTAATAATAATGGCAATTATATTATTTAATAAAGTTTATTGATGGTAAGAAAAATTTGTATTTTGTTTTATTCCAAAAATGAACAGAACTTTCTGGTAGACCTTATATTTTGTTGAAGATTTTAGCATCTATATTCATCAGGGATATTGGCCTATAATCTTTTTTCTTTGTGTTGCCTTTTCCTGGTTTTGGAATCAGAATTATGCTCGCCTCATAAAAGGAGTTAGTTCTTCTTTGAATATTTGGTAGAATTCACCAGTGAAGCCATTTGGCCCAGGGCTTTTGTTTTTTGGGAGTTTTTTGATAACTGTTTCAATTTCATTTGTTGTAATCGGTCTGTTTAGGTTTTCTGATTCTTCCAGATTGATCTTTGGAAGATTATATGTTTCAAGGAATTTGTCCATTTCACCTAGGTTGTTTAATTTTTTGGTATACAGTTCTTCATAGTATTATCTTACAATATTTTGTATTTCTGTTGTGTCAGTTGTTATTTCTTCACTCTCATTTCTAATTTTATTTATTTGAGTCCTCTCTCTTTTTTTCTTGGTGAGTCTCATTAAAGGTTCATAAATCCTGTTTACTCTGTCATGAACCACTCTTGGTTTCATTGACCCTTTATATTTTTTCTTTAGCCTCTATGTCATTTTTTTCCACTCTGATCTTTATTATTTCCTTCCTTCTACTACCTCTGGGCTTTACTTGCTGTTCTTTTCCTAGTTCTTTTAGATGCAGGGTTAGGTTGTTTATTTGAGCTTTTTCTAGCTTCTTAAAGAATGCCTGTAGTGCTATGAACTTCCCTCTCAATACTGCTTTTGCTGTGTCTCATAAATTTTGAGTTATTGTGTGCTCATTATCATTTGTTTCTAGAAATGTTTTTATTTCTTTTTTGATTGCATTGTTAACCCATTCGTTATTTAATAACATGTTATTTAGTTATGTGTTTCAGTATTTTTCAGTTTTTCTGTTGTGGCTGATTTCTAGTTTCATGCCATTTTTATCAGAGAAAATGCTTGATATGATTTTAATCTTCTTAAATTTGTTGAGACCGCTTTTGTGTCCTAACATATGGTCTATCCTAGAGAATGTACCATGAACACTTGAAGAGAATGTATATTCTGCTGCTTTAGGGTGAAAGGTTCTGAAGATATCTATTAAATCGAGTTGATCTAGTGTGTCCTTTAAGCCTGCTGTTTCTTTGTTGATTTTTTTTCTTTAGGATCTATCTAGTGATGTTAGTGGGGTATTTTTTTTAATTTATTTATTAAATTTAATGCAGTGACATTGATAAATCAGGGTACATATGTTGAGAGAAAACATCTCTAGATTATTTTGACATTTGATTGTGCTGTATACCCCTCCCCCAAAGTTAAAATGTCTTCTGTCACCTTCTATCTGGTTTTCTTTGTGCCCTTCCACTCCCTCAACCCCTCTCTCCTTCTTCACCCCATCCCCCCTCCCCCCACCCTCCACCCCCCACCCCTGTTGCCATCACATTCTTGTTCATGTCTCTGAGTCTCATTTTTATGTCCCTTCTATGTATGGATTCATGTAGTTCTTAGGTTTTTTTTCTGATTTACTTATTTCACTCCGTATAATGTTATCAAGGTCCATCCATGTTATTGTAAAGGATCCGATGTCATCATTTCTTATGGCTGAGTAGTACTCCATAGTATATATGTACCAAAGCTTTTTTTTTTTTTTTTTTAATTTTAATTCTGTTCTTTTTTTTTTTTTTTTTAATAATAATTTTATTTTTTTAATGGGGTGACATCAATAAATCAGGATACATATATTCAAAGATAACAAGTCCAGGTTATCTTGTCGTTCAATTATGTTGCATACCCACCACCCAAAGTCAGATTGTCCTCTGTCACCTTCTATCTTGTTTTCTTTGTGCCCTTCCCCACCCCCTTTTCCTCTCCCATTCCCCCCTCCCCCCCATAACCACCACACTCTTATCAATGTCTCTTAGTTTCACTATTATGTCCCACCTACGTATGGAATAATACAGTTCCTGGTTTTTTCTGATTTACTTATTTCGCTTCGTATCATGTTATCAAGATCCCACCATTTTGCTGTAAGTGTTCCGATGTCATCATTTCTTATGGCTGAGTAGTATTCCATAGTGTATATGTGCCACATCTTCTTTATCCAGTCATCTATTGATGGGCTTTTTGGTTGTTTCCATGTCCTGGCCACTGTGAACAATGCTGCAATAAACATGGGGCTGCATGTGTCTTTACGTATCAATGTTTCTGAGTTTTGTACCAAAGCTTTTTAATCCACTCGTCCTCTGACGGACACTTGGGTTGTTTCCAGATCTTCGCTATTGTGAACAACGCTGCCACAAACATGGGGGTGCATTTCTCCTTTTCGAGCCGTTCTATGGTGTCCTTGGGGTATATTCCTAAAAGTGGGATAGCTGGGTCAAAAGGCAGCTCGATTTTCAGTTTTTTGAGGAATCTCCATACTGTTTTCCACAGAGGCTGCACCAGTCTGCATTCCCACCAGCAGTGCAGGAGGGTTCCCTTTTCTCCACATCCTTGCCAGCACTTATTCTGTGTTGTTTTGTTGATGAGCGTCAATCTGACTGGTGTGAGGTGATATCTCATTGTGGTTTTAATTTGCATTTCTCTAATGATTAGTGATGTTGAGCATTTTTTCATATGCCTGTTGGCCATCTGTATGTCCTCTTTGGAGAAGTGTCTATTCATCTCTTTTGCCCATTTTTGGATTGGATTGTTTGTTTTCCTGGTGTTGAGATTTACGAGTTCTTTATAAATTTTGGTTATTAACCCCTTATCAGACGTATTGTCAAATATGTTCTCCCATTGTGTAGTT
This sequence comes from Saccopteryx leptura, assembly GCF_036850995.1. NCBI lineage: Eukaryota > Metazoa > Chordata > Mammalia > Chiroptera > Emballonuridae > Saccopteryx > Saccopteryx leptura. Next base: position 36,115,374 of record NC_089509.1, read on the forward strand.
TGTCTTTTTATTCTGTTCTTGTTGTCTTTAGCTGTGCAAAAGCTTTTTAGTTTGATTTCTTTTATTTCACTTCCCCATGGAGATAAATCAGCAAATATATTGCTCCGAGAGATGTCCGAGACCTTACTGCCTATGTTTTCTTCTAAGATGCTTATGGTTTCACGGCCAACATTTAAGTCTTTTATCCATTTTGAGTTTATTTTTGTGAGTGGTGTAAGCTGGTGATCTAGTTTCATTTTTTTGCAGGTAGCTGTCCAATTTTCACAACACCATTTGTTAAAGAGGCTGTCTCTACTCCATTGTATTTCCTTGCCTCCTTTTTCAAATATCAGTTGTCCATAGAACTGTGGGTTTATTTCTGGGTTCTCTGTTCTGTTCCATTGATCTATATGCCTGTTCTTATGCCAGTACCAGGCTGTTTTGAGTACAACGGCCTTGTAGTATAACTTGATATCAGGAAGTGTGATACCTCCCACTTTATTCTTCTTTTTTAAGATTGCTGAGGCTATTCGTGTTCTCTTTTGGTTCCATATAAATTTTTGGAATATGTGTTCTATATCTTTGAAGTATGTCATTGGTATTTTAATCGGTATTGCATTGAATTTATAGATTGCTTTGGGTAATATAGACATTTTAATGATGTTTATTCTTCCTAACCATGAGCACGGTATATGCTTCCACTTGTTTGTATCTTCCTTGATTTCTTTTATCAATGCTTTGTAATTTTCTGAGTACAAGTCTTTAGTCTCCTTGGTTAAGTTTATTCCTAGGTACTTTATTTTTTTGGTTGTAATTGTGAAGGGGATTGTTTCCTTAATTTCTCTTTCTGACTGTTCATTGTTGGTGTATAAAAATGCCTCTGATTTTTGAGTATTGATTTTATATCCTGCCACCTTGCTGAATTCATTTATCAGGTCCAGTAGCTTTTTGACTGAGACTTTAGGGTTTTCTATATACAATATCATATCATCTGCACATAATGATAGTTGTACTTCTTCTTTTCCAACTTGAATGCCTTTTATTTCTTCTTCTTCTCTGATAGCTGTGGCTAGGACTTCCAGGACTATGTTAAATAAGAGTGGTGAAAGGGGGCACCCCTGCCTTCTTCCTGATCTTAAGGGGATTGCTTTTAATTTTTGCCCATTGAGTATGATGTTGGCTGTGGGTTTCTCATAGATGGCTTTTATCATGTTGAGGTATGTTCCCTGTATTCCCACTTTGCTGAGAGTTTTGATCATGAATGGGTGTTGGATTTTATCAAATGCTTTTTCTGCATCTATTGAAATTATCATATGGTTTTTCTCCTTCTTTTTGTTTATGTGACGAATCACATTGATTGATTTACGAATATTGTACCAGCCTTGCCTCCCCAGAATAAATCCCACTTGATCATGGTGTATGATTTTTTTCATATATTGTTGGATCCGGTTTGCTAATATTTTGTTGAAGATTTTAGCATCTATATTCATCAGAGATATTGGCCTATAATTTTCTTTCTTTGTGTTGTCTTTGCCTGGTTTTGGAATCAGAATTATGCTCACCTCATAAAAGGAGCTTGGAAGTCTTCCTTCCTCTTGAATTTTTTGAAATAGTTTGAGAAGGATAGGAGTTAGTTCTTCTTTGAATATTTGGTAGAATTCTGTTGTGAAGCCATCGGGCCCTGGACTTTTCTTTGTTGGGAGTTTTTTGATAACTCTTTCGTTCTCCTTTGTTGTATTCGGTCTGTTTAGGTTTTCTGATTCTTCCAGATTGATTTTTGGAAGATTGTATGTTTCAAGGAATTTGTCCATTTCATCTAGGTTGTCTAGTTTTTTGGCATACAGTTCTTCATAGTATTTTCTTATAATATTTTGTATTTCTGTTTTGTCAGTTGTTATTTCTCCTCTCTCATTTCTAATTTTATTTATTTGAGTCCTCTCTCTCTTTTTCTTGGTGAGTCTAGTTAAAGGTTCATCAATCTTGTTTACCTTTTGAAAGAACCAGCTCCTAGTTTCATTGATCTTCTGTATTGTTTCTTTAGCCTCTATGTCATTTATTTCTGCTCTGATCTTTATTATTTCCTTCCTTCTACTACATTTGGGCTTTACTTGCTGTTCTTTTTCTAATTCTTTTAGATGCAGGGTTAAGTTGTTTATTTGAGCTTTTTCTAGCTTCTGAAAGTGTGCCTGTAGTGCTATGAACTTCCCTCTCAGCACTGCTTTTGCTGTGTCCCATAAATTTTGAGTTGTTGTATGCTCATTGTCATTTGTTTCTAGGAATTTTTTTATTTCTTCTTTGATCTCATTCTTAATCCATTCATTATTTAACAACCTGCTATTTAGTTTCCATGTGTTTGAGAATTTTTGAGCTTTTCTGTTGTGATTCATTTCTAGTTTCATGCCGTTGTGATCGGAGAAAGTGCTTGATATGATTTCAATCTTCTTAAATTTGTTGAAAGCACTTTTGTGCCCTAACATGTGGTCTATCCTAGAGAATGTACCATGAGCACTTGAAAAGAATGTGTATTCTGCTCCTTTAGGGTGAAAGGTTCTGAAGATATCTATTAAATCGAGTTGATCTAGTGTTTCCAATAAGTCTGCTGTTTCTTTGTTAATTTTCTTTCTTGAGGATCTATCTAGTGATGTTAGTGGGGTATTGAAATCCCCTACTATTATAGTATTGCTGTTGATCTCGCCCTTTAAATCCATCAAAGTCTGCTTTATATATTTAGGTGCTCCTATATTAGGTGCATAGATATTTATAATAGTTATATCTTCCTGTTGGATTACTCCCTTTATCATTATGTAGTGGCCTTCTTTATCTCTTACTATATCCTTTGTTTTAAAGTCCAATTTGTCTGATATAAGTATTGCTACCCCAGCTTTTTTTTCATTTCCATTTGCATGAAACGTTTTTCTTCCATCCTTTTACCTTCAGTCTATGTGTGTCTTTTGTTCTAGGGTGTGTCTCTTGTAGACAACATATGTATGGGTCCTGTTTTCTTATCCACGCAGCTACCCTATGTCTTTTGATTGGATCATTTAATCCATTTACATTTAAGGTTATTATTGATATGTAGTTGTTTATTGCCATTTTCTTCTTTAAAGGTGTATTCCTTTTTTTTTTTTTTTTTTGCTGTATTCTTTTCCCACTTTGATCTGTTTACACCAGGCCCCTTAATATTTCCTGCAGCATTGGTTTGGTTGTAATGAATTCCTTGAGTTGTTTTTTGTCTGGGAAGCTTTTTATTTCTCCTTCGATTTTAAACGATAGCCTTGCTGGATAAAGTAGTCTTGGTTGTAGGTTCTTGTTCTGCATTACTTTGAATATTTCTTGCCATTCCCTTCTGGCCTCAAGTGTTTCTGTTGAGAAGTCAGATGTCATCCTTATGGGGGCTCCTTTGTAGGTGATAACTTTTTTTTCTCTTACAGCTTTTAATATTTTCTCTTTATCGCTTAGCTTTGGTATTTTAATTATGATGTGTCTTGGTGTAGGTTTCTTTGGGTTTCTCTTTAATGGAGTTCTCTGTGCTTCTTGGATTTGTGAGAGTTTCTCTTGCATTAATTTAGGGAAGTTTTATGATATGATATGATTGAACAAGGTCTCTATCCCTTGTTCTTTTTCTTCTTTTCAGGACCCCTATGATACGGATGTTATTTCTCTTCATGTTGTCACAGAGCTCTCTAAGAGTTTCCTCTGACTTTTTGAGTCTTTTTTCTCTTTTCTTCTCTGCTTTCATGCCTTCATTCCAGTTGTCCTCTAACTCGCTGATTCGATCCTCTGCTCTATCTATCCTGTTTTTAATTCCTTCCATTGTGGTCTTTATTTCTGATATTGTATTTGTTGTCTCCAACTGATTCTTTTTTATACTTGCTATTTCTTTATTTAGGTTTTCAAACTGCCCCTCCATTGTTGTTCTAAGATCCCTAAGCATCCTTACAATCATTATTTTGAACTCCGCATCTGGAAGTTTGATTATTTCCATATCACTCAGTTCATCTCTCAAAGGTGTCTCTTGTGGTTTCATTTGGATTGCACTCCTTTGTCTTCTCATCCTCTTTTTTTGTTTGTTTTATTTGTAGAGTTGGTTGAGTCTAGGCTTGGTGTTGTCTGCCTCCAGTTTTCAGTTGTGTTATTTCTAGGTCTTCTTGGGTTGGTATCAGCTGTTATCTGTAATCCACTTTTGGATTTGGGCAGCTTTGAAGTCTTGATTTGTTTGTTTTCTTAACAGGTGATAGTCTTGTTTACTGATCTCAGCAGGGGGCTTCCTTGAAACTGTATCCAGGAATGCGGTGGGTATAACCTGAGACTCTGAAGGCCTCTTTAGCCAGCTAGACTCACTGGGGGCAGGGTGTTTTCTCAGCTTCAGTAGGGGGAGGTGTATCTCAGATCTCCATGGAGACCTGAGTTTCTGCCTCTCCTCCCCACTTCTTGTTTTCAGCTGTGTCTTGTTGCGCTGGTTGGAGCTGGAGAGATGTCCGGAGGTCTCTGATCCGGAAGCACTTCAGCTCTGTTTTGTGAAAGGTTCAGTCCCTCCCCCTGCTATGGCTGCCTCTAGCATGATGAGTCAGCCCTTTTAGCTCCTCTCCTGCATTCCTTATCCCCTCACAGTCTATCCCTCTCCCTGTCCTCTCCACCTGGGAGATAAGCTGGTCCTTTCAACGCACCTCGCTCCCTGGTCACCAGGCAAGTGGCTGTGAGCAGTAGTTTCTGCTCCCCTCCCTCTGAGATCCTCTCTGGGCTATCAGCCCCCCCTCCCTCCGTTCTGGCAAGCAGAGGAGGTTCAGATGCTCCCTACCAGGATTCTTGTGATTTCCTCTTTGTTCCTTGGTTTTTGAGAGCCGTTCTTGCAGTTCAGTGTTGGTTTTTCATGCTGATTTTTCCTAAATTGATTTGTATTCCAGTTTGGTGGTGAGAGCTGGGCGTCTGTGCATCCGCCTACTCTGCTGCCATCTTTTTTCCTCGAGAGCCTTGAATCTGAGAAGCAGCCATTCTGTCCTGGCCCAACTCCTGCTTGTTTTCTCAGGCGACAATATGTTGAGGAGTCAAGTCTGCATTTCGAGAATGTGCCACCACAGGTGTCCACACAGCCCCTCTATCCACTTCCACCACACTCACAGACAGAAGGACCAGGAAATGCTGAGAAGGACACACTCTCCTGTCCTTCCTCACTGGAGTCAGCCAAAAGTGCTCCGCTGGGGGCTCGGGAGCAAAGTTCTCGGCGTTTGCAGCGACCTTCAGACTCAGGGGACCAGGATGGTCCGGTTTAAATCAAGAAGACCCATTAGTGGGGTATTGAAATCCCCTACTATTATAGCATTGCTGTTGATCTTGCCCTTTATATCCATCAAAGTCTGCTTATATATTTAGGTGCTCCTATATTGTTGCATAGATATTTATAATAGTTATCTCTCCCTGTTGGATTGCTCCCTTTATCATTATGTAGTGGCCTTCTTTATCTCTTACTATAGCCTTTGTTTTAAAGTCTATTTTGTCAGATATATGTATTGCTACCCCTGTTTTTTTTCATTTCCATTTGCATGAAATATTTTTTCCATCCTTTTACCTTCAGTCTATGTGCATCTTTTGTTTTGAGGTGTATCTCTTGTAAACAGCATATGTATGGGTCCTGTTTTCTTATCCATGCAGCTACTCTATGTCTTTTGATTGGATTATTTAATTTATTTACATTTAAGATTATTATTAATATGTACAATAGTTGTTTATTGCCATTTTATTTTTTAAAGCTATATTCCTCTTTTGCTATGTTCTTTTCCCCCTTTGTTCTGTTTATAAAAGGCCCCTTAACATTTCTTACAGCATTGGTTTGGTTTTAATGAATTCCTTGAGTTGTTTTTTGTCTGGAAAGCTTTTTATTTCTACTTCAATTTTTAACGATAGCCTTGCTGGATAAAGTAGTCTTGGTTGTAGGTTCTTGTTCTGCATTACTTTGAATATTTCTTGCCATTCCCTTTTGGCTTCAAGTGTTTCTGTTGAGAAGTTGGATGTCATCCTTATGGGGATTCCTTTGTATGTTATAGCCTTTTTTTCTCTTACAGCTTTTAATATTTTCTCTTTAACTCTTACCTTTGTTATTTTAATGATGATGTATCTTGGTGTGGATTTCTTTGGGTTTCTCTTTAATGAAGTCTCTGTGCTTCTTGAACTTGTGTAACTTTTTCCTGCATCAAATTAGGGTAGTTTTCAGCTATGATTTGATTGAACAAGGTCTCTATTTCTTGTTCTTTCTCTTCTTCTTCAGGAACTCCTATGATGTGGATGTTGTTTCTCTTTAGGTTGTCACAGATCTCTCAGAGTTTTCTAAGATTTTTTCATTCTCTTTTCTTTTTGCTGCTCTGCTTCTGTGTTTTCATTTATCTTGTCTTCTAAATTGCTGGTTCAATCCTCTGCTTCATCCTGCCTGGTTTTAATTGCTTCTAGTGTATTCTTCATTTCAGGTATTGTATTTGTCATGTCTGACTGGTTTTTCTTTATTATCTCAGTGTCCTTTATAATACTTGTTATTTTTCCCCCTACAGAGATAGAGAGAGTCAGAGGGACAGACAGGGACAGACAGGAATGGAGAAATGAGAAGTATCAATCATTAGTTTTTCATTGCGCATTGCAACACCTTAATTGTTCATTGATTGCTTTCTCATATGTGCCTTGACCATGGGCCTTCAGCAAACTAAGTAACCCCTTGCTCGAGCCAGCAACCTTGGGCTGAAGCTGCTGAGCTTTGATCAAACCAGATGAGCCCGCGTTCAAGCTGGCGACCATGGGGTCTTGAACCTGGGTCTTCCGCATCCTAGTCAGATGCTCTATCCACTGTGCCACCACCCAGTCAGGCAATACTTGTTATTTCTTTATTTATGTGCTCACTGTGACCATCCATTGTTGTTCTAAGATCTTTCAGCATTCTAATAATCATTATTCTAAACTCTGCATTGGTAGTTTGCTTATATCCATCTTACTCAGCTCATTTTCTGATGGTTTCTCTTGTTTATTCATTTGGATTGAGCTTTTCTGTCTTCTTATTTTGTCTGTGTTGCCTGGACTTTCCTGGCAGGGGCCTGAGGCAAATCAGTGGAGGTCATTACCTGTGACTGGTTCTTATCCACCTTTTGGGAGCTACAGGTTATTCAGATCTTGTGGCTGCCTCTTCTGGGTCCAGGTGCTATTGTAAATATCAGCTGCACTCCTAAGCTTGCTTTTATCTACTCTTGGCCTGGGAGAAGTTACTTTAAAAGTTCAAGTTTCCCTAAAATCTGCTTTCTGTTGTCTTTTATTGCTGGCTAAGACTTGTTGGGCTCAGTACTGTAATTCAGTGTTTTGGTACGGTATTAGATGTGGCCTACTTCTTAGCCTCAGGTGTCATTCTATCCAGACATTTTATCTCCCATTGTGTAGTCTGTCTACCAGGCCACCACCACTGTTGCTCCCTGGGGCTTTTGGACTCGGGAGCTGCTGGCTCCAGCCCACCACCGTGACCACCCCTGCCTTGGTAGGGCTATTGCATTCCTGCACACCTGTTGGGACCGCTTTGGGGTCTGCTTCTGTCGGTTCAAATCTCAGCAGACACCTAGGGGAGATCGCACACCCTTTCTCGGATCTCCTCTAAAGTTGCTCGTGCTCTTGTTACCGCAGAGGGAGTGTCCGCACCCCAGCAGGTTTGCGCACTTCACAGATTCCTGCAGTAGCTGGCACAACTTCTGCTGTTGCTGGAGGGCTCACGGACGCCCATGGGTTCCCCTTTAGCTGCCGCTCGGGGCTCCTCTTTTGCTGGAATCACCGCCAAGGTCGCACCCAGCCTTGGGCAGGTTTGCGCACCTGCCCGGATCCCCACCTGCCAGGCAACTTCTGCTGTTGCTGGTGAGCTTGCTCCCGCCCTTGGGTTCCCCTCAGCTGCCGCTTGGGGCTCTGCTTCTGCTTGGATCACCGCCAAGGGTGCTCCCAGCCCTGGGTAGGATTGAGCACTGGCCCCGTTCCCCACGGCAGTCAGGCAACTTCCACCGTTGCTGGCGGGCTTGTGGGTAGGTTCTCCCTCTGTTGATTCTCAGGCCTCCGTGCCCACCAAGGGCGGGCCACTCAGCAAGCCCGGCTGTGTGTAAGCCCTGGCTTCCTCAGCTGCTACGGGGTTCCTGGCTCCGCAGGCCGGCTTGTGCATGCTCCCTCAAACCTCTGCAGCCACACCCTGCCACCTCTGGCCTGTCTGCCCCAGGTGAGCCCTCAGCAGTGGGGTGGGTAGTTTAACTTAGATCTCTGCATTCCCTATTTATGTGCCTAACATGGCGCCTGGCTCTAAGTGCCTTTGTTTTAGCTAGGGTAGGAGAGCTTCCAGTGGATGGCACATTTTCTTTCCTTTGCTGGTGATGCTGGTTCACTTTAAATTTGGGGAGTGACTCAGCTCAGGGGTTAGGGTGTCCTCCTGGAGCTTCCGGAAGGTGGCTGTGAGTGAGGTTCTCCATGTAGTTCCTTTAATATGGAGCCTGGGTCTAAGAGTCCTGTCTCCTTCTCTCAAACCATGTCTAGTCTTTTCACTCAGCCAAATATAGTCCATCAGCCCCTTCCAGGCTCTAGGGCTCTAGTCTGGGATTCCGGTTTTGGGGATAAGGAGGACCTGTAACTTGCTGGACAGCCTTCCCCATCGTGAAAGTTCCCCCCGGGCTACACTCCCCACTCCTGGGAGCAGGGAAGCCTTCTCTGTGTCTCTGCTTTTCCTACCAGACTCAGTGTGGGTTCTTTGGTGGTCCTTGGCTGTAGAATCCAACTAGTTCAGTCCAAAATTTGTCTTTCACGATGAGTGTTCTCAGATTTAAGTTGAAATCCACCTTGGTTCTGGGGAGTGGGGATTGGTGTGTCTGCCTACTCTGTGGCTATCTTATTGTCTCCTTGAAGTAGTACCACCAACCTTTTAAATAGATGACAGGTGGAATATGTCACACTTTTTCTTGGGGACAAGTGATAAATTTATGGTTATCCAAAGCTAATTTCCTTCCTAAGAATCTCTAATTACATAATGACATATCATCAATTTATGGTAAAAGAAAAATTAATATCTCACCTATTCAAGGACTATGCTATAGTATGCAAAAAACAGATGCTCTCTTAGGAATATCAGAGACACTGGAAAATATGAAAAAAAACAATTCACGAAAAAGGGAAAGTAATTTCTTCAAGGTCTTAAACATCATGACAGCTGTCAGAGAGGAAGTTGAGTGAAAAAGATGAAGGGATTAAGCAAAAAAAAAAAAAAAAGACCTTATACATAACAGAATGGTAGTTACCAAGAGGAAAAAGGAGTGGGGGAAGGTAGGAAAGGGTAAAGAGGAGATGAATGCTGAAAGGAAGAGACTTGACTTGGGATGGTAAACATACAATACAATGTACAGATTATGTGTTATAGAACTGTACCCCTGAAACCTATATAATTTTCTTAACCAATGTCATCCTAATAAATTCAATTTTTAAAAGAAAGCATTTGAGTACTATGTGTACCAAGCACTAGGGAACAGAGGTGAATAAAGCAGACACCATTCTTTTCCTCGTGGAACTATCTAACGGGGAAAAGTGACATTTAACAAATAATTAGATATATATATATAGGTATATATATAATGAAATATATATTTCAAATATGTTTTTAAAATATGGTTCTAGCCCAACCTGTAGTGGCGCAGTGGATAAAGCGTCGACCTGGAAATGTTGAGGTCGCCGGTTCGAAACCCTGGGCTTGCCTGGTCAAGGCACATATGGGAGTTGATGCTTCCAGCTCCTCCCCCCTGTCTCTCTCTCCTCTCTCTCTGTCTCTCTCTCTCCCTCTCTCTCTCCTCTCTAAAATGAATAAATAAATAAAAAGAGTGCCCTCCCCACTTCTACCCCCTTCCTGTCTGAAGGCACTTTAAAAAAAAAGCAAAAAAATATATATATGGTTCTACAGGGAAGAGGGTTAGGTGTCTGAGTGAAAAACATGAAGGAATTAAGAAATACAAATTGGTAGTTACAACTCAGCTAACTCATAGGTATTTACTATTTGTTCAGGCACCATTTTTTTTGTTTTACATATATTTTACTCTTTTATTCTTTACAACAACTTTACAGAGTAAGTACTCTTATTATCCCAATTTTAAAAATGAGAGGTCAAAAAACAATGATATTTCAATGAATTATCCAAAAGAATACTTAATTTAGTCAAGAGAGATCAAGGAAGTTCCTCTTGATCATTTCAGCTGGGACTACAAAGAAAGGATAAGTGTTAAGGAAAAAGAGAAAGAAGGGGAGGGCTAAGAAGACATTCTAGGCTGACAGAACTATGTATGCCCAATCTTGGAGACAAGAAACAACTTGAAAAATAAAATAGAGAGAAAAATAAACAAACAGGGGTTAGTGAGAATATTGAGTAAAAGGAATCCTCATGCGTTATCATTAGGAATGCAGATTTGTGCAGCCACAATAAAAAACAGTATGGAGAGTCCTCAAAATTTTACAATAGAACTATCTTATGACCTAGTGATTCTACTTTTAGGTATATAGCCAAAGAAACCCAAAACACTAATTCAAAAGAATATGTAAAAAAAAAAAAAAAAAAAAAAAGAATGTGTGCACCCTTATGTTCATTGCAGTATTGTTTATAATGGACAAGATATGGAAGCAACCCAAGTGTCTATCAGTAGAGGGGTGGATAAAAAATTGGTGGTACTTGTATATAATGGAATATTATTTGACCATAAAAAAGAATGATATCTTACCATTTGCAACAGCATGGATGGACCTAGAATGTATTATACTAAGTGAAATAAGTCAGTTAGAGAAAGACAAAAACCATATGATTTCACTTATATGTGGAACCTAAAAATATATATAAACAAAACAAAAACAGACTCATAGATACAGAAAACTGATAGATGGTTCTAGAGGGGAAAAGGATTAGGTGTCTGGGTGAAAGAGGTGAAGGAATTAAGAAGTACAGATTGGTAGTTACAAAACAGTCACATGCAGCTGTCAGAGAAGAGAGGTTTGGGGGAATGGTGAAGGGATTAAGCAAAAGAAAAAGAAATGTTCACTAAAAGCCACAGGAGACACAAAGACTTAACAAAGCACTAGTCCTGCCCATAAAGAATTCATGGACTAATTAAAAAACAATTAGCCTGACCTGTGGTGGCACAGTGGATAAAGCCTCAACCTGGAACTCTGAGGTCGCTGGTTCAAAACCCTGGGCTTGCCTGGTCAAGGCACATATGGGAGTTGATGTTTCCTGCTGCTCCTCTTTCTCTCTCTCTCTTTCTCTCTCTCTCTCTCTCCTCTCTAAAATGAATAAATAAATAAATAATTAAAAAAACAATTAAAGTGGCTTCTGGGGAAAACATTGATAACATACTTACATGTATTTACGGGAGCTGGGAACTTTCTCCCAAGTCTGACAGCATTCATTGACCCTGTGTAGCTATTTTTAATTTGAATTTCTCTCAAATACATTGTAAGCTTCTTGAGGACAGAAACACTGCCTTACTCATAAAGCTTAAAACTACACTGCATAGCCTGAGCTGTGGTGGCACAGTGGATAAAGCATCAGGCTGGATGCTGAGGTCACCGATTCAAAACCCCTGGCCTACCCAGTCAAGGCACATATGACAAGCAACTACTATGAGTTGACGCTTCCTTCTTCTTTCTCCCACTCCCTACCTCTCTCTCTCTCTCTATTCTCTAAAAATAAATGAATAATAAAAAATAAAAATAAAACCACACTGCACAAATATTTGTTGATTGAAAATGATTTTGATGTAGCCAGGGCAATTCCATGCAAATTCTCTTTCAGAGCAAACTTATTGTTTCTAAGTGCATGCACACACGTGAGAAAGGGAATATTTTCTGATCCCTCAGAGTGCAGCAGAAAGTAAAATCATTTCTGTGGGAGTACTATTAACATCAGGAAGGATGAAACTGCCATTCATGCTACATATTTTTTTCAAAATGATTCTTTGGCAAGTGATTCAGAAAGTATCTATGAATGATTCACAGAAAGTTCTAAAAGTTAACATGGGTTTAATTAATGCTGCCATGTTAAGCACTTGAGTTTTTACTTTGCAGTTAACAGGCAACCCCTTCAACCTTCTTAGCCTGATTTGTTTAATGGGAATGGGTGTTCCTGCAACTGCAGCAAAAGGCTAATTTCCCAAAGCAGAAGCATATGTAGAAAATAAATAAAGGAAACTGTCAACAAAACAAAAGGGCAACCAACTGAATGAAAAAAGATACTAGCAAATAATATTTATGATAAGAGGTTAATATCTAAAATATACCAAGAACTCATACAACCTAACAACAACAAAAGAAGTCCAATTAAAAATGAGCAGAGGGTCCTAACTGGTGGCTCAGTGGATAGAATGTCAGCCTGGCATATAGACGTCCTGGGTTCAATTTCTGGTTAGGGCACACAGAAGAAGCAACCATCTGCTTCTCTCCCTCTTTATTTTCCCCTTCTCTAACCTCTTCCTCTCTTGCAGTGGCTTGATTGGTTTGAGCATTGGGCCTGGGCCATAAGGATGACTCAGTTGGTCTGAGCAGGTTAGCCTCAGGCACTAAAACTAGCTCCATTAATTTGAGCATTAGTCCCCATACAGGGATTGCTGAATGGATTCCAGTTGGGGCTCATGCAGGAGTCTGACTCACTATCTCCCCTCCTCTCACTAAAAAAGGGGAGGAGGGCAAAGGATCTAAATAGACATTTTCCAAGGAAGACAACAGCAGGCCAACAGGCATCCGAAAAGATGGTCAGCATCACTAGGTATGAGAGAAATGCAAATTAAAGCCACAATGAGACATCACTCACACCTGTTAGAATGGTTATTATAAAAAATACAAGAACTAAGTGTTGGCAAGGGTGTGGAAGAAAGGGAACGCTTATACACTTTCGGTAGGATGGTAAATTGGTATAGCCACTATGGAAAACAATATGGAGGTTCCTCAAAAATTTGAGAACTGAACTATCATATTTCCCAGCAATTCTTTTTCTGGTTATTTATCCAAAGAATATGAAAACTCTAATCTTAAAGGATATGTGCACCCCTATGTTCATTGCTGCATTATTTACATAGCTAATGGAAACTACCTAAGTGTCCATTGATAGATGAATGGATGAAAAAGATGCAGTGTATATGTGTGGGTGTATATACAAACACATACACACATATAATGGAATACTACTCAACCATAACAAGACAAAATATTAGCATCTGTGGCAAAAAAAAAACACAACAACATGGATGAATCTTGAGGGTATTACACTATGTAAAATATGTTCGATGGAAAAGAACAAAAATCACATGATTCTACTCATATGTAATATATAAAACAAAAAAGAAACAAACAAACAAAAGAAAACTCATAGATACAGCTAACAGATTGATGGTTACCAGAGGGGAAGGGGGAGAGGGAGGCAATACAGGTAAAGGGATCAAATATATGATGATGAATAGAAATTAGACTTTTGGTGCTGAGCACACTACAATGTGTAAAAAAAATTATAATGTACACAAACATATATAATATTATTAACCAGTGTTACGTCAATAAAAATAAATATCAGTAAATAAAAATGTTAAATTAAATCAAATTAAAATATGTATAAAGAGATTACGATTATTTCATAAAATGGGAAGCTTTTTTTAATAGTGGGTAAGGAAGAGTCCCCTTTACGTAGGTATTAGAAAATAAACTTTGCTGTTTCCTTTTCATTTCATTTAAAATCAACTTAAGAGGCTTAAGAAGACATGTATTTTGTTTCATTTTCTAATTTTTACGCAGTTTTCTCATGACTAAATGAAAACTTGTAGGGCCTGGAGGAGTAGCCTCCTACCATTATGAACATTTGAAGTGGTGGGTTTTCAAAGCTCCTGGGCTCTGCTGTTTCTTACCACTCTAGATCACTATGACTAAGAATGTCTGGCACCTAATAGCAGCTCAATGAATAGCAATTGGGGCTAACCCTGTTGCAATTATTAATAATTTAAAAAGCAAGAGGACAGAGAAGAGTTACTAGAAAAAAACGACCAGAAATCTTTCTATTTTTAAGAGAACCAAAATAGACAAAGTGGACAAAGACGAAGTTTCTGATTCTCATGACCCTGGTTTTCATCTTATTTACTCAGTATAACTGAATTCATATTAAAAGCCAAGATCCTTTGTCAGTAGAAAAAATATTTTAATACAAGGAGTTGAAAGAACATCAGAGACTACCCCAAACAAATTTAGATATATACATAAATTTTGTACTTGTATGCATCGGTAAAAGTATGTTTAAAAGCATGTGTGTGCTTTTTAAAACATTTATTCAGAGGAGCTGAGATTTTTGTGACTAAGAAAGATTATTAAATTTTATAATCTACATTTTAAATAAGAAAGGGAAAAGGATTGTTTAAGAAAATGATGTTAGCCCTGGCCAGAAAGCTTGGTTAGTTAGAGCATCATCCTGAAGTACAGAAGTTGCTGGTTCGATGCCGTCGGGGCACATACAGGAACAGACTGATGTTCCTGTCTCTCTCTCTCTCTCTTTTTCTCTGTCTGTCTCTTTCTCCCTTACTCTCTCTATAAAATCAATCAATAAATTTAAAAAAAAATTTTTTTAAATAAAACAAGAAAAAGAAAGATTTGAAAGCATGGCATACTTGAAAACATTAATATTTCAAAATAAAACATATTACCTTCTCTTTATTATAATGGGAAAAGTCTTGGGGTTTTTTCCTCAGGAAGGTTAGTAAGGCACCACTTGTCTCTAATGTCCACAACTGAGGAAACACATGGCAGAGTAGATGTAAAAGGCAGAAGTCTTCGCACCTATTTTATTGCCCTTAATTCTGGCCTAAAGGGCTGCCAGTAAAGATGTACAGACTTCAGACCTTAGTCTTTGCATGGAGACCAAGAGCTAAGTAAACACTTAACTCACAAAATGTCAGCATTTCCAGGTTGGAAGCCTCACACGCCTCAGCTTCAAGCAGAAATCTCCCGAATGACAGGCTTCTATTTGACTGCTACCAAAGACAAGAAGCTCTATTTGCAGATGCTCACTTTTAAACTACTCTAACCCAGCTGAAGTCTTCACTTCACATCTCAAATGATTAGTCCTAATTCTTCCCCTTGAAAACATTGATAATAAATTAATTCTCATAACCAAATTAAGTTCTTCAAGTGATGAAAGAAACCTTCATATCCTTATTGTCATACACCACTAAATGTTACTTATGTGGCAGGACAACATCATTTTATTCAGAGCAGCAGCTCCCAGCATGGCACACAGGACAGAGTAAGTGCTCACAGATTTCTTAGATGATTAAATTATTTTAGCTCCCTGACCTAAAATTCAAGTCAAAAAAAGGTGGGAAATACCAAGCTAGTTTCTTTTTCATTTTTTAAAAAGTTTTTATTAATTTTATTGGGGTGACAGTGGCTAATAGAATTATGTAGGTTTCAAGCATACAATTCTATAGCACATTATCTTTATACTGTATTGTTTGCTCACCACCCAAGGTCAAGTCTCCTACTGTCACCATTTACCCCCTTCACCCTTTTCTACCTCCCCCACCCCCCTTTTCTTCTGGTAATCACCATACTGTTGTCTACATCTATAAATTGTGTCTTTTTTCATTCTTTCCAACATCCTTTAGCCTTATTTCCCAGACTAATATCAGAGTAAAACAAATTCACAGATGTACTGATGAATGAGGCAGGCTGGAAACACTGAATTAATTTGAGTACTCCAAAATATTATGCCAATAATTCAATCTGGGCTTTAAATTCCCAGATTATCTGATTCATAACAAGTGCGGAAACACATTCAAACCACCAGATGACATTAAACCAAAAAGGATGGCTGAGGGATGTTTAACCTCATGGTTAAAAAAACCTCTTGGTTCTTCTTTTTCCAAAGTAGGACTAAGTCTTTGTTGCTTCAGGTGATATCTTTGAAAGAGTCTGCCAAATTGGGGACCTGTAACTTTAGTTTTTGTCAGCTCTTCTACCACATGTGGCCTCAGGAGAAAATACCGCCTAATGAGAATCCTTTGAAGGGAACAATGACCTCCTCTTAGTTTTTCTGGAACACAGGGCATTATTTTGGGTGAAAGTAACTTTTGTAAACAAAAAACAGAAGGTGCACATTCTCACCTCAGAGTCTGGTAGCAAATAAGCCTGAATGATTTCCTCCACATTAAGCTCACTTATTGGCCAAGAAAACATCGAAAGGTTGAGTTATGTCAGAAATC
Source organism: Saccopteryx leptura (assembly GCF_036850995.1). Classification (NCBI taxonomy): domain Eukaryota; kingdom Metazoa; phylum Chordata; class Mammalia; order Chiroptera; family Emballonuridae; genus Saccopteryx; species Saccopteryx leptura. Next base: position 36,131,609 of record NC_089509.1, read on the forward strand.
ACCTGGGCTTTGAGTCTAGGAACACAAAACGAAAACAGTCATGAGGTCATTTTCTTAAAAAAGGAAAAACAAGAAGGACTAAAATATGACAACATCAAAAAGGAAAATAAAACATAGCTATTTTGACTTCAATAAGCCAAAGATATAAATTCTTTCTCCAAATTACAAATGCTTCCTCGTTTTTACTGAATTGATTTATTGCATTTGCTAATTCAATTAGAGTCCTATACAAGCATGCAGCATTAGCTCAGATTGAGAAAGAAAGGTATATTCACTCTGTGTTTTTTCTGAGGAAGGCAAATGTTGCCATGTTGGGATCATTGATTACAATTTATTATGTTGCTGATATTTCACATCATTAGAGTGATACATCACTGATCAATAAAAAGAAATGAAGCTGAATATAGATGTGTCAATGTGTGTGAGAGGGAACTTAGACATCAGGACTTTACTGCCTGAGTTCATATTCCAGCTCCTTCATTTACCTGTCAGATGACTTGGGGGATGTTACTTCACTTAACTGTATCTGTTTCCTTTTCTGTGAAATGGAAATAAAAGTATTTGGGTTGGAGCCTGACTGGTGGAGGCACAGTGGATGGAGTGTCAACCTGGGATACTGAAGTCCCAGGTTTGAAACTCTGAGGTTGCTGGATTAAGCACAGGCTCACCAGCTTGAGCATGGGGTCACTAGTTTAAGCATGGGATTACAGACATGACCCCATGGTCACTGGCTTGAGCCCAGAGGTCATACTGGCTTGAAGTCCAAGGTTGCTTGTTGAGCCCAAGGTCACTGGCTTGATCAAGGGGTCACTGGCTCAGCTTGAGCCCCCCGGGTCAAGGCACATATGAGAAGCAATCAATGAACAGTTAAAGTGAAGCAACTATGAGTTGATAATTCTCATCTCTCTCCCTCTTTCTCCTTTCCTTCTGTCTGTCTGTCTCTCTCACTCAAAAAGAAAAAAAATTTTAATTTGGGTTAGTTTCAAATAGGTGATGTTTGTAAAGTTCTTACTACACAAAAAAATTATTTTTACATAATAATAATTATAGAAGTAATTTTTATTTAATTGTAATTATTTATATTATTTATAATTTATATTTAAATATTAAAAATATAATATGTATCATTATAATAACTAATATAATTAGCATTACAATTATCATCACCACTGCCATACTGAGTACCAGTGAATCTAAAACACTCAGATATATTCTCTGTATTTTATTCTGGCTTCAGAGCAGCATCTGGGAATGAAGCCAGATGCCGAGGTCTGAGGAAGGCAAGTCTTTTGTTACTAATAAAGAGACAGCCAGGCTGCAGCCTTGAAACCTCCAGAAAGCGGGTCCCTCGGGGGCAATCATCTCCCCTCTCTCACACCCCTAGCCACATGCACAGCACTCTTCTAATCTCTGAAGGCTGGTGCCGGCCCCCAGCTCCTGGGATTTATTTTGATAAATGTTTCAGGCTACAGAGTGTCAAGAAACTTGATCCCTTTGCTTTTCACATACCAAACCTCTACCTGGAAAAGGAATGACTAGATGAGAGCACAGAGAATGAAAATGTTTCAGTTACACACATAGTTCTCCCCTTAACCTACTGCCTGTTCTGTTCTTCGGCTCTGAAAAGTGGGAAGAAACATATCTTCACAGAAAGGTTGTTATAAATCACTAGTGAAAAGTTCAGCGTGATTTAGCAAATGTCCATTTTATCTTGAAAAGCAAGGTTCTATTGGAACAACCTTTGTGTTTCAAGGCAGCAATATTCTGGAGGGATTATATGTATTTTAATAAAAATCATTCTACAAAGTAACAGTTTAAATTCTTTACTGTATTTCTAAACGTTTTATACCTAAAAGTCAAAATAAGTTACACCTGGTTATTGTAAGAGAGAACATTATGTCTTTTTTTTTTCACTAGAAGGGAAAATTAATATGTATTTCCTGAGTAACTGCTAAGTGTCCTGTGTCTTACTTACATTATACTATATATTTAATACAGCAAAGCTGCACTGCTTTACAGACCAGGAAACTGACAAAAAAAATTTTAATACTTTCCTAAATTCATAGCACAAACAGTAGAGGTAGGATTAAAAGACAAGTGTGTGTGATTTCAGAGCCAAAATTTTTGTGAAAATTTTGTGAATTTTTAGTGAAAACTGCAGAAATGCTGCAAATACCTACACTACAGCGTCGTAGGCAGCTTTCGTCCCCCCTCCACCAACAGACCACACCCACAGGAACATAATAATAATTTTCAACACTTTGTGCTTCAATGAGAATGTATTTTTGAAGTTTGTGAAATCACATACTAACAGCACTTAATGAGCAGTTCTTACTAATTTATTTGCTTATGTGTTCATTGACTGTTCCTCTTCTAAAATATAGGCTCTGTGAAAATCAAGCCTTGTCCTACATCTCTGTATTCCCATTGTCAATGACAATTCCTGTCACAGAGAAGTAACTCAATAAATATTTTTAATAAAAGAATGAAAAATAACTAACACATTTTTGATATGCCCAGCATGATAAGTCATTAGGAAGTCAAGTCAATCCTTATTTTCTCTCTGGAAGTGAATAATGATGGTATTAGTTCTAATATTTTTTGACATTTTCTCAATGTGACTATCTATAGAAAAGAAAATGTGGCTCTGGCCAGTTGGCTCAACAGTAGAATGCCAGCCTGGCATACAGAAGTCTCAGGTTTGATCCGCCCCGCACCTCTCTCTCTCTTTTCTTCCCACAGCCATGGCTCAAATGGTTCGAGTAAGTTGGCCCCTGGTGCTGAGGATGGCCCCATGGCCTCACTTCAGGCATTAAAATAGCTCAGTTGCAGAGCAACAGAGCAGTGACACCAGTTGGGCAGAACATCGTCCTCTAGTGGGCTTGATGGGTGGATCCTGGTTGGGCACATGCTGGAGTCTGTCTCTCTGCCTCCCTGCCTCTTACCCTCTCACTTAATAAAAAAAAAAGGAAAGAAAAAAAGGAAGGAAGGAAGGAAGGAAGGAAGGAAGAAGGAAGGAAGGAAGGAAGGAAGGAAAGAAGGAAAAGAAAAAAAGAAAGACGAAAAAAATTTTTCTCCTGTTTTAAGTGTTAGTAGTTAATTCATTAAGTCCAGATAGCATTGTCATTCCCTATGAGCTTGTTGTGGTACCAAATTCATGCTGTTGAATCCTGCAAATTGCTCTAACTTTGTAAGGTATATCAGAAACTTCTACTAAAAAAATGGCTTGCAAATTTCCTTTGGTTAATTGTGATAATAGAAGTAGTGATGCTGAGGTGACCCCGTATCATGTATTGCTTTAGACTTAACATCAGGTTTTTCTCATAGTTTTCTTCCTTATTACACTGCTCAAAAATATTAGGATATATTTTATCACTTCATATTCATCTTGAAATAGCCCCTAATTTTTGTGAGCAGTGTAGTTAGCTCAGTTGGTTAGAGTTTAATATAATGAGGTCTAGGTCATGGGTTCAAACCTCTGGTACAACAATTAGCTTAAGTTTGTTCCCTGGATACAGGATTAACTTTAAGCCCCTTTCAGACTGCTTTACTTTGGTTTTGTGTTTCAGAAAAGCCAGGAGAAATAGTCATACAGAGCAAAACAGATACTTACAGATAGAATAGCAGGAAAGTTCTCTCTTCATAAAATCTCCAGTAGTCACATCTGTGCTCCTCAAAGAGTTATACTACTGTCTCACACTTTACTGACAATTGATTTTATACATTTCCTAATTAGGGCTAAATGCAGTGGAACCAATAAATCTCTAAGCAAACATAAATAACCAATTGGTTTATATAAAATTAAATATGAAAAATTCATTATTTCCAATGACCAGAAGTAACCCTCAGGAATAAATCCTACTATAATACATTAGGTAAAAGCTTGTCTTAATGAGAAAATAGCTACTCATGTTATTCTATAGGTAAATAATACTTAATAGAAATTTTATGCATAGACTCTCAGAAAAGTATTAGTGACTTTACAAGCAATAGCAAGAAGTCATGTCATTAAGTGAGAACATCGAAGCCTTGAAGGAGACTGACTCCAGGAGACACCCAGCAGAGCTGTCTACCTCCAGTAGAAACTTACTCAATTCAAGTCAGAAGCTGAATGAGAAACTGAACCTGGATCTGGTCCCCAGAAAGAGATCACTTCAGCTAAGAGATCATTTGGTTATTTAAATGGCTCCAGGTTATATTAGTTTGTTGAATCAAATTCCAAGTATTATTTAAATGTAATTTGTTTTTCTTACGCAAACCTCTAGAAAATAAATGGTTCCACAATTCATCAAGTTAAAAAAAAGAAAAAGAAAAAGGTTTCCCTCTGGAAACCAAGCAAGGTTGTCCTTAAATTCACCCATGCTGCCATCTGAAACTGAGGGTATCCACCCTTGGCTATCACCATAGTCCACAAATGAATGGCTAATTGATTTTTTTTTTTTAATAATAAAATCTTAGCTAATGCTTGGGCAAAGAAACTGAGTTGACAGACCACATTCAGAAAAACTAAGACAATTTCTAATATATTATGGGTAACAGGGTTATTCTCTTAACTTTTCTGCCACTGCTTTTTATTTTTTTTATTTTTTAAGGAAATGCCTCGGTTCCTTCTTTCTTCTTTCCTAAGTGATCTTGTACATTCAAAGCCAACACTAAGTGAGATTGTGAAGCATCAATGCTGTTCCCCCATGTTCGCTTTTTTCCCCATGTTGGGGCCTTCCTACAGCTCATCTCCATCTCCCCCTCTCCCCTTTCCGACCTTCACCCTCACATTCCCACCCTCATTAAATCGGCAGAAACATATTCATGTAGGGTCCACTGGCATCAAACTCCATTTTGCATTTACCTTGTCAAAGGATTTGTAACTGTTAACTTCTTCCTCCTTGTTAAAAAGTAGAGTAGATCAGAAAATTGGATTTGGATTGATTTGTTTTGATATGTTTGTTTTCTAGAGGAAGCGTAAAGTAATAAGAGCAGAGGCTCAGTGGTCCCTCAGACCTAAGTTTGAACCCTCTCTAAGGCTTCCTATTTCTTGAAATGAGGGAATAATAAATCTACATAAAGGAGATGTTAATACTAATTGGATTATTTGTAAAAAGAACAAAGGGATTGCCTTGTAGATAAGAGATGCCATACATATGACTTATTATCTGAGCAGTGATGGTCTGTTTTCTCTGAATAGGAAGCATGATTGTCTGTCTGTTAAGGGTGAAGTGAATGGAATGTAGTGGAGTTGTAAAGTTGAGTGATATTGAGGATTAACACATCTGCTGTAAGAAATGTGCAAGGGAGATGAACAATAACAAGTAAATGGTACCTGACAATGTTGCAGTTTGAGTACAGCATTAGAGGCAGTGTCAGGCAGGGTGCAGATGCCCTGGAATAGGGTCAGAGAGAGCAGACGGTTCATTTGATCCAGAGTCCAGGTAATCCCTGCTGATGAGCCATCTGAGAGAAATTCTTACCAACGACAGCTCAGGCTTAGCCCTCCACCAAGAAAGAAACACCAGCTCAGAGTCTGGTCTGTGTCAAAGGTACACTAAACATTTATTAAAGATGATGCTCAGGTCTTGGAAAGCCCAGATTCCTGACTCAGTGCCTGACTGCTAAACAGGAAACAGAGAAACCCTGTTTGGATATGACTATGGGAGATTTATGTCCTAGCTCTGGGGTTCTTCTCAAGCATTCTTTACTCTTTCTTTTCTAAATTATACAAAAAGGATTTGATACAAGGTGTGGGAACCAATGTCCTGGGGGGCTGTTTATCCTGGACTTCCATCATCATTTACATGCTGCATTGCTGTGTCAGACATGTTATCACTCTCCGTCAAAGTCTAGCTATCTTTTATAGAATTTAGATAGATGATAAATATAGTCTATCTGTTAGGTGACCTACAGACATCTAGGCAAGCTATTCTGAAAAATTCTCAGGATGGCTTAATTACATATTTTCTTTAAATGTACTACTGTCTTCACTGGTTCACTAAAATCTCCATTGTTCCTTTCCACTTCCCAGTTCGGGCAGATGGTGTATCTTCAACCCCAAAATCATCAATAGACCACTGTGGGTAAGATCCCTCACGTTTTCAGCAGTTTGACAGTTTGAATCTAGGTGTGGGGATTTATATATATATATATATATATATATATTATTTATATACATATATATGTATATATCATACTGCTTGGTATTCTTTAAGCTTCTTGCATCTTTTTCATATCTATTAGTAAACTGAAGAAATTCTTGTCCATTATTTCTTTGAATATTTCTTCTGTTTTGTTCTGTATCTCTTATCTTTTGGAATTCTAATTACACACGTTAGGCTATGTGATGTTATCTCACATATCTTGGCCACTGGGGGGCTGGTTTGGGGAGGGTAGGTTTTTGCTTATTTGTATTTTGTTTTGTCTACTCATTTTTCTTTTTGTGTTACAATTTGGGCAATTTTTATCAACCAATCTTCAAGTTCACTAATTTTTTCCTGAGCTTGTCATGATTTCTGATGATTCTATTAAAGGCATTCTTTCTCTCTGTTATTCTGGGGTGCTTTTTGTTTTCAATTTTTATAATTTTATTTGATTTTTTTCTTACAATTTCTATTTTTCTGAAAAATCACTACATCTGATCCGCCATGTTGTTCATTTTCTCTATTTAAGTGAAAGTCACAAAACTGTGGCTTTTGGGCAAGATTCAGTGGTCTGTTTTGATTTGGCTTGTATACTTAGAATGGTTCTTAAGTGTTTTCAAGTTTTTTTTTTTTAATTTTAAATAAAATTTAACAGAGATCATGTGTGTCCCAGAAAACCTAAAATATTTACTATCTGGCCCATTAGAAATATAAAGTTCTTCAATCCCTCAATCATAAAGCCTTTAACACATTAATCATGATTTTAAATGTTAGAGTCACACAAGACCTGTGTCATAGCTGAGTATGGCCTTGATGATTGCTTAACAAAGCAATGTGTTCTTGGCAATGTGTTACCTTTGCTTACCTTTTTTTTTTTTTTCAAGAAAAGCAATTTTTGTTACTGTAAGTCAGACATTTTACTGAAGAGAATAAGGACTGTGATAAACAGTTTTTATGACTGGATCTAGCATAACTTTTTCTCTGTTAGTGCGGGAGGTCATCTGGCCAGAAGCTGGGCTCCGTTCTGGGTTCGCTGTTGTGGGTTACCTTCAGTGCCCATAGGCTTTTGGTCCCCTTGAGTTTAGGGTAAGAGCTGGTATACCAGAGAGTTTTTGTCAACGTTTCTTCCCCCCTCATTTCAGGTTTTTCCTTTGCATACATCTCACAGTGAACCTGTCTCCATGCTCTTGAAACTCTCCCAGATGTATTCCAATATTTCATCTTACTCAGTGCTTATTGGCTTGATGATTGGAGGAAGGAGTTGGTTAAGCCCCAGTCTCATACAGGTACCAAGTCCCTGGGTTTGGGTGTGTGGCCTTCTCAGGATCCAGCCCCTTCCAGAAGTGATGTGTTGGCCCAGTACATATGCCTTTTCAGACAGAGGGTTTTTTCTGCTCTCTTTCCCCTGTTGCACTGGGATTTCACAAGGACAGTAGTGTTTAGTGACCTTCTCTCCCTTGCCCCTACTGAATAGAGGGTTTTGTTGTATAAGGGAGATCAGGGAGAAGGGTATCTCTGTCTTGTAGAGGTTGCTTTTCCAAATCCTGAAGATTGCATGCACCCTGAAGGACACATTTCAAGAGTCTTTCCATTCTTGATGGGGTACACAGAGATAAAGCTTGTAAGAGAGTAAGTGTGTGAAATCTGCTCATTTGCACCTCCCAGGATTCTACACTCTCCTGCCAGCCCACACTCAGCCCCCAACCAATTCATTAACTAATCCAGCTAAAGTCTTCTCAATAGCATCTTAGTGTATAGACCCCAGGGTGAGCAAGTGTTTACATCTTATTTCACCCAACAGGGGCAGAACTATTCCTAAATGTCATACTGATGTGTTGCTCATAAACTTCAGCTCTCTATTAAATAAATAAAAACAGTGACCTTGAAATTTGCTTGGCTATATTTTTGTTGGAAGGGTAGGAGCAATACTCTGTCCAGCTCTCTATATCCCCAAGTGGAAACTAAAAGTCCAAAGGCTTCACTCTTGAGATTACTTACATCTTGGGACAATGTCACAAGCTGACAAAGATATCAGACCAATTACTAGGGGTCATCAAGGGCAAAGGGCTATATTGCATGTTATACAGAAGAGTCCTGTCTTACTGAAGCTTATATATGAACAGTTTTCTCTGATAATAGAGGTCTGATCATTCAACGGGGTCAATGACTGAACTTGGGAAACTGAAAGATAAGTTCAGAAAAAGGACCAGGGAAGTTCAAGCAGTTGTTAAGTAAGAAGCTGAGATGATTGGGTCCTGGCTAAGCAGAGATGTATATAAAACTGAAAATGGCTCATAGACTTAGGAAAAAAAATGTAAGGATCATAAACCTAGAGGTATAGTAAAGCCAAAGAACAGATTTCTTGGAACTAAAGAATGAGAGAGCCAGGGATACTGATGGGTATGATAAGAAAAGAAATCAGTGAGCTGAAGATCAGTCTGGACTTGACAATTCAAGGTGCTTATGATCCACTTTATGATGTAGAACTTTCCTGAAACAGTGAAGAAGACATGGTCATCATGAAGGGAGAGAAAGGAAGTCTCTTGGGGATATGGTAGAGGGTAATCTTGTATAAGGGAGTTAATACTCCCTTTGGAAAAGGAAGCTTTTATTTTGATTTCAGATAACAATTTCAGACAGGAGGCAAGGTATGGTGTCCTTTTAAGTTTCTTCAAACTCCATGATTTTATAAAATCCAACCCAATTTGCAGCTTTTAGTTGGAACAAGTAACTATAAACTGAAAGCTATCTCCTCTCTTAACTTCAAGCTGTCTTATGTGGGGGAAAAAACACTTCGGTCTCTAGCCTGGCTTTGCTGAGCTTTTAGTTTCAAAGAAGCGCTTATGCTTTTCTTCAAGATCACATCAACAGTACTGGTTTTCTCACAAATGATTTTATAGCCATGACCATCTAAAGCATGACTAGAAAAACTTCCCTTGGTTTTAAGATAGTTGTTTCAAAAATAGGTTTGCCCTGGCCAGTTGGCTCATTGGTAGAGTGTTGAACCAGCTTGTGGAAGTCCCAGGTTTGATTCCTGTTCAGAGAACACAGGAGAAGTGACCATCTGCTTTTTTTCCTCTTGGCCTCCCCTTCTCTCTCTCTCTCTCTCTCTCTCTCTCTCTCTCTCTCTTCCTGTCCTAAACCATGGCTCAATTGATTTGAGCATGCTGATCCCAGGCTCTGAGGATGGCTCTGTGCGGTATCTGCTTCAGGCACTAAAAATAGCTCAGTTGCAAGCATTGGCCCTAGAAGGGCAGAGCATCAGCCCCAGATGGGAGTTGCCAGGTGGATTCCAGTCAGAGTGCATGCATGCAGAAGTCTGTCTCACTATCTTCCTCCTTTCACTTAGAAAAAAAATAAAAGAAAGAAAAAAAAGAAACGAAGTTTTATAGGAAGTTGATTATCCATGGCTGTAAAGTCAAAATTCACATGTATAAATAAAATTCACATACAACTCAAAAATTTCATGCTGTTATCAACAACAAGGGAATAATACCACTAGATATTACTCCCATCCCTGTGTTGGTTTATTCTTCAGTGGATACATGTTAATAACAAGTGAAATGGGCAAAAAGTCACCAGTGGGTATGTCTGGTTAACAACAGCCCCAGAAAATCTATAAGTTTGAGTAATAGAATGGTACAATGAAAAACCCAGATTGAATGTGACTAATTTTCTACAGTTTTTCTCTTGAAAAAATTACCTTCTCTGTTCACACAACTTAGATCCAAAAAGGTTTTCATCACCCAACTCAGCAATGGTATTTTCTTCCAGCATCAAATCAATCTCCTGGGATTACAATTGTTTTGTCCCAAGGATTACTCAACTACATATACACAAACTCTTTACAAACACAAACCAAAAAAAAAGTACACTTGTTGTTACATAAATAATGAAGCCAAAAGTGTTAATCCTTTGCTGTCTTTGCAGTAATCCATCAGTGAACTTTTGCCAGACCAACTGGAGTCAGCTCAGTGTTACATTTTTAAAAGGAAAAGAAACTCTAGGCATAAAACTGTGCCAATTTCCTAACTGGCAAAGCTGATAAAACAAAAATGTCTGTAAGTTTATTCCTTTTTATGGAACGCAATAATCTCCAAACATTTAGAAATACCCATTTCAACAAAAGAAAAATTAGAAGATGCATCCCCAATAAGTTTTGGCTTTATATATATTAATTTATGTATTTATGTGACATAAATCTACTTAAAAATATTTTGTGGATACAAAAATTATTATTTTTTATTTTAGTGAGAGGAAGGAAGACAGAGAGACAGAATCCCACATGCACCCCGACTGGGACCCACCTAGCAAGTTCACTAAAGGGTGATGCTCTGCCAATCTGGGGTCATTGTTCGGTTGCAACCAGACCCATTTTAGCACCTGAGGCAAGGCCATGGAGCCATCCTCAGAACCTGAAGCCAACTTGCTTGAACCAATAGAACCATGGCTGTGGGAGATGAATAAAGGGAGAGCGAAGAAGGGGGGGGGGGTGGAGAAGCAGATGGTCCTGTGTTCCCTAACTGGGAATTAAACCCAGGGCTTTCACACACCAGGCCAATGCTCTGCTACTGAGCCAACTGGCCAGAACTGATACAATAATTCTTTAAATGGTGTGATAAACACAAAATTTAAATATTTTTTAAATCTTACAAATTTTCATATCTCCATACTATCATTGACTACTAGCCAACCCAACATATGCTTAGAATTTGTTATTAACTGCAATAGAATAAATCCATATTGTAAAATAATCACATTGATATTTTTGAATTTTTACAGACTTCTTGTCAGAGCCTCTTAACATGGTTGATGAAGAGAAAGAATTAGAAGTGTCAACTCTGCCATGGTTTCAGGATTACCATGGCATTATTAGTTTTGTCTTGCATTTGAATTTCCTGTGCAGAATATTTCATCATATATTTGTTCCATAATTATGAAGATTAAATTATTGAATATATAAGTAAAAATTTACAATAAAATATGTACATAATATAAATAATATGATGCAAAAATCCACCTATAGGGATACTTGAATTGCAAAGCATTGCAATACACTGGTATCATTCGCATGAGGACGCCAGTGCCAACTCTTCATATTGCAGAACTCCTTCTTTTTCTACAAAATAGCTTCTACACCATCTGACAAATAGACCTGCAGTGGGTATCACCATTAATTCATATGTTAAAATTAGTATAAGCAACAAAAGAAAAAATAAATTGAACTTCGTCAAAACTTTAAAACTTTCATGCATAAAGGACATTATCAACAAAATAAAAAGACAACACACTGAATGGGATAAAATATTTGCAAATAATATACTTGATAAGGGATTACTATCTAGAATATATAAGAACTCTTATAACTCAACAACAAAAAACAATGACAAAATGGTCAAAGGACTTGAACAGACATTTCTCCAAAGAAGTTATACAAAATGCCAATAAGAACATGAAAAAATGTTCAACATCACTAATCATTAGGAAAATGCAAATCAAAACTACAGTGAGCTACCACTTCACATTCATCAGACTGGTTATTATTTAAGAAAACAAAAACAAAAAACCCAGAAAATAATGTGTCAGTGATGTAGAGATATTAAAATATTCATGCATTTTTGGTAATTATAGAAAAATGGTGTGGTCATTGTGGAAACAATTTGGTGGTTCCTCAAAAAGCTATACATAAAATTACCATATGATCCAGCAATTCTATTTCAAAAAAATTGAAAAAAAGGACTAAAATAGATACTTAAATGCCAATGTTTGTAGCAGCATTATTCACAATGGCCAAAAGGTAGAAACAACCCAAATGTCAATCAATGGATGAATATATAAATAAATGTGGTATGCCCATACAATGGAATATTATCTGACCTTAAAAAGGAATGAAATTCTGATACATGCTACAACATAGATGAAATGTAAAAACATTAATGCTAAATAAGGTAAGTCAGACACACAAGGATAAATATTGTATGATTCCACTTATATAAGGTACCAGGATAGGCAAATTTATAGAGACAGAAAATAGAACAGCAGGTACCATGGCTAAAGGGAGGGAGAAATGGGTAGTCATGTTTAACAGGTACAGAGAGATTTTTGGGAATGTTGAAGACATTTTAAAAGTGAATAGTATTTATGGTTAGTAGTAATGGTTGCACAACACTGTGAATATATATATTGCCAATGAATTATATTTAAAAATGGTTCAAAATGATCAGTTGTGTTATAGGTCTTAAGTTTAACGTGTGCTGTGCTCCCTAAGCCACGTGCCTGAAGGAAGGCTGCATCATTCCGGGAGAAGGAATGCGTTGTTAAATCACTTTGAAAAATGTGCATTGTTGCCATATGTGTAATAACCAGTAGTTTTGTTATTAGTCCCTAAGTTCAAAACCCCAAAGCTGGAACTACAAAATTCAGGATTTTATTCTAATATTCAACTGCATCTTTCTTGGCATATCTACAAAAGCTAAGTTTGCCAGCTGATACACTATCTTGTTAACCAAAACCCTAAAAATGGTAACAGAATAAAATGGAGGTAAAATAAATAAATAAATAAATAAATAAATAAATAAATAAATAAATAAATAAATAGTAATAGGATTCTTGAATGAAGCAAGGAAGCCAAAAATCTCCAGGATCTTTGTCAAACTCAAATTAATTAATTTATTAATTAATGAAAATGTACTGTGAATTTCTTTTGTGTCGAGTAAATAAAGAAATTAGTGGCTAAGAGGTTTCTAAGATCACGTAGGTCATTAGTGGGAAAACTGGGATGAGATTCTGGATCCCCCGAGCAATCAAGGCTCCTGTCACACACAGTGAGTGTGATGTTCCTCAGGCTGAGGGAAGGAGCATGTAGAATCTAGTCCAGACACGGCTGGGAATATGGCTCAACAGGGCAGGATGTTAGCACCCTCATTGTAGACTGAAACATTTGTGACATCTTCATATGAACTAGTAGAAAGAATGAATAAACTAAGAAAAATGTGGTTGCTGGTTATCACCCACCATTCCATGCCATTTTGTGCAGACTTCTCTGCATTTCCCAGAACTTTCCACATTATCCATATTCTGGATCAGGTAAAGGCAATAAATACATTGTCTTACATACATGTATACTACATTCTAAGCACTGTACATAGATATGTATATATTTATTCATTTCTCTATCTACATAATCACACTTTCTTCAAAACTAATTGTATCTAGTGAATGGTCTAGAATTTCAAATACTCCCCAAAATACAGAAAACAAAAGCAACTTCACTTAATAAGCTATCTCTGATCCATTTTAGAAATTATAACAAGTGGATGAAGCAAATGAATCTGGGGGCGGGGGGAGAACAAAACTAAGCAAAAAAAGAAATTCTTTTTTTTTTTTTTCATTTGACTGGTAATTCTCATTCTCTCTCTCCTTCCTCTTGTATTTAGGCCACTTCTGACTTCAGGTTTCCAGAATGAAATCCAGTGGGTTATAAGCTAAACAACTGAGAAACAGCGATCAAATTAAACCAACATGTTATAGGACCAATGTGAAGGGCCTACTGTCTCTGGAGAGATGTGAAGTGAAAATCTTCACCACCAGATGGTGATGCTTCATGGCAGCTGAAACCAACCTACCCTTAATGGAGCCAGAGCCCTGGCTTCTTCTGCTGCCTTCCACACGGAGCCATTGTGCATACTCTCCCAAGGAGTGGAGAGAGCTGGGAAGGTCTTCTAGAGATCATCTCTTCCTTGGCCCTCCAGCCAGTTTTTCTCTAAAACATTCCAGATTTTTTTATTCTCCAATTCTCTAAAATGCATGGAACAATTGCTAGGTAAATCTCTGATATCTACAAGAAAAAAAAATTTTAGAGTCATTGGTTCTTAATTTTATTCTTAGGCAAATCCATGTTTCAGAGGAAGATGACCTTAGCATCAAGTTTAGTTTTGCTTTATGTATTCTTGCATTGTGATAACATGTTAGGAAGCTGGTATCAATGGGAGATCAGATCACAGGCTAAATGAAGAATTATGTTCATTTTGAACAGAGACTTCTAGACAACAAAATCATCACTTGCTGTCTATATTAGATTCCTTTCTGAATTTAGCCTTTAGGCAATCAGTTTATTCAAGGGTTCTAAAAGCACTTGGCCTTTATGTGAATGAGAGAAAGCTCTAAAGAATTTCTAACTATAATGAAATTATAAAGGTCATAAACCCTTACTCTGTAAACTTTAATTAATGGCCGGACCATTTCACAGCAGAGTAAAGTGCTGGAATAGCAGGTGGGTTCGGGGGAGGTAGCGACTGCTGGGAAGCAGCTGGACTTGGCAGCTTCTGGACTGAGAACAGAGAGATAGCACATCTCTTGCACAGGGGCAGTTTGGTATTCCTTCGACCCCTGCATGCCTTAACTGTACTCCTTTGTTTCTTACAAATTCTACATCTGCATGTAGAAAAACATGATTTTCCTATCTTTTAGAGCAGGGGTCCCCAAACTTTTTACACAGGGGGCCAGTTCACTGTCCCTCAGACCATTGGAGGGCCGGACTATAAAAAAAACTATGAACAAATCCCTATGCACACTGCACATATCTTATTTTAAAGTAAAAAACAAAACGGGAACAAATACAATATTTAAAATAAAGAACAAGTAAATTTAAATCAACAAACTGACCAGTATTTCAATGGGAACTATGCTCCTCTCACTGACCACCAATGAAAGAAGTGCCCCTTCCAGAGGTGGGGCGGGGGGAGGATAAATGGCCTCAGGGGGCCGCATGTGGCCCACGGGCCGTAGTTTGGGGACCCCTGTTTTAGAGAAAGTAAGGTTGCACCCATTCTCTCTCCTCCCTAACACCTGACTGGATATTATTTGTCCTGAGGCAGAAGGGGGTTCAACATAACCCATGATCATATTTAATGGTCTCCCAAATTACTTTTGTAAAATATCCACCTAATTGCCACAGCTAGATTTACTGCATTGCCTGGAAATAACAAATGTAATTACTTTGGAATCAACATAATATGAGGCCAGATTGCCTTAACATTCCTTTTGCTTGAGAGGAACTTAATATGAATGAGAACCAGCTGTCTGTCTGTCAGCGTGTGCATTTGGTCAGCTTTCATAACTGATGACAGATATGGCTCTTTTGGAAAATCCTTTAAAGTCACATAATTGTAATGTCCATTATTTCTCTGACAGATTTAATATCTATAATGAATCATGTATAGCACATATATCTTACCTGAAACCAAGAGATAACTTTGTGTTCTCCAAGTGGTTGTCTTCTCTGGAATATTTACCCCAAATCTAATGTTTTGGATTTCTTTGATAAACAGGGTAGTATGTTCTTATTCAAAAGGAGAAAACATATGAAGCTTGTGACTTTATTACTTTAAAAATGCCCTTATGTGACCTGGAGTGTTAGATGACAAGAAGGGTCTTCAAAGTGTGTGTGTGTAATTTAATTTATTTAGCTTTCTTTTATAAAGCATCTACTAGTTGTCAGACTATTTGTCAGACAAAAAAGTTTTTTAAAAGAACTTGCATTTTGGGTATTCTTTCTACTTAGTGTAAGGCTGTCAACATTCACTTTCTTATTTGTCTTCCCAACAACCCAACCTTATGAGTTAGATATTATGACCTGCCTCTTTCCAAAAAGAACAATGAAATTTAGTGACAGTAGTAACTTTCCCAAGGTCACAGAAGTTTTTAGTGACTAAGTTGAGAGGAGGATCTAGGTCTCTTTAATTCGAGTCAGTAATAAAATCATTAATGAAAGAGTTCAGCAAGTTTAGCAAATAGAAGCTCATCATACAAAAACTAGTAACTATCTATGTACCAGTAATAACAGTGTAATACATAAAAATGATCCCATTCTTAACTCAGATTAATGAAAGTATGATAGACAAACAGATCAATGGAACCAGGTTACAACCACATATGTGGATACTTGGCATATGACAGAAATGTAATTACAATGAAGAAAGGATGGGCAAATAACTGAGTAGTGATTGAAAAATAAGATATTCATATTCCCTATTTTATACTACTTTACACTATACAAACATTACAAGTATTCCAAGGAGGTTAAAAATCTAAATGTGAAGAGCAAAACTTTAGAAAAAAATAAAGAAGACTAAATGATGCTCAAGTATGGAAAGGGTTCTTAAAAAGCAACAACACAGAAAAACACAAATGATACATAACAGAATAATAGATCACTATATTAAAATCAAGACATTTTTTACAACAAAACACAACACAAATAGTGAAAAAATAAGCCACAGACTTGGAGAAGATATATATTTGCAACACATATAACTGATTAAAGAATTAATATACAGAACATAGTAAAATCATAAACAGAAATCAATAACCAACAGAAAAATGGGCAATTCACAAAACAGGAAATCCAATGGTTTCTTGTTTGGTATATGAAATATTTTAACCATACTAGTAATAAGAAAAATAAAATCAAAGCAATAATATATCAGTTCACATTCATTAAGTTGACAAATTCTTTAAGCCTGAAAATACCTATGACTGGTCAGATGTAATGTAGCAGGACTTTTCATTTATTGCTGATGGAACTGGAAGAACCACTTTGGAAGACAATTTGCACTGTCTGGCAAAGTTGAAGATGTGCATTGTTTAACACCAAGCAATTTGTCTCCTATGTATGTATCTTAGAAAAACTCTCTAATGTGTATATAAGAAGAAATTTTTTAAATTGAGTGAAGCATTGTTTATGAAAATAAAACAATGACAACCCAAATATATCTAAATTTTAAAAGGATGTATTTTAATATATTTACAAAGAGTAACACCCAGGCGACAACTAAAACAAATAAAATCTCCCACTTGTAGCAATATGGATAAATCTCAAAAACATAATGTTGACTAAAAATGAAATTTGCAAAGCATTAGTATCACATAATAAAATATATGTGTAAAGTTCAAAATCATGCAAAAATGTGACATTGTTTATGGAAACCACTTAGGTGAATTTGTTTGTTTTTGCATAAAATGCAGATAAAAAAACAACAAAACAATATAGCACTTCTCTATGAAAAAGGACAAATAAGAATAAAACCAACTGGAAAGCCACATGCAAAAGAATGAAACTGGACTACAGTCTCTCCCCCTGTACAAAAATTAACTCAAAATGGATCAAAGATCTAAACATAAGACCTGAAACAATTAAGTACATAGAAGAAGACATAGGTACTCAACTCAGGGACCTGGGTTTTAAAGAGCATTTTATGAATTTGACTCCAATGGCAAGAGAAGTGAAGGCAAAAATTAATGAATGGGACTACATGAGACTAAGAAGTTTTTGCTCAGCAAGAGAAACTGATAACAAAATAAACAGAAAGCCAACTAAATGGGAAATGATTTTTTCAAACAACAGCTCAGATAAGGGCCTAATATCCAAAATATACAAAGAACTCATAAAACTCAACAACAAACAAACAAACAATCCAATAAAAAAATGGGAAGAGGATATGAATAGACACTTCTCCCAGGAAGAAATACAAATGGCCAACAGATATATGAAAAGATGCTCATCTTCTTTAACTATTAGAGAAATGCAAATCAAAACGGCAATGAGATACCACCTCACACCTGTTCGATTAGCTGTTATTAGCAAGTCAGGTAATAGCAAATGTTGGAGAGGCTGTGGAGAAAAAGGAACCCTCATACACTGTTGGTGGGAATGTAAAGTAGTACAACCATTATGGAAGAAAGTATGGTGGTTCCTCAAAAAACTGAAAATAGAACTACCTTATGACCCAGCAATCCCTCTACTGGGTATATATCCCAAAAACTCAGAAACATTGATACGTAAAGACACATGCAGCCCCATGTTTATTGCAGCATTGTTCACAGTGGCCAGGACATGGAAACAACCAAAAAGCCCATCAATAGATAACTGGATAAAGAAGATGTGGCACATATACACTATAGAATACTACTCAGCCATAAGAAATGATGACATCGGAACATTTACAGCAAAATGGTGGGATCTTGATAACATGATACGAAGCGAAATAAGTAAATCAGAAAAAAACAGGAACTGTATTATTCCATACGTAGGTGGGACATAATAGTGAAACTAAGAGACATTGATAAGAGTGTGGTGGTTACGGGGGGGAGGGGGGAATGGGAGAGGGATAGGGGGTGGGGAGGGTCACAAAGAAAACAAGATAGAAGGTGACAGAGGACAATCTGACTTTGGGTGGTGGGTATGCAACATAATTGAACGACAAGATAACCTGGACTTGTTATCTTTGAATATATGCATCCTGATTTATTGATGTCACCCCATTAAAAAAATAAAATTATTTAAAAAAAAAAAAAAAAGAATAAAACCAGGAAGTTTTGTTAGAAAAAAGGCTTTTAAATATTTTCTTTTAAAAAACCTAAAATGAATATGACATTAAAGGGTAGTGAAAAGAAGAGAGACAAGGAGGAAGACATAAGGAAGAAAAGAAATGCAAAAAACGAAAGGAAGAAGAAGGGGAGAGAGAAAAGCAGGATGGGAAAGAATAAAATGTTTCAAGAGTCTAAAAATCTAAGTGAAATAATTGAGACTCTATCTTCCACTGGAGAGACATTTAAATTGAAATTTCAAGAAGACTAGATTTTTTGAAACCCTTACACATGGGGGCTAAGTTTGATATGGTTTAATAAAATTCACTAATATAGATAAATTAGAAGGTCATTTTGAATCAAACAAATCCAAAATTTTTGAGTACTTAAAGGCATGCAATTATAAAACATTCTGTGCCTACAGCTATTTAAGCCAACTACAATTTACCTTTGTGTGTATCAGACTTAAATCTTGACACATGAAGTTGTGTGTCCCTCCCCTCTCTCACTCCTACCGAGGGCAATTTTCCTTCTTCCCATCCAGAAACAGAAATTCAAAGACAGGCTGGAGGCCGAAGAGCAACTTGACCTGTCTGCATAGTACAGGGACTTCTCAGGCTGTTGTGTTCAAAACAGGCTGTGGTTAGACTTCCAATTTCAGCTCCGACGTGTAAGAGCTCAGAGTTCATCACTCTGATCCTAACAAGGAGAACAAGTGGGAAAAACTTTTCCTGGGCATCTGAGAAAACTAAGGTCACAGGACAAAGGCCACCCTAAAATCTGCAGATACAGGGAAATACAGAGATCTTAGTCAAAATTTAGATTCCTGGAGCAGGCTGCTGGAGCCATAAACTGGTAGAAACGCATAAATGGTAATTTTGACAAACTGCCAGAGGCTGAGTGTGGACTAGCGTGACAATGAATAACTCCTGTGGCTTGGACAGACCTGCACATTTTCTTGGCATTTCTCTTCAGGAGCCCCCCAGCTTCTCACAGAAAAGAGCCAAGAAAGATCCCTCTGTGCCTCCGGCGAGGGGAGAGGAACTATGTTGAAATACACCCAGAGTTTCCTCAGTAACAAAGATCTACTCTGTAGGGAAAAGGACTTCACCAGAGCCTTATCCCCCTAGGTTAGAAATTCATGGCCTCACAAAATGGAGTGAAGCTGGCAGGAGAACAGGAGGCAAAGTAGTAGGCTTGTTTTTTTGTTTTTCTATGAAGAGTCTAGAAAAGACTGGGCCTGCAGGGAAGGGAGAAAGGAAACCAAACAGCAAGGTTGCTCAAAGGAAGATAGTTATAGTTGTGGACAGAGACGGGAGAAGGTGGACCATCTCCCTCAGACTGAAAGAGCCCCAGGTGACAGGAGAGCCCACCACTCCCGCAGCCGAATCACTAGTCCCCTGAGTTCCAACTGCTTTTCAGGAATGTAAGACACTGATAAGCCTCTTGGACACAGGACAAAGGATTTTGTTACTGTGGGGAAAGACAGGGTTTCAGGGATACCTTTGCTCCCTGACCAAGGTGTAATTGAAGAGAAAATTGAGCCTTGTGCCAAACTTTTATCACAGCTTGCAAAGTGTGCCTTATCCAATGGGCTGTGTGATTCTGGAGCGCTCTCCTCAATCTTCAGCAGAGCAAGGTCACCGGATCACCTGGGCACACATTCCTACTGGGAGTCCCTTTTCTCTTCCTTTCAAATCCCCTGAGATCATGACAAATTTCTTGGAATTATTTTTACAGCTACACCTCATGTAAATGTGGATCAGTGCAAAGCGGCTGATGACACCTGTCCTAACCCTGCGGATTCCACCAGTCCCTGGGAACTTGCTAATCTTGATCCTATAGCTCCGCCAGCATTTCCTTGGAAGTCCCTGAAGCCACTATAAAATTTGTCTCTTACCATTCAGTTGGTGCTCTTGTTTCTTGTTTTCCAGCAGATCCAGTCTCTCCACACTGGTATTTTCTTAGTCAAAGCCTAAATGGCGGAGAGGCCACATCACAGCATGTGGAACACTCTAAGATGAAGATTCCCTGGGAGGAGGCAGCCCTGGTTTCACTGCCATTTCTGGGGCAGCAGCTTGATTCTTGGGCTGTCCAAGCTTGATGTAGCCTCCAGAGTCCAGGAAATGAGACTCAAGAGGACTCTCGTTTTAGTAACTCTTGTGCTCATTTATTTCTACGTCATGTCCCCATGACATAGAAATATTTATTCTCTGAACTTCAGAGATAGCATTACTGAAATTTGATAGTTCAATATGAATGGATGAATGAATGAATGAATGCCTGGATGGATGGATGGATGGATGGATGGATGGATGGATGGATGACAAATATATGGATAGATGAATGGGTGGATGATGAATGAATGAATGAATGAGTGAATGAATAAATGAATATCAGAAAGCAATATTAAGTACACAGTTGAAATTTTCTTACAAAAAATAATTCTCAAAATGCTTCCCTTCAGGTGGAAGACAGTCTATTTCTCACTGCCTGTTTTTAGTAGGAAAATATTAGAAGTATGAATAACAAAAGAAACGTAAGGGACCACAACTTTAAAGGTAAGTGTTGGCCCTCCTATACCATGATCTCTCTGACTTAATACACTCAACTCAGAACAGAGGTTTAAAGTGAGAGGATATACTAGTACTATTAAAATAAGTTGCCACAAACTTGTAACTTAAAACAACAAAATTTATTCTCTCACAGTTCTGAAGGCAAACAGTAAGAAACCAAGGTGTCAGCCGGGATGTTTTCTTCTGGACACTGAGAGAGAATCCATTCTGTACCTCCCTCCTAGCTTCCTGGTGGCTGTTTGCAATTCTTGGGTTCCTAGGCTTGTGGACACCACTCTAATCTCTGACTGTCTTCACTTGGGGTGCCCCTCGGTCTCAAATCTCCCATTCCTTTCTTCAGTAAGGCATGAATTATTGGACAAAGAGCCAGCCCTAAAACCAGTGTATCTCATCTCAGGATCCTTACCTTTATAATATCTTCACAGACCCTGTCTCCAAAGAACACATTTACAGGTACCTGAGGTACCTATCGTATTGGGACCACTATGCAGCTCACTAAAGAAGCAACAGAATATTTCATCGTTATAGCTGATGTACCAAGTGAGTGTAGGACAGGCTTTGTCTCTAGTTCTCACTGGCTCCAACTATGAGGGGAAATCAATAGGATAGCAGTGGACTGGATTACTTATAGCTACACATCCATACACACACACAAATATACTGTTATTGTTTGTGGAATCTATTTCAGGGACAAATAATGTTGAATTCTGCTTCCTAAGGTTGAATTGGAAAAAATCACTCTTCCTCCTGTGTGTTTCTTTACCCTCACATGACTGCCATACTGTTGGGCAAATGAGTCTGTAAAATTCGTGTTATTTGAGTTTGCTCACTTTTATTGTTAAAAATGGCAATGGTCTGAAATTGCTAATTACCTTCCTCCTTGGGAAAGGCCATTGTTATACTAATGTTTTCTGGAGGAGGGGTTTTGCACCAAAAAAGTGTGAAAAGAGCAGAGAAAGAGAAGAAGGGAGAAGGAAGCCAAGATGGCAGGGTGCTAAAGGAGAAGCCAGTTTGTGCGGAGAGGAGAAGGGAGAAGGTGTGCAGATGGGGAACCAGAGGTGACTGAGCTGGTGGGGGCCTTTGATTCTAGGAAAAACAGAGAAGATTCTCCTGGTTGTGGAAGCAGAGAATGTGTAGGTGGTTTTGGGAGCCCTAAATGAAAGGGTAGTGCTTTTCCCTGTGTGTTTGCTCACTTGCTGGTGCGAAGCTAGAATAAACGAATGGCCCACCATTTTTTGGCTCCGCTGTTTCACCATCTGTCAGAATCTAAAGGGAACCTGCATGTGCATGGTCATGATCGCGGCAGCTACTGGCCATACACATCCTCACAACACTCCTGACACCAGGTGAGTGAGGATACTTTTCCAGCCCTGGCAACTCTGTGACACCAGCATGGTGTCCTATAATTTACCCAGTTCTGACACTATCTGGAGATACTTTCAAATCCCACAGGTGAAGGGTGCAGACCCATAAGACTACCCCTCACTTCAATCTCAATTGAAAGTAATAGGTCCTCAAGTTACCCACCACTTCTGTGCCACTCAGCTACAAACTAGATTATTTGCTAGAGCAGCTCACAAAAGTCAGGGAATTCTTACTTACATTTACCAGTTTATTAAAGAATATAACAAAGGATACAGATGAACATTCAGGTGAAAAGATACACAGGCAGGTCTGGGAGGGTGCGAGTGCACGAGCTTCTGTCCCCGTGAGTTGGTGTGTGCCAGCTTCCCTGTGTGCAGACATGTTCACCAACCTGGAAACTCACCATGCTTCATACTAGTACTATTGAGACTCTGCATGGAGGATTTCTTATGTAGACGTGCTCAATTAGCACCATTTCCACCTCTCCCTCTTTTCTGGAGAATGCGGGATAGGGCTGAAAACTCCAAGCTTCTGACCATGGCTTGGTTCTTCTGATGACCAGCTCCCACCTGGGAGGCCACCAACAGTCATCTCATTAGAAGAAAAGACACTCCCATCACTCAGGAAATTTCAAGGAATTTGAGATTTAGAAGTTCTATGTCAGGAGTCAGGGTCAAAGACCAAAAAGTAGAACAAAAGTTGCTCCTGGTGCTCTTATCACTTAGGAAATCACAAGGGTTTTAAGAGCTCTGTGCCAGGAATTGGGGACAGAGACCAATATATATATATTATTTTTATTGTCTCACAGATGGTCTCTCCATCATAATAAAAAATGGCAGCTGGTTAGTTGCATCATTAGCAAAACTACTTAACTTGTTAAAGTTCTTCAGAAACATTTGTTCCTTTTAAAAATTAAATAGCCTGCTTCCCTCAACTTATTCACATGATTATTGTATTTAAAAAAAAGATTTTAGCCTGATCTGAGGGTAATTTTTACAAAATCTGAAGAAACTAAGCGTGAGTTGACAAACTACCCCCGTGCTGAATTTACTTACCAATAAACAGCTAAACAAGAGGTAATATCACTTTTTTGCTTTAGAAGTAGATGTTGAATTTTGCAGCTGATTTTAATGACCTCTGTATCAGAGAGAGAAAAATGAACTTCATCAGTTAAAAAAAATTATGAAAATATTACTGAAATGCTCGCCACATGTTCTTGTATATAAAACACTGAAAATGTGTAGGTGGGAGGATTATTTTTTTATATTCAGAAATTCCTTACAGTTGATATCATAGTTTTATTGAACTTTATATTTTGACTGTGATATCATTTTAAAATAGGTTAGGTAAATGATATATAAAGCTAGAAATAAGGGAATCTATAAACCCCACAGTCCTATGGAAAGGAGCCATAACTCTCTCAGTAAATGTGGTGAGTTATCATACACACGTACACAGGAAACAACTACCCAAGCATTACAAAGAAGCCAGTCAAGTTAATTCCACCCTGTTGAATGCATGCCAAAGCCATGTAGTTTATTTTAATACAATAAAGACTATATCAAACATCACCAGAATCTGGACCAGAGTACATAAGAATTTAATTATTTTGACATAATCCATGCCGGGGAGTCATATTCTTTTTTTGTGATTTTTTTTGCATCAATTACCCTGGTATAATGCCAAGTGCTTCTAGAATAATATAAACATCTAACGTTTCAGCTCTGCCACTAGCTAGTCGCATGACCCAGAAAAATATCTAATCAATGTGACCTACAGCTTCCTCGGCTGAAAGAGTGAATCATAGTTTCTATCTTACAAGGTCATTGTGAATGTTGTAAATATTACTGGAAGAATGTCTGATTCAGAATGCCTACTATTATTTTCAGACTGTGGTCTTTCATTAGGTAAATCTCAGAAACCATGCTTAGCTGTGTTTAGTTAGTTCATGTAACTCTATGGCCAAAACAAAGTAAAAATTTGAGTAATAATTTATAAAGTACACTTGCACATAGAAAGCTGGTTGTTTATATGTGTTTCATTGCAATGGAAGAGAAGTGTATTGTTCAAAAAGTAGCAGACACAAAGATGTGCCATGCAGATTCGCCTTCCAGAAAGGACTTGATGCCCAGCTGTGAGGAGCCTCACAGCCACCAGCTGTTAGTCCTGCAGGGTCTGTCTGCTTCAGCTTTCCAGTTGAGGCCACATTTGTGGAGTGGCCCCAGGCCAATGACTGAGCCAGACAGTGGCAGCCAAGAGCAGTTCTTGTCTCAGAAGCCTCCAGCCAATGACTGAACAAAGCAGATACAGGGCAGACCATTGCCCCCCACCATGATATTCCTCCAATGGGCAGGCTGTGATCCCAAACTTCTGCTGAGCTTCCAGAGAGAGGCTTTACCAGGCTGGCATGGCAGACTGACATGCCACCTGCCCGATCCTGCTTCCACTCCGATTCATAGGTTTATTCACCAATAAATATTTTAGACTTCTAGCGGCCTCAGCATCTGCTTCCAGAGAACCCAAACTGTGACACATAAATCTTTACAAGGTTTATGTTATTGAACAATAACGATAAAGCTTGATAGAAGAGTGAGTGGAAATGCAGTTCTTCATTATTTTACCTAAAACATTTCAGACTAGCATCTAATCTATTGTTTGTTTTCCCCTAACTTTATTAAAATATAATTCACATATAATATATTGTAAGTTTAAGGTGCACAACTTGTTGATTTGATACATTTATATACTGCAAAGTATTCAATAATTACCACCACAGGATTAGATAATACCTTCATCACTTCACATAATTACCATTTCTTATTAGTGGTGAGAACATTAGACATGGTTTCTTAACAACTTTCAAGTGCATAATACAGTATTGTTAAGTGTAATCACCATGCTGCACATTAGATCCCCAGAACTTATTTATCTTATAACTGGAAGTTCGTACCAACCTTTCCCTATTCCCCCCAACACCCCCCCAACCCCTGGTAGCCACCAGTATATTCCCAATGACCAAGTCATACGTTTATTCTGTACCTGTAAGTATTAAACCAATGTTAGTGTCTGTGGGCTTGTTTCCTGATTGGCCTGGTATGAATTGCTTGCTGCAAGTGAAGCCCACTTCTCCTCCATGTAGTCACTGTGAAGACGAAGAAAGGAGCACCTACACTGGGGTGCAACACTTTGAAGCCATTCTTTTGTTATTGATTAAGATTCTCAACATATTTAAATATCCCTCTGAGGTCTTGTTTTCAAGGTACTATCCATTTTAATGCTATCTCTGGATGTTGTCCAACTCTCCACCCTGCATCTGTCTTCACATGAAGAGCTCTAAACTCATAGCAGGCCGCTTGTCCAAAGCTGCTGTAGTAGAATCAGACAGAGAAGTTCAATGGTCATAACTCTACTGGCAGGATTAATTATAAATACCAGCCACAAGCTTTCTAGCTCTGTTCACCCTTTATTATTCAGAAAGTGCATAATCTAAAAAGTTTTATTTGTTTACATTCCACCTCATTCTAGAGAGTATGATGGATGAGATTATTTAAAATGCACGAAGGGTCAGCAACATATAAGGCATGACTTCAGCAGAAGCACAGAACTTCATGTTTTCCATCAGTTCCATTATAAACATTTTTAAGATCTTCTTATTAAAATAACAAGAACAGTGCTTACACCCATACGTGTCACTAAAAGTGATGGTGAAGATGCAATACAACAAAGAACGAGCACATTCCTTGATCTCCCTTTGTTAATCTTTTATTGACGTGCCATCGACTCCGCTTGCACTCTGTTCATTGTGACCTGGCTGTCTTGGCCCCCACAGGCTGGCATGACCTGCTTTTCCAGCAAACACTCCAATAATCCCTTTACCCACCCTAAGTCCCAGTCAGACTGAACTACATTCTGTTTGCCTCCGAAACTGTTGCTGCACTAGCTCTCTGCCTTACTTTCATTTCCTCTGTCCTCAAATGCATTTCTTCCTCATTCAAAACAGTTTCAGCTGTCAAAGACCAATGTGAAAATCTCCTCTGCTTAAAAATCCTCTTTCTGGCCCGAAGCTGCCCTTTGTCTTTTCTCTTAATTCCCAGAGCGCTCCGTGGCACTATCCCATTCTGTAAGACATTACCTGACGTGTGTGTCTTACTTATATCACATTCCTGAGACTGGGGTTAGCATGTTGTGTTCGCTATGCTTCTGACAGCTTTCTGCCAAACAGTCATGCAGCAAGTCATCGAACTGCCCAAAAATACGTACCAGGCACTGAAGTGGGTATTGGAAACATAACTATATACAAAGTTGACTTGGTACCTGTCCTTGAGGAACATCTGAACAGGGAGAACTACTAAAAATACAATGGCCCTGGTTTCACAGGAAGCAGAGGCTTCTTGGGCTGCTGTAGGAGACACAGGAAGTGCTTTTAACGCTGACTTCAGCATCAGGGAACTCTGTTGAGGACTAATATGCAAGTATTTAACCAAGAGAGCAGGCCTGGTGGTGGTGATTGTAGGTCGTGAAAACACCAGGAGAAACAGCACTGTTTCAAAGCATCATGGGGGGTGGGAGGATGGGAGGGGAAAGGGTGAGAATGAATGCAGCTAAACTCAGAGGTTTGGCTGAGAGGTAAGCAGAAGCCAGGTCATGACAGGCCCTTTATACATAACCGAGTTCAGATATCAGACTGAGGACTATGCCAAGCCACGGAGTGTTAATCAGAGTCTGCGTTTTCACATGCTCCCTCTGGCTTTAGTGCAGAGATGAGGCTGCAAGAGAGCAGGACAAGGAATAGAGACCAATGAGCAGCCTCTAGCAGTAATCCAGGCAAGTCTCATAGGTGGTGGGCTAGGAGGTTTACGCCCATATATTTTAAACAAGTGTAATTTGCCAAATTCCCATTCAAATGCATATCTCCCAGCTCTCACACCCTCCAAGAAAAAATTTTAAGTGAAACTAACAGAAAATATGCAAGTCCGCATATGATCAAGAGGCCTCTGACTGTCCTGTGCCAGACTGCCTCTTCCAACATCTGGATTTTTAATACACCTGGTAACACTTAAGCATTTCAACCCTAATTGTCATGGAGAAATTCACTGGTTTCCAAGTGTTAAGGTAGTTCATGGTTCATATGCTCAATCAATCAATACTGCAAGCATTTTTATTTTTGCAACAGGCATAATTACAATATTTAGTTGATAAGCAGTGATGACAGACATATAGAGAAAATATATGCAAGAAAACCCACTACCAAGGAATTACGCCATTTTCTCCTTTTCACCCTCCTTTGAGCTAGGGCGAAACCAGCAGGACATTTGCTCCTGCTTTTGTTTAAAACTGACTGGGAGATGAGAAACAGTCGAGAACCCACTACATTGGGAGTTTATCTCTTTGGTCAGGAAATAGCACAGAATTCCCTGTGCAGTATAAATCTGTTTTAGAATGGCAGAAAAAAAGAAATGGAAAGTACACCACGTGATATGCCCCTAACGGTGATAGCCTACACCATCCCCCATCATCACTCCCAGGTCACAGAGAAATCAGTGCTCTCTTCCTTGTCAATAACATGGTGAGGAATAAGGAATCATCTTAGTGGCTACTATAGCAGCTAATTAACTTACAAAAAAAGAAGAACTATAAATAAACCATCCTGAAAGGGGCAATCCTTTTTGGCAAATGTTCTCTATTATCTAACTGACCCCAAATTAACTAATTTAACTCACTCAGTTACCTGAGCACATACAGCCATTAAACCAGATACATAATCACTTTGTCTTGAACTCCACACAAAGAAATCATATTACTCATGTCATTGTTCTCTGGATTTCTAATGTAGATGCTGCCATTTGTTTATTTGTTTAGTCTTAATAGATGAGGTCACCTTATATATTGTGACACTGCTCTATGACAAAATATTTGGGTCTGATTTGCCTTTTTACTTCTTTATAAGCTAGGGGTGCAAAATTTACTTTTTAGGAGTTGACTGACTTTGCCCAGAGACTTGTTAGGCTCCTAACTTTCATAAAGAGGTAGCAATTGTCCCTCTTTTCACAGATTTTTCTCAGCTAACCAATAGAGGACAAAGCAACACATAGCTATAGACAAGATTAAGTTGCAAACCCCTGCTATTTGTCAGGAAAATAACTTGGCTTCTTTGCTTCTCAGTAGAAGACTGAAGGATATACAATCGATCTATTCTTTTAGCTCTTCAAAAATCTTTACTGGATTACGTCTGGTAAATGAATTATGTAATTGGATGGTGTCCTATTGGTTTCCTGGTTAAACTAATTTTTACCGAATGTGCTTTAACAGTCTCTCATCAGCTTATGTTGAGAGACAAGGAGGACAGTATGTAAGAGTGCCCTACAAAACTCACAGCTATATTTACGCTAAGGATGCCATCAAATATATTGTTTCTTAGATTACCCAGTGACTTCTTTAAGAGGACCCATAGTATAAATTTCTGATAGGTCTTAGTGCTGGAAAGAGCTGTGTTTTCCACCCCAGACAATTGGATTCATTTTGCTATTTTACAGGCACAGTGAACCAGGAGCCTGGTAATGTTTCTGTCTTTGTGTTAGCTGCTAGAAAGCTTACAGCCACATTGGTGGTTCCCAGATTTACACTAGGTCACTTTATGCATTATTTTATATTATTACTAAAGGAAACCATAATTATTTAAGAAAAAAAATGAAAATTCTGATTTAAAAAAAAGAATATAAAAGTTATTTGTACTCTCACTACTCCCAGATGGTCATTGTTAATATTTTGTTACATTTCTTAAAATCTTACTTCTGTGCATGTCCTTTCTTCTTTTTTAACAAAAAAGAAATCATACTACACACCACTTTATAACTTGCTCTTTTTACTGAATAATATATTGTGAGCAGAATTTACATATTACTAAATGTTCTTCTACAATATTTCAGACTGTTGAGAATAAATAAATGTTCCATAGATGTATCATCTGTTCAACCACTCCCTTAAAATTGACTATTTATACACTTTCAATTTATGTTATAAATATGTTCTGATGAATATCTTCATAATAGTAGCTTCTATTATTTTCTTAAGAATAATTTTCTAGAAAAATTGGGTCAAAATACATGCAGAATTATAAGGTTCTTCTTAGAAGTTAATTAAGAAAATTGCTCTTTAGAAAGGCTGCAAGTTTTTAATCTGACCAGGAATTTTATGAAATGACACATGATGTCAGTTACAGAGATTTTGGATTGTTTGACAACTCAAGCCGTGTACACACACCACACATGCTCATTCACAGAAACACAGACTATCTGTGTCTGTTGTTAGGCATATTGTAACAGATACAACGGGGCAGCTGCCAGTTTGCCATGGCTTCTTCTCTGAGACGAGTCTGGCAAGGAAAGACTCCGCAAGGATGGTTCCAGTTTCCATGTCTCTGCTTGATGATCCTGGCTAAAGATACTTAAAAGTGAACATTTGAACTAAGACCAC
Source organism: Saccopteryx leptura (assembly GCF_036850995.1). NCBI lineage: Eukaryota > Metazoa > Chordata > Mammalia > Chiroptera > Emballonuridae > Saccopteryx > Saccopteryx leptura. Next base: position 36,161,517 of record NC_089509.1, read on the forward strand.
TTTACTCTTTCTCTTGGAAATCTCATTTAAAAAAAGAAACATGGAAACCACAAATTGTTGAAACCTACCGTTAATTGAAGGACCCCACGAAAATACTCATATATTCTTACGTTGAAATCATGAGAGCTGCACAACCCTCCCTTTTCTGAGACTCAGTTTCTGTCACTACCAGCTCAAGCTAACCCGGCCAATGAATAATGGTTAAAACAGTAACAAAACTAACAATTATGAGATGTTTACAATGAAACAGACAGCATTTGAAAAGTTCTGTATTAACTCACTTTCTAACAGTCTTCTGAGGTAGGTAATGTGAATATCTTGATTTTAGGGATGAGGAAATCGAAGCAAAGAGAAGGTAAATGATTTGCCCATTTGCCCAAGGTCACGTAGCTCATACGTGGCAGTGTTGGAATTTTGAATTAGATTAGTTTAGCTGCAAAGCCCATTTGCTTATTTATTACACTGGTGTGGACACCACTCCTTTGGAGTTCATGAAAACCTCATGTCACCACACCTAAAGGACAATGTTGTCACCATGACTAGCATGTGCATAGCTCCTGCTACTACTCCAAGGCTAGTTTGCCCCAGAGATTAGCAAACTGATTAGGGGAGGCTGTTCAACAGGTTCTGCTGAACGTCTTCTAGAATAGGAAGGCTCATCTGCTCTACTACACTGATCATATTCTCACTCCGTGGCTAAATAGAGGTTGAGTGTAGTTGCCTTTACTGGCATCTTACATACATTTGCCCTCACTGATGCAGGAAAGGGTATGATTTAGACCTCAAAGTTGGGGGATTATTATTATTATAATTACATGGAGAGATCATTCAGGCCTCACCTGGAAAGTAGAAGCTTGGAAGAGAGCCTGAGAAACACTATGCCAAGAGGCAAGAAAGAGATTACCCTGCACAATTCTAAGCAGTAATAATAAACATACTTATTGAATTGGCAGGAATTAAAGTATCAGATTGTTGTTTCTGCTTACATAATTTGTATCATAATTATTTACATTATTGAGGTCCTTGGAGGTGAATGCATTTTCAGTAGCAAACTTGACATTGCTGGATGGAGACTACAAGGGGATAGAGTGAATTTTGGTGATGATTTCTCCAGTGGCATCCTACAATAGCTTTACACCTCTTGATAAAAATCAAACCAGTACTTCTTTAATTTAATCACCTCCCTCCAATTTTTGTGTCTCCTGACCATGGTCACTGATGGCACCCTCGTTGCTATTTAGACCAACCAAAAGTGCCTGGGCCACTGAGCACCCTCACCCAACCTATGCAGAAGCCACTGGTGCCTGCTTTCCTGACATTAAGTTTCCTGAGAAGAGTGCCATCTCCTTTCCTGCACCCTCAGAGAGCACAGGTGCACAGGCCTCTTAGATTAGTTACTTCCCATGCCATGACCGCCTCAGCCTGAGAACAATGTACCAAGTGGCATGCAAAGTCATTTTCTTTTCCTCTCCTGGCCCATCATCTTTGAACCAGCTTTGTTCACCTAGGCTGTCCTCTGTCCCTGGAGACGCAGGATCTCTCCTGTGGACAGACAGCCTCTCCACCAGACATTCCAGACAGGTCTGAAGACATGGGTAAATACTGGTTAATCTCAGACTGAGATTGTTTCTATTATATCTATTATCATGAGTGCTATTATCCTATCATCATCATTATCATCATCATTATGTTAATTATGACAATGATGATGAACTGGGGTATATTAGTGACGCTTACCACGTCTCAGACCACGTGGAGAAAATTAGATGCACTCACTTCCTCCATCTCCTTTTTCCAATATAAAACATTTCTAAAGACCTCCAGTATTTAATAAGCCCAGCACAGCAATTTTCTTCTTTAAAATAAACATAATGGATGGTACATACTGAAGAAAAGATATATGCAATACACTTAGCACTGACATTTCCTCTTGTGCAAGCATATAATAGAGCCTGCAGATTAGAAAAATAAGAAGAAAAAAAACCTTCAAAATGGACTCTGTGAGATATTTGCATCAGGAGCTAAGAAATCTGGGTTTTAATCACACCTCGCCCTTTATTTCACTGTGTACATTTGGAAAAAGCTCAGAACCACACAAGACTTCAGGTTCCTTATTAATAAAACACTAATAATGCAGGTTGTTTTGAGAAACAAGATCAAAGTGAGTGCTTAACAAATAATTCTTTTCATCCTAATTTTTTATTACTCCCCAGGAATTAATCAAATATCATGTTAAATGTCAGCTTCCGAAGGTTGCTATCAAAGTTATGAGTTTGAGACTCACAGAAAATACACTGACTGAGAGACAGAGAAATATAATAAGATTTTTAAAGGGAACGCTCAAAACATCTCATCACCAGTGTTACTGATATAAAAATCCTATAGATCATGGCTGTGAGTAAAATGATTAGCTCTCTATTTGTGAATATTTATCTACGCATCTAAACATCTATCCATCCATCTCTCTGTTCAACCATGTATGTAGCTAGCTAGCTATCTTTGTTGGTTTTATTTCCACCACAACCACACAACCACAGTCATTTTGGTCCCATGACTAGGGAGTTGTAACTAAAGCTCTAAGAGCTATAGAAACAAGTGAGCGGTGTGAATACAGTAAAAAGGACTGCCCTGTTTTCCCTTTTCCACCTCTCCTTCTAGCTCGCCCAGCTTCACTCCACTCCTCTCCTATAGATGTCTATACATCACTGACAAGATTCTTCTGATAGCAATGACTGCCATGATAAATACTTTAGTTTAGATATTATTTAAAGGGGTTTGGAGTACTTGGGATTTGCCCAAGGCTACTCATTCTTTTTATTTTAAAAAATCTTTATATTAAGAAGAATGTGTTGAGCACTGTGCTTGAAACTGTGAAGAATGAAAAGATTAATTACATATAAATGCTGTCCTCAGAGAACTAGTATTTGAGACTGTATTGGAGAATGGGATTTACACATCTATAACAATGTGTGTGTGTGTGTGTGTGTGTGTGTGTGTGTGTCTATTGCTTCATAACAAATTACCCTCAAACTTAGAAGCTTAAGACAATACCCATTTCTTATCTCACAGTTTCTGCGGGTCATGAATTTGGGAGTGGCTTAGCTACATAGTTCTGATTCAGGGTCTCTCGTGAGGTTGAACCTTGTCACCTGGGGTGAAAGCTTGACTACGGTGGAAGATCTGCTTCCACAGTGGTTTCTTCACGTGGCTGATAGCAAGAGGCCTTGGTTCCTTGCCAGACAGACTTCTCCAGAGAGCTATTTGAGCATCCTCACAACAAGAAATTTGCTCTCCCCAGAGCAAGCGACCTGGGAGAAAAGAAACATGGAAGCTGCACTGTTCTTGATGGCTTGTCCTTGGAAGTCGCACATCATCATTTCCCAAATATCCTGTTGGTTTTTGCAGGTCAGCTCTATTTAATTTGGGAAGGCACCACATAAGAGCATGAATGGCAGAAAGCAGGGGGCACAGGGAGTTATCCTGCAGGCTGACCAGCACAGTAAGTAATGGAGTCTTCTTAGATCTCATTCACCTCCGGGTCAAGGTCACATTGATATTTCAAACTTTACCAGCTCTTGCTTCAATCACTGACCAAACATCCCAAACTTTTAAAAGTCTCCTTTCTTCTGCAGTATTGCTGAGAGTTCCTAGAGAAGTAGCAACACTGCTATAGGGAGTCATTCTCCTGCCTAGTGTCCCAGCCACATTCCTTCACCAAGCATTGCCACTGAGGCAATGGAGCCTTGGGTGTCAAACCAGACAGAGCTGGTTTCAAAGTCAAGAGATTCCTCTCTACTCAGGATCTCAATTCCCCTACAGTAACAGAGTTTTGTTGTTGTTTTTTTTAGTGATATGATACCATGATTTATAATATATATTTGGTCTTCATCCCTAATTCTGGCTCAGAGTACATAAAACCATTTGGAATTTCTTAAGCAGCAAGGGCAGTAAAGGTATCTTTTGTTATGTTAATAAGGCGAGTTTTACAGCATGGTATTGGCAGAAAAATAGACACTCAGACCAATGGAACAGAATAGAAAGCCCAGAAATAAAACCACATATATATGGTCAAATAATCTTTGATAAAGGGGCCAACAACACACAATGGAGAAAAGAAAGCCTCTTCAACAAATGGTGTTGGGAAAACTGGAAAGCCACATGCAAAAGAATGAAACTCGACTACAGCCTGTCCCCGTGTACTAAAATTAATTCAAAATGGTTCAAAGACCTAAATATAAGACCTGAAACAATAAAGTACATAGAAGAAGACATAGGTACTAAACTCATGGACCTAGGTTTTAAAGAACATTTTATGAACTTGACTCCAATGGCAAGAGAAGTGAAGGCAAAGATAAATGAATGGGACTACATCAGAATAAAAAGTTTTTGCTCAGCAAGAGAAACTGATATAAAAATAAACAGACAGCCAACTAAATGGGAAATGATATTTTCAAACAACAGCTCCGATAAGGGCCTAATTTCCAAAATTTACAAAGAACTCATAAAACTCAACAACAAACAAACAAACAATCCAATAAAAAAATGGGAAGAAGACATGAATAGACACTTCTCCCAGGAAGAGATACAAATGGCCAACAGATATATGAAAAAATGCTCAGCTTCATTAGTTATTAGGGAAATGCAAATCAAAACTACAATGAGATACCACCTCACACCTGTTAGATTAGCTATGATCAACAAGACGGGTAATAGCAAATGTTGGAGAGGCTGTGGAGAAAAAGGAACCCTCATTCACTGTTGGTGGGACTGTAAGGTAGTACAACCATTATGGAGGAAAGTATGGTGGTTCCTCAAAAAACTGCAAATAGAACTACCTTATGACCCAGCAATCCCTCTACTGGGTATATACCCCCAAAACTCAGAAACATTGATACGTGAAGACACATGTAGCCCCATGTTCATTGCAGCACTGTTCACAGTGGCCAAGACATGGAAACAACCAAAAAGCCCTTCAATAGAAGACTGGATAAAGAAGATGTGGCACATATACACTATGGAATACTACTCAGCCATAAGAAACGATGACATCAGATCATTTACAGCAAAATGGTGGGATCTTGATAACATTATAAGGAGTGAAATAAGTAAATCAGAAAAAAACAAGAACTACATGATTCCATACATTGGTGGAACATAAAAATGAGACTAAGAGACATGGACAAGAGTGTGGTGGTTACCAGGGGTGGGGGGAGGGAGGGCAGGGGGAGAGTTAGGGGGAGGGGGAGGGGCACAGAGAACTAGACAGAGGGTGGCGAAGGACAATCTGACTTTGGGCGAGGGGTATGCAACATATTTAATGACAAAATAACCTAGACATGTTTTCTTTGAATATATGTACCCTGATTTATTAATGTCATCCCATTACCATTAATAAAAATTTATTTAAAAAAAAAAAAAAAAAAAAAAAAAAAAAAATAAGGCGAGTTTTAGACTGCACCTAAAGATGGGAGCTGGTTGCCCTTGGAGCCAGCCATGAGATTAGAGGGTTAGAACTTTTATCACTTGCCATGTCCCTCCCCCACAAGGACAGAGGGTTTAGAGATTGAGTTCAATCACCAATGGTGAATGACTTGATCAACTGTGTCTATGCAATGCAGCCTTTATGGAAACCCCAAAGCCTGGGGTTCCGAGCCCAGGCTGGTGAGCACACGGAGAGGCGGGAGAGTGGTGTGCCTGGAGAGCACGTCGCAGCTCTGTGGCTTCTCCCACGCCTTGCCCTGCATGTCTCCTCCAACTGGCTCTTCCTGAGTTAGGTCCTTTTATAATCAACCTGTAGTTTAAGGAGCAAACTGCTTCTGTGAGTTCTGTGAGCTGCCCTAGCAAATTCATTGAACCTAAGTAGGGGTCAATTGGTCAGAACAAGAGTTGACAATCTGGACTTGCAACTGGTGTCTGAACGGGTGCAGGAGGGCTGTCTTCGAGGACTGAACCCTTAACCCATGGAATCTGATGCTGTCCCCAGGCCATGTTACAACTGAGTTGAATTGTAAGCCACAGCTAGGATCTGAGAACTGCTTGCTGGTGGTGGGAGACCACCCACCCAACATTGAAATTTGTGCAGAACACCTTTATGGGGTCAGCCATCACTCTTGAGTCCTTCCTCCCTTAGCTTATATTCTTTTCCATAAGGCTCCTCAACCTTCATGCAAATAAGCCTGTGTTACCTATTTGCCAGACAAGCCCAGAGATGTCTGTGTTTCTTAGACTAAGCATTTCTACCCTATTCTATCCCTTAAAACCTGATATATTTACAAAAATAAAATAGAGTTTAAAATACCCTAAGAGAGAGGAACATTCTGATACATTTGCCAAATCTCCAGCCTAGGTAAATTTCCATTCCTGCTACTCTTATTTGCCATTAGATCCGTGAAGGCTCAATTCCTGCCCATCAGTCACAGGGTGCTAACCTGTAGTGATAAACCCTGCAGCAATGCATGCTGGATGAACAAACAGCTCAACAGCTCCTTTGGTTTAATGACTATGGAAATGCTTCCTAAATTTAACACAGAAGCTGGTTCTGCACACACACGTCACAGGAAAAGCCAAAAGCAAAATTTAAGGATACTGTAGTAAACTCACCGTTATTTTTATAACCTTCCCCCTTATAGAAAAAAATATTGTATATTTAGTCATTCACTTAGGTTTTCCTCAGTGAAGCCTACTTTGAGCAGAAAGCGGGAATGAACTGTATGAAACTTGACACTGTCCCTGGAGCCCTTAACAGAAAGGGTCCTATGTTGGTCCTGTTCCTGATCAACAGCTCAGTGTCTTAGTCAAAGTTTCTGTCACAGTGGGAGCCAGAAAACATCCAGAATAGAAGTAAAATGGCTCAAGACACACTTTTAATAAAATATATATATATTGTACTATAGGCATCCAAGATAATTATAAATAAAGCAGGTTCCCATCTGATTTTTAAAGTTTTACATAGTAGAAACTCTCATTGATGGGACTAGTTGAAAATGTGAATTCCTGTATTCAATTAGACATTTTCAGCATTCAGCATCATCATGGCAGAAGTCTAGCTTTGCTCAGCAAGACTTTTTCATAACAAAAATAAAGATCAATTGTGCTACTAAGAATGTTTCAATACCTTAAATGGTCTGCAGGATCACATCAAACCATTAACACCCCAGGAATTAATTTGGGTGCATTCATTTTTCCATAGCTGTCATGACAAACTACCACAATACCTATTTTACTATTTCAGTTTTGTAGGTCAGAAGTGCAGTTACAGCATGCCTCAGCTGGTTCCCCTTCTCTTAGAATATCACAAGGCTGAAATCAAGATGTTGGCAGGGCTGTCTTCTTTCCTGGAGACTGGGGATGAGTCTCCTTCCAAACTCATTTATGTTGTCGACTAAACTCAGTCTCTCGTGTTGTGGGACCCAGGTTCTCATTTCTTCGCTGATTGACCATCGGGGACTGGCCTTAGATCCTAGAGATCTCTCTCTGGTTCTCCTTGTACAAGATCTTTCCCATAATCAAGCATCTGACTTCCTCTTCTGCCTTTAGATGGGAAAAAAGCTTTGCTTTTAAGGACTGATGTGATTATATTGGGCTCACTTGATAATTCAGGGTGCTTTCCTTATCTTAAAGTCAGCTGGTTAGTGACCTCAATTACATCTGCAAAGTCTCTTTTGCCATGTAGGTAACATTCACTGGTGTGACATAAGAGAGTGAAAGTCATGGGAACAAATCTTTGCCTACCACGAGGGGAAGAGTGTAGAGGATTTTCCCTTAAAAATAGCTATTTCTCTAATACTTGAACATTTTTTCTTATTATAAGCATGAGTTTCATAGTTTTAAAAGCTTTTTAAAAATATTTAAACAACTGTCTATATTCAAACATATTCAATTTTTTTCAGAGTCCCTCATTCATAAATATAAATTGCATTCTTATCTGTTAATTTAAATAAGGAAATCCACTAGCTATCATTGCTTGGCTTAATTTGATTTAAGGTGGGCACTTTAAAGTTATAAATTATATCCGTGAAGGTTTTCACAAAGGAATATTTTCCCCAAAGGTGTATTACTGGCATCACATACAGAATTAAAAATGTATCTCCAAATGTGATCAAACACTATTATGAGAGAAAAAAGTGTTATGTATCTAATTAAACAATCAACATTTTAAAACACCCATTATTGTACTCTCAGCAGTAAGTATCGTGAGATATACAAAAGAGGGAAGTGACCCCATGTTACTTGAAATCTCACTGGAAGACAAAGATAAGAAACAAAATAATAACAACATACTCTCCTGGGATAGTACAATTTGTATCCCTGTAGTTCAGAAGACAGGAGTACTGCCTGTAAAGGGGGTGTGTCCTAAAACAGGGAAAATTTGAGCTTGGTAATAATGTTCTTTCTGAATCACTGTCTATCAGTTCATTTCACCCAAATAGGAGGTCTGGTTTGAGCCTAGCCTCCTAAATCCCAAGGGAGGGAGCAGCTGCTGGGTCACTATGTCCCAACCTCCTCTTACCCCTCCAGCGCAAATTCTTCAGGGCTGTCACACAGATGGCTACAGAGTCAATCCATGCAAATGACAATGGAGTTGGCTATTCCAGGTCAAAAAGCCAGAAATTATCACAATAAACTTAATGCCTGTTTCACGTGTTATTTAGCGCTTAGGGATAAAATGTGAACTAAGCAGCTAAATAGGTCAACAGCCAAATATTCTACTTCTATCATACTCTCTTATAACCTTTAAAATACCGTCAGCTTGGCCTTCCGCCCTTCTGAGCTGACTAAGGGCCCTGGCAGTGCACAGAGGTGGTTATACACAGCTTGTCTTTTCACATCATTACAAGGCGTCCCCAACTTCCTGGAAATATTTTTCCAGCAGTTTAAAATAATTTCTAAAGGAAGTTAAAAGGCTGCTCAAACAATGTCCATCTCTCCTCGCCAGCTATCAAACATAATTTGACTTTGGCTAAAAATGTTGTTTATCATAATCCACCCCAGAAGAGGTGATTAGCCAAAGTCAAATACTTCAATGCCTGCTATTCTCAGTCCTGTTACATTTGCCAAAATTCTGAATAATTTAGTAAAAGAACACAGAGTGCCTCTTAGATGAAGCTATCTGTGCCACTCAAAAAGGCTGGAATCTGAGACCATAACATGTTGGGTGTTTAGTCCTGTCAGACTATCATTATTAATAACAGCACTGTGATTAGCTTAATAAAAATTAATTTTTTTTGTCTTTTTATAGCATTCTGTAATTTAGATAGCCTCACGACACTTTACATGGTAATATGTAGCACAGCAGTTTCATTGTCTAGCATTAAAAAGAGTGGAAAGAGCATTAGTTTTAAAGTCAGACATTAACTGGGCTCAAAAGTAAACTGAGTCCTTCACCAGCTATAAGATGGTAAGCAATTCAACTAACTTCTCTGGACCTAACTTTCTCATCAGTGATGTGGGACTTAGAAATATTTCTTTCTCAGGTAAATATTACTGAACTGAAGAGCTGAAATACATTGAGGTACATAACAAGAACTTAGTAAGAGATACTGTGATTTCCTTCTCATAGGATAAAGACATCGAAATTCAGATACTGGATTATTTATCCAAAATTTTACAACAAAGAAATGGAGGAGACAGGCTAGAATTTAAATGGGGGGTCCTAGTAAAATAAGATGTGTCTCTGTGTTCTCTTACATTCAGAGGAAGTAAATAGGTGGGAGAGATGGGCAGATTGAAATCTGGTGTCAATATTCATTTTCTCCCAACATCAGGAAGATCACAGAACCACTTGCGTGTAGAATTTCTACAAAGTCATGAACCAGAATGTCATTGGGGCCAATCTTCTAAGTCATTCAATGGCTGGACACAACACTTTCTTAAGGAACTGCTTTCACTCAAGGCAGAAGACACATGCATCCTTCCCAAGTGGCAAAGTTATCTCTCCTCCACAAATGAGTCCCCTCTGGGATCAGATGTGAGCAAAAGAAGTGATCGGGAAACGCAGAGAGAAAAGGAGGCTACTTTGAGGCTTAATGTAAGCTCTTTTTCAGGAACTGTGAAGCATGCAATGCCATCATAATGTAAAATGCATTAAACTGTCAAAGTGAAGATCCTGTCTTCAATCATGTAAAGTCCCTCAAGATTTCCATGGTAAATTTTGCATTAAGAAATCTCCTGACCCTCTCCACTACCCCCACCCCCACCCCCAACCCCACCAAAAAAAGAATTGCCTTAAAAAGAACAAGAAGCTAGAGTATTTTAATAAAATGGGTGCCACATGAATGTACACCAAGTAAAACTGCTAAATCTTTTCTTCCCCTCCCTTTCTTTTTAAGTGAGATAAGGAAAGATATAAAAAGACAGATTCTCACATGTGCCCCAACCAAGATCCACCTGGCAACCCCTTTCTGGAGCCAATACAAGAATCAACTGAGCTACCATCAGCCCCTGCCCTCACCCAGGGCTAACTCTCGAACCAATCAAACCACCGGCTGCAGGAGGAGAAGAAGAAGAGAAGAGGGAGAGAGAGGAGGAGAGAAGCAGACAGTTGCTTCTCATGTGTGCCCTAACCGGGGGTCAAACCAGGACATCTGCAGGCTGGGCTGGTGCTCTGTTCACTGAGCCAACCGGCCAGAACCTCAAAACTTTTTCTTAAGTTAAAAAGACTTAAACCCAAAATTCCATGAGTAGTTCCATTAAGAAATTCTGTAAGTAGTTTAATTAGGTACTATTTTGCTTTATAATACCAAAAAAAAAAAAAAATCAAAATGCAGTGACTAGGTATTTATAATCATTTACTAGGATTTTCTTATTTTAAGCCTAGTGTTGAAGTTATTAGATTAAATTGATCATTTAAGAAAGCTTTGCAAATGTCCTTAGAAATAGATATATATCTCTATTAGATATTTTTATATTTGATATTTTTTCCTTTTGAAGATATAGTACACTGATAATCACTGTTTAGAAAGTTCTAATTTTAGATCCCATGGCATTTTAAAATAGAGATTTTTCTTTTATTAATAAAAGACTTACTGATAAAAAACAGATGTGCTGGCTTTATAGACACAATGAAAACAACAACTGAGTAATGTCTGCTTTTCTCTTTTTCTTCCCTTCCTTTTTTATTGTAGTTTTTTATAGTCCAGCAGCATAATTATAAAAACTTGAGTCTTAAAAATTAAACTGAAATCTCAAGGCTTTGGTGAATGTGAACTCCCACACCCTCTCTACATGCTACATTCTCTTGCCTCTGGTTTCTAGTTATCTTAACGGGTGTCTATTGTCTACGGATGATAACAGAAAAATCACTCATAATTGCTGAGCCACAGAGAACTGTATTAAAGAATCCAAACAGATCCTTTGTCAACTATAGAAGATCTCAAGAATATTGTGTTCAATGACTGTTTTTTAAACTTTGTAGATTTTGCATTCATGCTCAGTTCACAATGTCTGTATTTTGTCTCATGCCTACAAATTATGCCCATCCTATATTAATAAAAGCTCATTTTAAAAGCTGAAAATCTAGTGTGCAGAGCCTAAAGTCTGAAAAGACTAAACTAAAATTATCCATGGGTTTAATGAGAAGTGAAACTATCCAGTCCTAAACATTTTCATAGATTTTTTATTAGAAGCAAGAGGTAATTAATCAGGAATTTTTATTATTGCCTGAATTTCTGGTGATATAACCTGTGTTTGTAGAAAAATGTATTGCATCAACTGCTGAAGTCTACAGGCCTAATTATTTAGGGTATTGTTGAACAAAACAAGAATAACTACAAAGACAGCAGCCATACTAATGAGCACAACAAACACATTCATAGTTTTCATACCAAATTAATTGTCTGCAGTCTGTAAATGAAAACATATTGTGTTACAGAGATTTTCAAGCATTTTAAAAACAATAAAAGTTTGTTTATGTGAAATCTTAGAACCTCAATAATTAAAACAATTTTAAAAGTCTAGATGTATTCACTAAAGTGGACCCCAGTGCAAACGGCTCAACTTCACTCGCTAAAGATTTCTTCTGAAGCACATCTAGAAAAGTCAAGAAATCAGCAGTTAGAAGACCTGAATTCTAATATGAAGACTCTGGAGATCTGAAATCTACTCCTACCACTGCCACCAAGAAACTGGGTGACATTGATTAGGCCACTCAATTGCTGTGAGCACATTCTTCCAGAAAAGAGGTTGGATGAGCTCCAGCATCTACTCCAACACCAATACTCAGTGAAGAGGACGTTTGGGGGCATGGTTTTCTTATGTTAACATCTTTTAGCAGCATTCAAATCTGTATAAGATTTCAGCAATTGAATTTGTGCACAAAAAGTTAGTTGTTTTGTTATATTTCCTTTATCTCTTCTACACTGACTGATTTAGGATTTAACAGTGCAAAAAGTTTGTTGTTACATACACTGCCTTTAAAAACACCATAACCGTGTTTAAATGATATGCAATGGAGTCACTAATCTTTCTGGCCCTCAGTTTTATTTGTGGTTTCCAGACAATTTCAGAATTTACTTCTAAAAGTCAGACTGATTTTTTGACATATTCTTGAAGTTCAGGTTTTTGTTCCTGCTTCTTATTTCAAAGTCACATATACTGTTTAAGAAACTCACACTAATAGAATTATACTCTTTTTAGTGTATACCCACAAAACTGATGACTCTTATAACTAGTTGCTATTAGACCAGATAGTGACCCACTCCAGTCTATTAAATATATATACTTAATATACATATATGCTTATGTATGTATACTTACTATACATAATTCATATGGTGAGAAACTTGCGTGGTACTAAAATACTCTGGCCTTGTTTGAGAAGCTCATACGTAAATGTAGAAAGTCTTTCTCTAAGTATATTAATTTTAAATAGCAGTATGAATTAAAAAAAAAATATCTATGCCATGAGGATGAAAATTACACTGATATTTATATTCCAAATATGTCTACAAATACTTCACAAGCAAACAATGACTAAGTTTCCTACACCAGAAGAACACAGCAAAGCCATTGAAAGAAGTGACATTGTCTCCCAAGCTCCCTACCCCAACCTGAATGATGCTTTCCTTAAACTTAAAGGAAGGGGAGTAAAAATTTCCTGACAGGAGTGTGAGCTGTCCTAACAAACCAAAAAATAGGCATTTCCCACCTTCTCTGGAATATTTGTGTAGCCTTCAGTGTAATGGACTCATCTTCTCTTGCATTTATTAAATAGGAGATTCCAGGGTCTACCCTGGACCTGAAGGATGAACAAAGCAAGGGGCAGGGAGAAATCTCTTCTGAATCTGCCATGCATAATTCAGGAGTCTGTGCAGGTTGGTTTTGCTCCATGGAATACTTTCTTGCTTAACATAGACCCAAACACTACTGTTTTTGAGAATTAATATTTGTTTGGGGAATAAGCACATTTATGCATACATATGTGTGTTCATTCTATTCAATAGCTGCCAACTGGATAATCAAAAGATATTATTTTCCATTTTCTTTTGGCATGGATGTTAGCTCCAGACTGGGAGCTTCTAAATCCACTCTATATGTGTCTACTGAACCAAGAATGCAACACACACTTTAGGTTCTCCTGCCAATCCTGTACCAGTCCTGGCCATGAGATCTTACTGAAGCCTGAAATCTCAAAGGCTAGGGAAGTGGAGTGCTGGAAACTACTGGGTTCTGCTACCAAATGAAAGGGAAAGGTGATATTGAGCCTAACAAAAGCAAAGATACATCCTGTAGAGTTTGTTTTTTGTTTGTTTGTTAAGGAAAGAGACATTTTTTTCTTACTGGAAGGGGATAATAAGGTCAAGGAGCAGGATAGGAACTGGGACATTTGCTGAGACAACACTCAAAAAGCATTTAAATGCCTGGTTTTTTTTCTTTCGATGATAAGAACTCTTACTTGAGGCACAAAATTAAAATTTTTCTCTTCTTACAATGTAGTTCTTTCTAGTTTCCCCAACACATTAGACAAGTTGTATATGCGTAGTCAGTGTACATTTGGAAGAGTGGAAAACCAAGAAGCAGGGCAGGAAAAGAAACTATAGATGGCTTTGAGCACCCTTCTGGAAGCTTTTGAGAAGTCTATTATCTAAGGCAGTAATCAGAGCAAAGTAAATGAAGGATGACAGTGCAACTGGAACCAACAAGGTAGGACTGGCCTTGAAAGCAGATTTAGCAGATGACTCAAGAGCTAAGGTGCAACTAACTCTCATTCTCCCAAACATTTGTGAGGAAAGCCACTCTTATAGAGAGAAACTGGCATAGGCGGTGGCTGGAACTCCAACGCTGGGCAGGTTTGCGGTGGGATCCTTGAGGTAGAGGGCTTTGTATCTCCCATCACCTATCAAACAGAATTTTTGTCCCAGATTGTTATCACATATTCTAAGATAATTTTTGTACAAATGGACCACAAAGTAGAATACATCCTTTGGAAACGGAGGGAAGGAATTTCAAGTTTATTAGTGAAATCTTAAAATTTTTTTGTTATAGATTTCTTGGAGGCTGACTAAATGATTTCATCCAGATACATAAGAAAACAAGAATAACAACAATTTTCTTTATTTTATTAGGGCAGGCTTTATAAACTAAACACATATATTAGTCTTGAAAAATCACCAATTGCTATAATTTTAACTAGCATGCAGACTACACCTAAGTTGGAGAGATATAATTACAAAACCTATAAAAGCTTTGGGGTTTTTTTTTCTCTAGTTTGCATGAAATAGTAAGAATAAGATAGGTCTCCACTTTTTTACCTATTCTTTCAGCATCAGAAGATAATGATGAATTATGCCCTGATGGCCGCTAGCTGAAATCACACAAGTATGTCACGCACAAACTCCCAGACATTCCCCTCTGTACCTATTTGAGGATCAGCTCTTATAACGTGAAATTTCAAACATTTGTTTGAAATTGTCTTTGGAGTTTGAGTTCAACTAAATTTTTACTAAGTTATTTAAAATGAATTACATGTCAGGGGTCTCCAAACTTTTTACACAGGGGGCCAGTTCACTGTCCCTCAGACCATTGGAGGGCTGCCAAGTACAGTGCTCCTCTCACTGACCACCAATGAAAGAGGTGCCCCTTCCAGAAGTGCAGTGGGGGGCTGGATAAATGGCCTCAGGGGGCCGCATTGTGGCCCGCGGGCCGTAGTTTGGGGATGCCTGGTCTAAATGGATCTTGAATCCTTTAAAGAAAAATGCACCAGATTAATACAAACACAGCACAAGGCTAGGAGAAAACTCTACTTGGTTACGTGAGAAGATCGATCCTGCAGGAAGAATGGAAAAGTAGACGAGTCATGGGCTTCGGCAGCAGGAAAAAACAGAGAGGGCTCTAGAAGGAGGCTGATGGTGACATCAGAACCAGTTCTCTGTCTGCTACACAGAAGTCATATCTGTCCTGCATACCTAAGTGTTTGAAGGGTGGAAATGAGGATGCAACCTTGTGGGGCAACTGCGTTAGGCTTGCTCGCTGGTTTACTGGCTGCAAGCACTTTGCCTGATTGGTACGTGAGCACGTGACAGTACCACATATGTATGGCCTAATAAGGCTGTGGGTGCTTATGCTCAAGGGGACTGTGGATGGTGGATGGTGAGGGGCCATGCTTGCTGTTTGTGTACCAGAAAAGAGGTTCTACCCAGTGCTTTCCAGCTTCCCAGTTTCTCTATCATCTGCCAGAATCCAACGTGGACCTGACTGACCTCAGCTACCGGCATAACAAACCTATCTCTAATCCACAAGATAAATGAAACCAGGCTCTAAAGAAGCTTTGGGCTTCTTTAAAAAAAAAAAGACAGAGAGAGAGAGTTAACAAACTGTCAACTTTTTTTTTTAAGTGGGAAAGAGAGAGACAGACAGAGACAAAGAGAGGACAGACAGAAAAGAAGGGAGAAAGATGAGAAGCACCAATTCTTCGTGGCAACACCTTAGTTGTTCGTTAATTGTTTTCTCATATGTGCCTTAACTGGGGGGCTCCAGCACAGTGAGTGACCCCTTGCTCAAGACAGCAACCATGGGGTCATGGCTATGATCCCAAGCTCAAGCAGGTGAGCCCACACTCAAGCCAGCAACCCTGGGGTTTCGAACCTGGGTCCTCAGCATCCCAGGTCAACATCCTATCCACTGTGCCACTGCCTGGTCAAGCTCAACTTTTTTTTATATTGAGAAAGCTTAGGGTAAAGGAACATCTAGTGGGGATGTTTTGTTTTGTTTTGTTTGGATTATCATGCGTTCATAAAAATAAATGAGCTCTAGCACCTGAAATTGCCTAATGCAGTCAACACTTCTGCAAGCTCGTCCTGTTCTTGAACACAGAGCTGACCTATATTTCCTGGCCTCCCATGAGTTAGGTACTGCCATCTTCTGAGTTCTGGTCAATAAAATGTGAGCAGATACAATGTATGCTGCTTCCCAGCCTGGTCCACAGAACTCCCCACATGCTCCCCGCTCTTGTCTCTTCCACCAGCTGGATGCAGTTGACGATGAGATGCTTTAGGTTCTTGCTTTTCAGATCTGGTCCATGAGTCAGAAGCATTAGCATCACCTGACACTTACTAGATACGCAAAATCCCAGGCCTCCTGAAACAGAATCTGCATTTTAACAAGCTCCCCAGGTGATTCAGATATACACTCAAGTTTGAGACCCAGTGGTCTAGATCAGAGGATGGTATAGCTGCAAAATAAAAAGTGCATGAATCCCTGAATTGTCATGTAGAGGAAAGCAATGAACATCTGCCTTGGATTCGTGAAAAGCTAGGTAACAAACTGTAAGAATAATTATAGTTTTTGCTTCTATTTATTAACACAAATGAGCTTACTCTAACAAAATGCAACAAAGGAAGTCTATTCTGAAATCATCTTGAGCCTTCACTGTCATTCAGGAATTTAAGATATCAACAAAACCCTTAGATGCAACTTGAACTAACCAAGAGGCTATTTTATCACATGATAAATGTCTGCATGGCTCCAAACTGAGGGAGCGTTGGGCTTTTTATTATACTAGCCTATAAGTTGTATAAAATAAAGATGGGAAGCGTCAACCTCTGTCTATTTCCAGATCAAGCTTTCCTTCCTTCCATCATTCCATGTTATCAAGTCCTTTTTAAAAGGACTGGTGTTGGATTCAGCATCCCTTATGGCTTTGAGCATCTATCACTCGAAGAATGAAATCATTCTTCATGGCATATTATGAGGCTTTTTTGTCAGGTAGTTAACTAAACTGGCACCAGTTAACTATGATCTAAACTTTATATTGACAGATCTGGCAATAGACTGACATTCCTTGTACTAATTTTGGCTGTCCAATCTGAAAAAAAAAATATGTTTGAAATATGATTTATCTTAAACTGACAGCAGTCTTCATCAGGGTGCCAGCCACTGGCAGAGGAAAGGGAAGGACCCAGTTTACAATCCTGGCTGAATATGCTTTCAGGGCAGCAATCAAGAATTTGGAGCCTCTGTTCCTCAAAGTCATAATTTCATTTAACAACCAAGCTGGAAGGAAAACAAATGTTTCTTACTAAGCCTCACCATCAGCAATCTATTTTCCTCCCATACCACATTTGTCTTACCTTGTAAAGCCCAGGATTACCATCCCCAAGTCTTTAAAACAATCCCTGATACACACCAACTATTCCAGCAGCTGAGTCGAGTCCCTGAAATGCAATTATAGGGAAAGATCTAATAAGCTGAAGATTAGCAACAGAAATGCAAGCACTGTTAACTATTTCTCTTTGGGGCTGATATGAAAGCCAGAAACTAACCAGCTGAAGGAATAATGACACAGGAGAGACTGACAAAATTGGAAAGATCCATCAGCATAATCATGGTGTGTAAGTGACAGTGTCTGGTGAGCAGCAGAACCATTTGATCATTAGAACCTAAATTGTTACATCTCTCTTTTCCAAATGAAAATGAGATGCAAAAATACATTTAAACATTAACAAGAGGCTGTCTGAAACGTTATCAATATTTCCTAGGCCAATTATGCTTTATTAACAACCCAGAGCTCATGTCTTTAAGTATGTCAACATAATGTGCAAATACATTAATATGTAGCTATTCACAGTCATCTTTTATTTTTGGTACAATTTTATAAGAGGTATGTGTTGTGTGTATAAATTCTAATGAAAAGCGAGATAAAATAGCTCTTGATTTTGTGTTTAAATCCTTGCATTGGTATTTGTGGCAGCAAACGAGATGGAGCAGAGAAGGAGGAGTATATCCTCCCTAGAAGCTAAAATTATTTCCTAGAGCCATCAAGCCAGAGTGAATCAAGTTCTCCTGGGGAAATATACTTCATTCCAATGGGCTGAATTGGACACCATGGTGCCATTAAGTGCATACCAAGTGATCATTTGCCAAAGAGTTAACCTTTGATGTTAAAAAAGAGGGGGGAGGGGGAGCTCCAGTCTCTTTATCTCTGTGAACATTTTTGGCAGCTGAAATGTAAATGCAGAAATGAAAGCACATAAAGGAAAAAACTCAACTTCCGTCCATGGCAAGTCCCAAGTTGCTGAGCTACTGGACCTTTGTTCTTTCACACACTCTGCCCTTGGTCCGCCTTCCTCATGGGTGACCATGCCTCCCACCACTGCTGCCCATCCCATGGGCATCGATGAGGCTCTACTGTGATTTCTTCTAGACCTCTCCTCCCCGACAGCAGCAATCTACTCCTTGCTTCCTTCTTTACCTTCCCTTCTCCATTAAACAAAATTTTCAGGTGGCCTATTTGTTTCCCTCCTCATCATATTGGTTAAAATTTGCCAAAGGCCTGCATGCCGTTAGTGCTCTGAAGCCAGACAGCATTTGTACAACAGAGGCCTTCTGTGTTTTAACCTTACAGAAAGTGGCTGACTCATAGAAGTTAGATGTTGGGACAAAGCCTGGGGCAAGTGAAAGGGGAAGCCAGGGGTATGATTTTAAGTAGACAGGCTTCTTAGCTTGTTTCAAATACTAGAGCTTGATAAAGATGGTTGCTTTTTCTGCACGTGTATAAGCCTGACTTTATCACCAAGAAAGCCTTCATGATTTGTGAATAAAGACAAAACAAAACAAGATAAGGGAAGACAAAAGAAGGGAAGGGAAAGGAACAAGTACAGCTATAAGCCAGGCATATAATAAGTGCTGTTATAGATTTCCCTAATCTCAAATCTTTATTTTGTGCACCTCCTCCCCATTTTATAGGTGATGCTCCTGAGGATTAGAAGCATTAAGAAATTAGCCAAGGTCACAAAGCAGCACAGCTAAAATGAAAACCACCTGTTGGGTCCCAAGTTCAGTCAGTTCCCTTGTGCCTGCCTTGGGCACAGCATACTCTGCCCCGTCAATCTGTCAGATAAATAGAAGGGATCGTTTATTTATCTTAAAGGGAATCTTTCTGAGACCTCACGCTTGGACATAAAACTTTCCTAAGAGTTACCTTTTCTGATGCATCTAAAGTCTATAATTAATTTTCCACTGTCAAATGTAGAGCTCCTACATATTAAAAGTATGCTTTGACCAGTCATCTGTGGTCCTCTTGAATCATGTCAGTATTTCAAACTTCGTCCCATTTAGAAAAACAAGGATTCTTTGTCTGCAATATGTTCAGGATGAGGTTTATAAACTGGTGAAATTCTCTCAAGAAAAACAAGAGAAATAAACTGGGAAAGCGCTTTGGGTGAAGCTGCAGGTCATGAGCAGCATGACAGGCAAGAATTCACATTGAACTTGGCCTCCTCTGACATTAATGCAAATCCTCGCTCTGGCCCCAGAGGGCAGAGAAGCTAGAACTGGGCATGTGACATGATGGATGCTGGCAGCTATGCACTGGCGTGGAGGGCGGGGGATAGGAAAGCAGAAGGGGGCAGTGAATGTAGCCTGTGGGCTCCCTCCTTCTCTTCACCCCTGAGTCCCCCTTTCTGTGCCATGGACAAATCTAGGACTACATAAGGAAGAGAGAGTGGTTTTGTTTTGTTTTTGTTTTTATCTGTCACATTCAACTAGACTGCACATTTAAGGCAGTAGACAGACTCAAGAGAAACACCTCTGAGCAACCAGGAGAGAAAAGGAGGCAGCGCCAAACAATGGAAGGACAGCAGGGCTGAGCACGGGTCTTGCCATCTGGGTGTAGTTGTGCGCATGTGTGAAATGAAGGACATGAACACCATCATTTCTCAAGTCTTGTCCGGGTCCAAAATTTTTTTTCACCCTCACCCACATCCCCCTAATTTCAAGTTAATATCCATCTCCCACGCCCTTGTGGAAACAGCTGGAGGCATTTCCTTTGCCAACGATCTTCACTGTTGACTCTCTCTGGCTTCACAACCTCAGCCAAGCCCAAGAAAGCCTTGGTTTGTGAGGGATTGAAATGAGCGTCTTCTGAGAAACAAGTGCTGTGCTAAGCACTTCAGCACACACCATCTCTTTTAATCCTCCTAGAAACTACATAATAATTATTATTGTCTCCACTCTAGAGATAAGAAGATTGAGGCTCAGGCATATTAACCGAGCAGCCCAAGGCCACCAGCAAGCCTGAGTTGAGAGTTGAATCTAGATGTTCTGACCCCAAGACGAAAGCTTGGAGCCTGTGAACTTCCATTTCTGCTTCTACAAATCCCCCCAAAATACACATGCAACACACCTACACACAGCAGATAAGGTCTATCCAAAAGCATAAGGCTGAAGAAGTGTGTTAGGGGAAGGCACTGACAGCCAGCCGGCTCCAAGTACCGCTGAAGAGAGAGGACTTACAAGGACATGAGAGCTGGCTGCCAAAATGGCAAAGCCAAGTTCGAGTGCCAGCCCCAGCTTCTGCTGAGGAGGAAACAGCCACAGTTATGTCAAGGGAGCCATGCCCAGCTTTGCATTTGAAACAAACTAAGCTCCCGGGCCCTCTATGGAGCATAGGATCTGGATACAGCTTCACATGTAGCCCAGGGACTTTGTTCACATTCTCTAGTAGTGTTTTGAGCTGACACAGGAGACAAGATGTAGTGGAAAGGACAGGACTAACTGAGCATCTGGTTGGACATTTGTTGGGAATATAGTAAAGTGCATTCTAATATCAAATTAATTCAATTATATTTCATGACCTTTGACATTTCTTCATTGCTACAGTTCCATGAGAAACAGTGTATCTTCATATTCTTATATAACTTTGCGCATTGGAGAAGGAAGTGATGAGAACAATAGCGCAGTACCATACAATCACAGTGATAACAAACATTTATTGAGCTCTCACTATGTGTCAAGCACTCCTGTCTCCGATTATCAGATGCTGTACCCCAGCACACTGGACAAAAACAATGGCAAGAGGTAGAACAAGGACAGCAATGAATCAATATACAAAGTAGGAATTTAATTTGAGTGCAGTCCAAGGAAAGTTGTCATTCATTCTGGCAGATGGCACAGATTTGTGTTGCCCTTCAAAAATGCAAAGAAAACATTAGACAAAGGAAGTTTTGAGGCCTCCCCATCACGGCCAGTGTCCTTTTTAGTGTCCACACCCACAGGCCTGCAGGAGAACACACAGTGGAATTGTGTTACAAAGGATGTCTCTGACAGTGATCCTGGCATGAGGGGTAGGTGTGACTATTTTTAACTCTTAGAGCATATAGTGACAATCAGAGCAGTAATTCTATTTATAAAAATTCTAGCATATATGTACTTTCTCCCTTCATTGTTTGCATCCCATTGAGTGTGATGCTATCTTATCACTCGCCCTTCTTGGACTCCTCTCCAAGGACTCTCCAACCAAACCACAAGTTCCTCAACTAAGCCACAAGTTCCTCAAGGGAAAAGCCCTGGTTCATTTCTGTGCTCCTCAGTAGCTATTGGCTCACTGATGAGTACACAGGAAGTGCTCAGCAAATTCCTATGGAGTGGAAGTCAGTCCTGGTGTGGGGTCAGCAACCACTTCCCCCCACTGCCTGTGTCAAAGCATCCTTTGTTGGAACGGCAGCTGCAAGACATAATGTCCACCTTGGCCATCCGTCTCCTGACAAGTGTCCTCTGGCCCTAATGAGTGCCTACTCAATGCATCCCTGATGCTCTGCTTCAACATGCCCTTGCAGTTGTTCTCAAGCTTATCTTTTTCTTGACCCCCTGAGCCTTTCTCAGATACTATGTTCTGGAATAGAATCAGGAATCTACCATTTTAATAAGCCACACCAGGTGATTTCTGAATTTCTGAGGCAGGTGGTCCATGACTTATTCACCCTTTGAGAAATACAGAAATCTGTCTCAAAGGAATGATAGGATGGACCTAAGTCTAATGATTAATTATTATCACTATTCCTAAGAGCCAGAATCCTGAAAGTCCTCTACTTCTGGGTAGAGGAGGTAGTTTTTCAAGACTCAAGTGATTCAACTAAAGTAATTTTTTAGAAAAAAATGCCATTAAAACACCTAAGTTTAGTCAGAACACTGTCCGTGTGCTTAAAAATCACACTGAGTGGGAGTGAAGCCACAGAATCAATGGAATAGCAATCACTATAGGGGGAGAGTGAGAACAGAAGACAGGTTTCAGGCCACAATGAAGGGATGTCAACATTCTTGACAGCGCAAGAGGCCAATAAGTTGTTCACATGTTTTGCTTTGCTGAAGCTCCTGGCCCTTCTGGGGCCACATCATCATTAACTTAAAGCAGGAACAGTCCTTGCTACCAGCACTTACATGTAATGTGGGGATGATTCTCAAACAAAATAACTTAGATGGTTTTCTGCACATTTCCCCTTTCCTTAGGTTATCGTTATTCCTATTTTATTGTAAGCTTTCCACTGATCCACTTACCAACTCTTTCTTCATACTCTTTCTTTTCTTCCCATCATATGAACCAACTTTCGGAAGAATATATGTACATTTCAGGTTAAGTAATTCGTACATCTTAAAATATTACCTCTCCCACAACTATTTAGATCAAATATGAATAAATTAAAGTTATCTATTCTGAGTAATGCAATTAAAAACATCAAGCAACCATGAGAATTAAAACTTTGTGAGATATAATTTTGCAAGCAATGGGAATTTCTAGTACTTCTTTGCACAGATATGAGACTAACCGTGATGAGCAAATTGCATGAGGCATTCGAAACTATCAGGCTGAGGTGTTTGTTCATTTGTTTTTTAGAGAGATTAAAGAGGAAGGGAGAGAGAAAGAAGGAAGAGAGAGATGAAAAGCATCAACTCATAGTTGCTTCACTTTGATTATTCATTAATTGCTTCTCATGTGTGCCTTGACCAGGGGACTCAAGCCGAGCTAGTGACCTCTTGCTCAAGCCAGCAACCTTGGTATCATGTCAATGATCCTGAGCTCAAGCTGGGACATCGAGGTTTTGAACTGGGACCTTCCCGTTCCGGGTTAACACTCCATGCACTGTGCTACCACTAGTCAGGCTAAGTCATCAAGCTGAGTTTTAAGCTGACCTAAGAAGTCAGGCACAGAGAAACCATGGACAAGGTTGGCTTACATAATTTATTACAAGGGTATCCACTCTCCTTGTCTCTCATAGTACCCAAGTCTGCATTTATCTAGCATTTATCACACCTTTTGTATTGATCTTTTATGTTTCAGTTTCTCTCCCTCCCATTCCCCACCAGATTGTGAACAACTCACAAAAACAAACAAAGTCTGAGCAAGATAGCCTAATAAGACATCCCTCGATTGTATATCCCCACTTCAGCAACAATAATCTGGCCTCTATCTATAGATAAAAGTGCTTTTGTGGGAACCGGGGGATATAGCTCCACAACCCAGGAGATTGTGAAACCCCAGTGCAGTCTTAAAACAAAGAAAGCTGTTTTGAAATGTCGGCCTGCACCCACTAGGCTGACTGTAAGGCCAATGGCCGCCACCATGACCATGCAGGTTCTCATTGAATTTGGGCAAATGATAATGAAACAGTGGATGGAGCTGGAGGATGGTGGGCCATTCTGTTAATTGGCATCTCACCAAGACAGGCAAGCCACAAGAAAACCAAGGGAAAAGCAGAAACCTGCTTTAAGCCATGGAGGGCAAGGGATCAGGGAGTAAAAAAGAAACCCTACCAGACCTCTCAGTGGCAGGGAAGAATCCCCCCCACACCCAAGAGGAAATATTTGCATCATTACAATAGTGCTGTCACATGCTCCTGCACTATTTACACAAAGGGCTTGCAGCCAGTAAAACTATGAGCAAGCCTAACACAGCCATTTTCCCCATATTAACTTACTGACCATGGTCCTGATTATAGATCTGGAAACAGTTCCATAACCCTAAGGCAGTGGTTCTCAAAGTGTGCACCAGGGTGCCCTAGAAGATTTCCAGGTGCGCCCTATAGTATTCCAGAGAAATATGTTCCTGTTGGGGACCAAAAAACCAACAGGGTTTTTGGAGTTTAGATTTTTGGGGGACAGAGGTGTGGGGAATTGGCTGTAAGCTGACAGTCTGCCCAACCCCCCACCTCACTTGCCTGATTAGGTTGCAAAAGGCTATTAAGCTGTTGTGCTGGATTGTTTACACTACCCCCATGTTCCCTGGAAAGACTGGATGCAAGTTTCTTCTATCCTTTGTTTGGTGTAAAGTTAAGATGGTATGTATGGTGGGGGTTTTCTGCACTCAACACAATTAGAGTAAAAAGAGAGGAATTCTTCAATGTATTGAGGAAATGAGAGTTTGCCTTTCAAATATATGCCCAAACATTGAAGAAATCACTAGGACACATCAGGCTCATGTTTCTCATAAACACAAGAATGAAAAAACTTAACACATTTGTGCCGGGACCTGCCAAATTTACTAAAACTTACTGAGAATGTATCTATCTATATA